>NW_022146169.1:197192-797192 GCF_002938485.1 Sitophilus oryzae
TTAGGCATTGATTCGAAATTCTATTACGATGCTGAAATGTGTACTGCCGGCAAAAACTGGCAGTCAATTATCCAAATTTTTTATGTAGGAGTAGATATGGACGCGACGAATTGAGTTTTGATCATTGATAAAGACATTTTGGTATTTTATTTATAACATATTTCTTTTTTGTTATTTGTCGATATATCATTTGTTAAAATAAATTATAGTAATCCTACCAGTCAATTTTGAGGCGTATCTGGATATTTTATCCACACTGCATTAAAGTTTTTTGGGGTTTCATGTATTTTGCTTGAATTATTTTGGTCATTCCATACTGTAAATATTTTAGTCTATAACCTTCGTTATAATAATAGGTAACGACTATGCAAGGGCATGACAGATATTTTTGTAACAAAATAGGAACCATGTATATCTACAGGAATTTAAATTCAACTGATGATTACAGATGTAGAATGAGTGGAAGGGGGGTTAATCACAGCGACCTTAAAGATTTATTGTGTCTCTCTTTCTTGAGTAATAACTCATCATACATAGGAATCTTCCTGTTGTAGGGAGGACAGAGTATAACATCCTTTTCTAACAACAGATCTTTCGAGGAGTGGACATCTACCCCCTACGAGGGTATACACCCTTTCACGGTTGATGTTTAGCCCCCCCTGCTCTTCACAGTCAACGAGCTTATCTCCGGCTGAGGTACCCGTGAGGTGTAGGCTGGAGGATCTGTCTCCATTTTCTCCACCTCTTTAACTTCGTCTCTCCTTAGACTTGATACCGATGTTGGCCCGAACTAGGGTATATCTCTCTTTCTCTTGCTTCCTTGGATTTGAGGTCAATTCCTGTTTTGAGGACCTCAACATGGTCTTCCTCCTTCGAGTTGATGACTTGCCAACTCCATGTTCTTCCATTTTGGAGGACTTTTCATCCTTGCTTTTTCTCTCCTTGCCGGAGCAGAGGTTGCTCCTCTTGGTCCGGGTGGTTAAGCCAAAAAACCCTTCCACTCTCTACCTGTTATTATGGACAGGATAGTCCCATCCGGCATCGTTATATGTCTTTGCGCAATTCCTTGGACCCAGCCAAATTGCCAGAGGGTATTCCCCCTAACACCTGACTAGCACCTTCCCCACCAACGACAAGGTTTTGCATCTCCTGGGGGAAGATGATAACAGGAAGATTTATTGTGAAATCGAGCAATCTGGAGGCGATTTCCAATTTCGTCGGCCCGACAGTTGAGTGAACCAAGTTGGACGTGTGTAGGCCGCTTAATGTTGTTTGACAAATCATAGAATCAACAGCCACTCATTACTAACGTCAGCTGTCCATAAGCAATACATTTATTTATATTTACGTCAAGTTGCAAAACCCGTCTTATCCATTTAAAAAAAAATGGCATAATGACATACCTATATTAATAGTGGACCCTGAAATCTACATATGTTTATGTCTCAAACTGCAGTAAAAGTCGCCTATTCCTATATAAAATTCACTACAAATTACGTTACTTCAGCAAAATCCGTCTTTTCCACTTATATTTGCTTTTGATTTTCATTATTGTTAAAAATTCCCCATTTTTTCGTAAGCTTTTTACACCAGTACAATTTTACTACTGACGTCTTTTCAAATCCTTACTTAATTTTAATAAAATAGTATATTTTATAAATCAAGTTAGGATGGAAATACCGTATGATCGAAAAAAACGGCGTCCAGTTGCCTAGGAAATGATGATCGATGACATTTCCCAAAAAAAATTATATCTAAAATGACAGCGTTCTTCATTTCATAGACAATATTGTTACGGATTCCGTGGGTCCACTAATTTAAACTCACGATAAAATACTTAACGAATTTATTTTCTCACTTTATACACAATTACTAACTTATAACACACAACAAACTAACTATTTATAAGATTCCTTCACCAAATTGTCCGATTTTCAATTTCCACGCGGTATATTCAAATTTCAAAAACTTTAAACTTTAAACTTTAAACTTGTCCAACTGTCAAAGCGCGAGCCTTATATACCCCCTGGCGGTTGTTTCTAGATTTTTCTAAAGAATTCTATAATTTTCTTTACTTTCTGGCGAATGCGCCAGGTTCCTCAATGCACGTTGCGATTTTAGCAGTATGCAGTTATGCAACCAGTAATACACCTTGACATTGCCCCCTTTTCAAATTTGATCGTCCCGATCAAGGTTTCCTGTCTGGTATCTCTTCAATCGATCCAGATGAACTACTTTCATCTTACTTCCAGGGCTGCGTTGAATCCGGTACACAACATCATTTATCCTCTTGATGACAGTATAAGGACCTTCCCATGCTGGAGTTAACTTTGGTGACCTTCCTTTCTTGCGCTGTGGGTTATACAACCATACCCTATCGTCCTGTTGAAATCCCGTAGAATTAACTCTGAGGTCGTAACGAGCTTTCATCCGATCACTGGCTAGCGCAATCTTACATTTAACGGTCTTATGAATTTCCATTAACCTTTCCTTCAGTTCATCCGCGTAGTCCTCTACATTTGTGGTGCCGTCGTCTGGTGATCCGAACACCAAGTCACAAGGCAACCGTAATTCTCGACCAAATAAAATCTTCGATGGGGAAAGTCCGGTGGTGTTGTGAACTGCACTTCTATATGCCATTAGGAATAGTGGTATATGCTGATCCCAATCTCTTTGATGTTCATCCACCATTTTCGAGAGATGTTCTTCAATGGTCTTATTGAATCTCTCGACATCCCATCAGACTGCGGATGTAAAGCTGTTGTCCTAGTCTTGTGAATACCAAGCAGATCACACATCTTCTGGAACAGTCTTGACTCGAAGTTCCTTCCTTGGTCAGTGTGAAGCTCTAAAGGAATTCCAAATCTACTGAAGACATTATTGACTAATACTTCAGCTACAGTCGATGCTTCTTGGTTTGGAATGGCAAAAACTTCTGGCCATTTACTGAAATAATCCATCGCCACTAAAACGTACTTGTTGCCCTTGTGCGTTTCAGGGAATGGGCCTGCAATGTCAACAGCGATTCTTTCGAATGGCAGTCCAACGTTATATTGTTTATTTTCCCCTAGATCGAGTGCTTGGTCCTTGGCTGGCTGCACAAATTTTACATTGTCGACACCATTTCTTGACATCTTCGCAATAATCCACCCAGTAAAAACGATCTCTCAGCTTGCTCAAGGTCTTGTTTACCCCAAGATGGGCTCCAGTTTTACCACCGTGAATTTCTTCCAATACCTGGGTAACTTTCTTCCTTGGTACCAGTAACTGAGTTGTTACTGTCCTGCCATCCGCACTTTCCCACATGCGCTTTAACAATCCATTCTCAATAACCAGTGAATTCCACTGAGCCCAGAGAGCTTTGAAAACTAGCCCTCTGTCCGCAATATCCTGCCACGGTGGTCTCTCGCCGTTACCTTCCTTGAGCCCTAGTATTGCTCCGATGTCTGGATCTTCCATTTGGTCTTTCCTCAACTGTGCCGTCGTCCACTGTTCATCAGCTCCAAGCTTAAAACTCCTTATCATGACAGTGCCTTCACGTTGTTCCGTTTTACAGCAGTGCTTACAATCGGTTTGACAGGGTCTTCTGGATAAACCGTCTGCGTTACCATGCATTTTTCCAGCACGATGTTGGATGGTAAAGTGATACTGTTGGAGCTTCTCGAGCCATCGTGCTATTTGACCTTCAGGTTGTTTCATCTCCATAAGCCACTTGAGAGCCGCATGATCTGTCCTAATTAAAAATTCTTGGCCGTACAGATATTTATGAAAATGATCAACTGCCTTCACAATTGCTAGCAGCTCCTTCCGGGTAACGCAGTAATTCCTTTCTGGTTTGGATAGAACTCGACTGTAATATTCTATCACTCGTTCTTCGCCATCTTGCACTTGTGATAGCACTGCACCGATGCCGATGTTGCTGGCGTCGGTATCCAGGATATACCTCCCTTGTTGTTGTGGGTAGGCTAAAATAGGACTTGAACATAAAGCCGCTTTAAGTCTTTCAAAGGCTACATCACAATCGGTGTTCCATTCGTAGCCGACTTCATCACCTGTAAGTCTATGTAAAGGTGCAGCTATATTGGCAAATTCCTTGACAAATCTTCTGTAATAGGTGCATAAACCCAGAAAACTTCTCAGTTCATGCTTGTCGCTAGGTTTAGGCCAATCCTTGATTGCAGCGATTTTCTTCTGATCGGTATAAATTCCGTCTGCCGAGGCTACATGACCCAAGAATTCCACTTGTCGCTGGAATAAGCTACACTTCTTCGGGTTCAAGTACAGGTGTGCATTCCGTATGCGGCCGAAGACTCTTCTAAATTTCGCAAATGCTCCTCAAAAGTTCTTCCCATAACCAATACATCGTCGAGGTAAACCAAGCACGTTTTCCAAGTTAATCCTCTTAACACCACCTCCATTAGACGTTCGAAAGTGGCTGGAGCATTGCATAACCCAAACGGCATGACCTTGAATTGGTATAGTCCGTTTCCTGTAGAAAAATCCGTCTTTTCTTTGTCTTCCTCGTCCAGGCCCCAACTTGCCAGTATCCACTCTTTAAGTCGAGAGTGGAGAACCAGCACAAACCTGCCAGTGTGGTTAACGTGTCGTCTATACGTGGCAGTGGGTAGCTGTCCTTCTTAGTGACGTCATTGAGCTTCCTATAGTCCACGCATAATCATGTACTACCATCTTTCTTCGTCACCAAAACAACAGGAGATGACCATGGACTTGATGATACTTCGATAACTCCATCTTCTAACATCTTATCTACCATTGTCTCCATTTCTTGTTGTTTGGAAAGGGGAACCCTTCTAGGACGTTGTCGAATCGGTTGGGCATGACCAGTATTAATTCGGTGCTTCACAAAATCCGTTCTTCCACTGTTATTTTTCTCAAAAATACTGCCATGCTTTCGCAGGAACTGCTTAGCCTTCTGTTTCTCCTCAGATGTTAGGTGATCCCATGGCTGTTCTAGATGTTTTAGTGTTTCTTTGGATGCCATTTGTGTAACAGCTGACGACACTTCATCACATCGGGTGACACTTCTTACAGGTTCGCAGATTTTTCGGGAAAAGATTCGCAATTCTAATCGGTATATTCTTGTCGGTGTTCACCAATAATTGTCCTACTAAGTACCTATCTTGTTTCTTGTCGCCATTTTGTACCAGTCCAACACAGCACCCAGCGATTTTCTCCACTTTACCGAATACGATCTTCTCGGTATTACCAGGTATCACCACAGTTTCCGCTGATCTTACATCCATTCTTCTCGGTCCCTCGTCTGGAGATAACATAAACTCTTCATTTCCGATATTCAGGATATTTCTCTGGTGATCGAACGAAAATCCATGTTGACGAATCACATCCATGCCCAAGATGAAGTCATCTTCAATA
The DNA here is from genome assembly GCF_002938485.1 of Sitophilus oryzae. Lineage (NCBI taxonomy): Eukaryota > Metazoa > Arthropoda > Insecta > Coleoptera > Curculionidae > Sitophilus > Sitophilus oryzae. The sequence goes on from NW_022146169.1 coordinate 202,587, forward strand.
TCTGCCACTAAAACGCTATGCTGGAACTTCAAATTTCCTAACTTCAGTTCGACGATAGCCTCTCCCCGTACAACGGCCATTTCCCCCGTAACTGTACGTAAACACACTCTTCTTCTCAGAGGCATCAGCTTCAATCCTTGCACTGAGTTAGCCCGCACCAACGATACCATAGCGCCAGTGTCCACTGTCATTCGGATTCCCTTTCCATTGACTTTCCCGTCGATCACCAAACTGTCAGCGGTTCTTCCTAGACTTCTAATGGAAAAAATCCTGGGGGCTCTGTTCTCCCCAGTCAATACTCGCCCCTTAGTATTGACTGATTTTAGTTTTCCTGGTGCCTACGTTCTCTGGATGGTGAACGGGATCGCATTTGAACGCGGCAATCCCGTTTATGTGACCATTCCTGCCACATCTAAAGCACCTTAGTGTCCTGGAATCTTCTCTGGTTCTCTGTCTGGGTGTTGTTGACTCCCTTGTTTATTAGTAGCTCATAGTTTGTCGACTTTCTTACACATCTCCTCCAAACCTCTGTGAGTGCTTTCGGGCTGTTCCTCGACCGTTACCGATCTTATCTTCGGCCTAGGGATGGCGCTAAAGGCAGCTTCGATTTCCAGCGCCCTGACCAGTGCTTCGCTGCTGGTGGAAAATCGGGATATTTGCAGCGCCCTCTGCAATTCGTTGTCCCTCAGTCCGCTAATAAAGCACTGAGCAGCGAGTTCCTCCCTAAACCCTTCCGGTGCTTCTGGGTATGCTAGGTGTACCAGCCGACGTAAGTCTGCTTCAAATTCCTGCAGACTCTCTCCGGACCTCTGCAGGCGCGTCTTGATCTGGGCCTGGTAAAGTTGACGTCGATGTTGGTCGCCATATCTTCTGTCCAATGCAGCAACCAAAGCCTCATACTCCTGCTGTTGGGCTGCAGGAATAGTTTGTAGCAGTTCCAGGGCAGGGCCACGCAGCGCGATGACAAGTGCCGCTGCTTTATCCTGGTCGGTCCATCCGTTGGCAGCGGCGGCTGCTTCAAACTGGCGGTGGTACATCGTCCAGGTGGTTTGTCCATCGTAGGTGGGGGCCTTGAGGTTCGCAGTCCCAGGAACGCCAGGTGTCCTTGCATGTGCCTTGGTCTTCTGTATGTCCATCTCTAATTTTTCCATTTTCTGTTGAAGGCGCTCCTCCAGATCTTCTACGACTTCTTGGAAGTGGGCCTCTTGTCTTCGTTCCGAATTTTCGAGACTTTTCTGCATGCGGTCTTGATCTTCAATTTTGTCCTTCTGGCGACGTACTTCTAAATCTTCAACAATTTTCTCCAACCGTTCTTGTCTAATTTCTTGATTTTCTAGAATTTTCTGAACACGGTCCTGTTCTTCTTGTCTTTCTCTATGACGTCGCTCCTCCAAACGAATTTCCAAATTTCCTATTATTTTCTCAAGCCGGTCCTGTTCTTCTTGTTTTTCTTTCTTTTGTTGAATTTTTAGATCTTCGAAAATGTTCTCAAGCCGGTCCTGTTCTTGTTGACGTCGTAGTTTTTCCTCTTCCTTTTCTCTTTCTAATCGGGCTCGCTCTTCTTCTCGTTCTTTACGGAGTCTTTCTTGTTCTTCTGCTTTCTCTTTTTCTAGTCGGGCTCGCTCTTCTTCTCGTTCTTTACGTAGTCTTTCTTGTTCTTCTGCCTTCTCTCTTCTCATATTCTCCATAAAATCGCCCAATAATTTGCTTACTTCCTCCATTTTCTTCGCTTGCTCTCTTGTACCAACCATAAAAATACTCTAATTCGGTCTAAAAATCTTCCAATCCACTTAATTTCTTCTTAAAGTCCTCTTGAATCCCACTTCTGACACCAATTGTTACGGATTCCGTGGGTCCACTAATTTAAACTCACGATAAAATACTTAACGAATTTATTTTCTCACTTTATACACAATTACTAACTTATAACACACAACAAACTAACTATTTATAAGATTCCTTCACCAAATTGTCCGATTTTCAATTTCCACGCGGTATATTCAAATTTCAAAAACTTTAAACTTTAAACTTGTCCAACTGTCAAAGCGCGAGCCTTATATACCCCCTGGCGGTTGTTTCTAGATTTTTCTAAAGAATTCTATAATTTTCTTTACTTTCTGGCGAATGCGCCAGGTTCCTCAATGCACGTTGCGGTTATGCAACCAGTAATACACCTTGACCTTAACAATATGCATCATACTGCAACAAAACCCGCCTTATCCGAATAATTTTTGTCTTATTCCTGTTTGTTAATTAATTATTCATTTTCATTTCTAGAAAAACGAGATACATTACAATGATTCCACTCAATGGATACGTTTTTTTTTGTAAATTAACGCTTCAAACATTTACTAAAACAGTTTTTGCTTATTATCTCGAAATAACGTTTGTGGGATAAGGCGGGTTTTGCAACTTGAAGCCTCATTTGATTGGATAATAAAAATTCTTTTATTTTTCATTTAAAAAGAAAAATACATTTAAGAATATTTTAAGGGCATTTATAATTTCTATTTTTTTTCTGTTTCTTTTAATTTGAATTTTTCCCGTAAATGAGTATATGAAGACGATAAAACAGTAAGAATTCCTTTAATTGAATTGTTTAATTTCTCTGCTAGTGTCTCGTGTATTTTATCGTGACAAAAACAATATACATCCAATTATATTACGCTTTATTAAAAATACCACATTCCTAAGTTCCCGACAGTGGACATTTAACGTTTAAAGTCCAGAATTTAATAGAACAACGCAATAATACCATTAATTAAACGTTTGTTTCTTCCGTTTGGCGATACGGGCGCTGCACTCTTCTCGACGTAAAATACACCCTCCTTTATTAATTTAACGTTCGCCGGATCGCATCGTCGTCGCTCTGTCAGATTTTTCAGCGACTCGGCGCTTTTAGGCCCCGTTTTTTCCCGTTCGCGATTTAAACTGCTAGATATCGGCGCGGCGTTTTTCCTACTTTAATTAATTTTAGCGCCCGGCTAGCGCGACGACTTTTATTACGGCCCCGATAAGACGCAAGAAAAATGGAACCATTTTCTCGTTGTTATCTTCGGAGGGTCACTGTGTCTTTCTCCATTTGTTCCTCGTTCTATCTTTGTCTCTCGATATTTGCTATGATGAAAATCGTTTTTATTAGGGATGGGCATAAAATCAGTACCTGTGATTGTTTCGCAGCGAAATAAAAGTAGCAATTTACGCTATTAACTTACAGATAAACAGCGAATGGCTAAAATTCTACTATTTATGTAAAGCTGCGCAAGCAAGTCACAAAGCAACCGTTCATCCCCGCAACGCGTTAAGGACCGTTTACACTCTCAGTTAATTTGCGGAAACTGGTTTGCTCAAACCAAACTGCACCAATAAAATATTGTATATGAATTCTCGGAAAGCGTATTTCTTCATACCAGACAATTCTATTGTCTGATTCCCTTACTTCTCGACTTGACTAAAAGATGGCGCCTGAAAAAGTCTTTTAATTTCTGGCGGATACGTTGCGGTTGTGCAGGCAACCAGTAATACATTTTTAATTTCTGGCGGATGCGCCATTTTTCTTGACAATATCAAAATGATGGTCAACTTATAAGGTAGGTCTCATATAGGTAAAAGTTTTACTGGGTGTTCCATTAAAAAATAATAATAAGAGTGTTTTAAGGCTTTTTAGTTATCCTGTATATCATATATTATGTACGTATATCAAAAATATTAATAAAACAAAACTTTTGACTCTCCCACGTAACTTATAGTCTTAACTTAGTTTTTTCTGGCCAAAAAAGGGAAGAAAGGAATCCGTCGTTTTAAGTATGAAAAACACCCTGTATAAATATTTATCAATATAGGTAAGGGAAAACATCACAATATACATTAATGGACAAAATTATACAATATTATACTCGTACATGCGGGTCCATTTAACTAGAGATAGCTGATATAGGTATACGTATAAAAATAGCAGGTTAGTCGTGACTGACTAAGTTAAGAAAAAAACTCAAAATTTAATTGAGGAAGTAGTCAATAATCACCATACAGGCTAATAAAACTACTTTTTCAAATTTGTCAAGCTGTCGAGAATTTTATTCCCATCATCAGGACAGTTTCTAAAAAGTATAGATAAAAAAGGCATTAACATTTTAAAATTGTATAACAGAAAAAACAACTTACGACTGAGTCAATTAGCAAAAAAAAACATCCTTTGCACAAAAAGGCGTTAAAACTAGCATCATATGACATTGGTATACAAGGACATTTCCTTTATAAAATATTAAAATACATATCCAACGACATTACTTTTCTTTAAACACAAAACAAAAAAAAAATAAATTTACTAAACTAATTTCTTAGAAATTAAGCGGACCACAAGTGGCATGGTCTTGCTTTGGCGGCTGCGTGAGCAAAAGTGAATTCAGGCGACATCTTGTGGTGAATGGTCAAAATAGGCTTGAGCCGATATTGCATTATAAAAATGTAATTTATTTGTAGGCCATTTTTGCCCTTAGCTTAATTTTTACAAAATTGTGGCTTGGGCCACTTTTGCTCTAAACGCCTCATTTTTCTGAATATTGTAAATTTCATAACTTTTTGATGCTGATGGTATGTTCCAACCTTCATTGTTTTTCATAATTGTTTCCGTTTCAAGTGCAAGACTTGCCTTATGTCTTGATCGGAGATCTGCCAGCTTACTACTGATTTTGCCCTTATGAAGAGTTATTATTCAGTCGAACAGTTTATCTTTCACCAGCCTCAATAAAATCTTGATTGTTTTATCCAAGCGCTTTACATTTGTACCATTTAAATATACATATTTAATAGTTCGGTGAAGTCTTTCAAGATGCATATTAGTATTCAATTCACAGTGTAATCTATGACAATAGGCATGATATTGTGTTTTTCATATAATTACCCTTGAAATAGTTTGAAAATGCTTGTGTGTCTGGATCAATAGATATGTTATTATAAAATTTGAAATTATTTCATTGAATGCTCTTTCGTCAGTTTCTTCCAAAATAGTCCTTAACTTGTCAAATATTTCGTCCTAAAAATTTAAAAATTAATTAGAAAATAAAATTATAGGTACCCCATAGGTACCAACCTGTTTTTCTTTTGTGGAGATCAACAATATATTTTTCTGCCATGCATGTAGCACATGCCAGGTTCAGAACAACCTAAAAGAAACAAAATAATTCTTTTCAGAGAAAATTGCAAACAAAATTATGCATGAAACTAAAATGTTTTTACTTGTTTGGTAGGTTCCATCGTCACCAAATGAAACTGGGACAAACATTTGTCGTTTTAATATCCAGGACTATTATTTTATGTTAACCAATGTTAACCTAGAATGGCAGTGTCAAGGTCTATTTTGACTTTGCCTTTCAAAGTTCTAACCTAAAATATGTAGCGTTTTATTTAAAATTCACATAATTTATATAAATGTACAGAATTATTTTATTTAAATAATTCAAGTTTAAGTCCTCGCATCGAGATGGCGTTCTAAGTATTGTTATTATCTATTATTTTTTCATCAAGTTTATTGCTGGCGAGATTTTTGAATCCGGTCGAGGTTCGTTCGTCACATGTTCGTCACTTTATTTCTGACGGCTATAACCCACAAAATTCTGGATGTTGATGAATTTAGAAGTATGTATTGGAATTAAATAAAACAAGATCTTTTATCTAAATACTACTTATATTCTAACTAACAATTTCTCACAATAACACGACAATTGGCTGGCTGTGACAGTCTCGACTATATTATAATGTAAAATATGTAGTTAACTGGGATACTTAGATATATGCTTCTGCTTCAGTTGGTTGGGAGAAAGGCCTCGCCCTCTTCGCTGCACTCATCCGCTGGTGGGTAGCGTGATTGTCCGGCTAACGTTGGAGAGCTCGTGAGACTCCACCAGTCTCAGTGCGTGAGCTACTTATGGGGAGGGTCAATTCTCGTATCTTCCTAGAAGATAATACACAGCAGTATGCTATTCCAAACAATGGTTAAGTACCCAGTTATGTGGTAGTGTTCTACAGTACCAAGTCGACTGTCTGTGGTTGCCAATATAATGTACAATGAGAGTCAATCAAAATTTAAATCAAAGGTATAGTTATTTACCTTAACAATATTTAAATTAGATCTAATTAACTGCTACCAAAGAATATTATAGTTTTAAGAACTCTCGTGTGGAAGCTTTAGTGATTTGTCACACGGTGGCGCTTTTGAACATAATCGAAGCCTGAAAATGCTAATATTTTAAATTTTGGGGACTACGCGTGGCGATATTTCGTACCGTGTTGCCAAAACATATTTTATTTCTCGATATTTAAAGAAATATGTATTGATTATATATTTCGTATTAGTTAGTACACGAGGCATCCTAAGGCTATAAAAAGGTAGCTATGAAAATAAAATTTTAGATTTTTAATTTTTTTGTACCTTCTAATAAAAATTACTTCTATTTCAATAAAAAATTAACTAGTATGATTATGTGTTATCTGTGCTAGTATTAGGAAACTGGAGTAAATACGGAGAATATTAATTCGTAACCACCTAAGATGAGCACTACTAAGTAATTTTTTAAAATTCGACCCATAAGGGGGTGTAATTAGATAAAGGGGTGTAATTATACAAAAAAAATCTGTACCTACTAGGAGTATGAACTTTTGCACAGATGTGGCGCATTTGAACATTGATAAGCGATTTTTGGAAACGTATAGCGTAAGGGTAGTGAAACTGGGGGGTGAAATTTTGTACAAAAAATGTTAGTTCTAGGAGTATGAAATTTTGTACAGAGTTTCCATAAGTGACGAAAGTGAGTACCTAGAAACTAATTTTTGACATTCATCCCCTAGAAATAATGGATGAAAATTTGTACAAAAGTTTGTTACAATCGGTTTTAGAAGTATGAAATTCTGCACAGACGTTCCTTATGTAACGTAATTTAGCACTAAGTAGCACTTTTTGAAATTCGCCCTCTAAGGGTGTGAAATGAGGGGTGAACGTTCTGAAACAATTCTGTTGAAGGAATATGAAAATTTGCACAGAGGTTCCTTATGTAGCGTAATTGAATAATTAGAGTGATTTTTGGAATTCATTCCTTAAGGGGGTAAAACTAGGGGTGAAAATTTGTATATTTTTTTATGTAAAATACGTTCTAGGACTAGGAGTATGAAATTCTGTTCAGAGGTCCCTTAAGCGATGAAAGTGAGTACCTAGAAGCGAATTTTAGGCATGCATCCCCTAAAAAATAAGGGATGAAAATTTGTACAAAAATTTGTTAAAATCGGTTTTAGAAGTATGAATTTTGCAGACGCTAAAAAGCAATTTTTGGAAATTTGCCCTCTAAGGGTGTGAAATGAGGGGTTGAACGTTCTGGAACAATAAATTCTGTTCAAGGAATATGAGAATTTGCACAGAGGTCTATTATGTAGCGTAATTGAATAATTAGAGCTATTTTTGGAATTCATTCCTTAAGGGGATAAAACTAAGGGTAAAAATTTGTATAATTTTTATGTAAAATCCGTTCTAGGACTAGGAGTATGCAATTTTGTACAGAGGTCCCTTAAGTGATGAAAGTGAGTACCCAGAAGAAAATTTTGGACATGCACCCCCTAAAAAATAAGCACTCCCCAAACCAAACCAAACAATTAAAATAAAAAAATTTGTCTAAAAAATAAAAAAAAAGTTGGAGTGGACCACTCTTATCACTTAGGGGCAGGGTTGGAAATAATCATGATTTTTTTAAAAAAATTAAAAAAAAAGATTTTTTTTTATTTAAATCAGATTTTTTTGATTTAAGTTAGATTTTTTTGATTTAAATCAGATTTTTTTGATTTAAATCAGATTTTTTTGATTTTAATAGAAAACATTATTTAAATCGGATTTTCAAATAATTAGGACTTAATTCCAATTAAATTCTTATCCTAAATGGTTAAATCGTCATAACTCTGCCCAATACTGACAACATTAACAATTCTACGGCGCGTGTCATTTTCCCAGACATCGGTCACCAATATATTCTGCAAAAAAAGTCGCTCGATTCAGATCAAAAGGATTTTTTTTAAATGCCACAAGAGTATTAATTTTTGTCATTTCAACGCCTAGGCATAAAAGTAAATCACTTTTACGCCTAAGCACAAAAGTACCAAAATATATTATTAAACTGATATTAAGCGTCAATTTCAACGAGTGTACAAATTGTTACTCGATTACTTACAAGGCATTACTTTTTATATTATTTGCAACGTTTGAAATTGATTAAAAAAATATTTGTAATGTTTAATTTGTAAAAATATAGTATATTCTACTCGGAGTAAAAATGTACTTTTGTGCGTCCCTGTTTACGCTATATAGTCCGTCAAACGTACAACCTCGTCAAAAAAAGTATAATTTTTACTCCTTACACAATACATTATTGTTCGGAAATAGTCTTAAGTCGAGAATGAAATTAGTATTATCTATTGTCAAAGTGTAAAATAAAAAGATATAAAACAGCATATTTTCTAACAACGATTTGAAGATATAGTCTAACATCAAAAGAACCTTTTTCTGCACTAGAGGTTGCGAATGGAATCTATTCGAACAGCATTTTTTTGTCACTTGTACATAAATTTCAAAATAAATCCCTGCCCTTTAGAAGTCTAATGGATTCATACGAAATTACTTCAAAAGTCGGTCCAACATTTTAATTGCTGAATAGACATGTAATAGGTATATGTGTTATACAAATCAGTTTTATATAGTTTTATAACATTTACAATTTTTTTTCGATTTATTAAACGTATTTAAACGTTACAATAGTAAGTGTAACATTTCATTTAACGAATATATATAGGGTATATATGTTATAGAAATATTTTTATAGTTTTCTGACACATTTTTATAACTTTTATAGTTATTTTTCGACTTATTGTAAAGTTTTAAAAAAGTTGATTTTTTGATTTAAATCACATGATTAAAATTAAAAAAATCACTTGATTTAAATCACGATTTAAATCATGATTTAAATCATTTGATTTAAATCATGCCAACCCTGCTTAGGGGTATAAAAAATAGATAACAACCTAGGAATGGGTTGTGACCAAACCAAACCAAACCAGACCTACTGAATATACATATAAAATTTTATCAAAATCGGTCTAGCCGTTTCGGAGATGGTAACAAAAAATTTAAAAAAAACAACCCCTATTCAAAAATAGGGGATGATGGTGGAACGGTGAAAATTTAGGGTTATTTGTATTTTTTAATGCCAACTAAAAAAATAAAAACATTTTTTTCTTTTCAAAAAATAAAAAATGAGGGTGGGCTACCCTCTCGGCTACCGTGGTAAGGGTATAAAAAATAGATAACAACCTATTCTTAGACGTACTGAATACACATATAAAATTTTATCAAAATCGGTCAAGCCGTTTCGGGGATGGTAACAAAAAATTAAAAAAAACAACCCCTATTAAAAAATAGGGCATGATGGTAGAACGGTGAAAATTTTGGGTTCTTTGTATTTTTTAATGCAAAATAAAAAAAATATTTTTTTTTTCAAAATATAAATAAATAAATGGGAATGGGCTACCCTTATCACTTAAGGGTACAAAAAATAGATAACAAACTATTTTCAGACCTACTCAATATACATAATAAAATGTCATCAAAATCGGCCAACCCGTTTCGGCGACGGTAACAAAAAAACAACCCCTCTTAGAAAATAGGGGATGATGGTAGAACGGTAAAAATTTAGAGTTGTTTGTATTTTTTAAGGCCAAATAAAAAAATATTTTTTTTTCCAAAAATAAAAAAATGAGGGTGGGCTACCCTCTCGGCTACCCTTATCACTTAAGGGTATAAGAATAGATAACAACCTATTCTTAGACGTACTGAATATACATATAAAATTTTATCCAAATCGGTTAAGCCGTTTCGGAGATGGTAACAAAAAACTTAAAAAAACAGTCCCTATTAAAAAATAGGGGATGATGGTAGAACGGTGAAAATTTAGGGTTGTTTGTATTTTTTAATGCCAAATAAAAAAAATTAAAATATTTTTTTTTCAAAAAATAGAAAAAATGGGGGTGGGCTACCCTTATCACTTAAGGGTATAAAAATAGATAACAACGTATTCTCAGACCTACTGAATACATATAAAATTTCATCAAAATCGATCAAGCCGTTTCGGAGATGGTAACAAAAAATTTAAAAAAAAACATCCCCTATTAAAAAATAGGGGATGATGGTAGAACGGTGAAAATTTAGGGTTGTTTGCCAAATAAAAAAAATTAAAATATTTTTTTTTCAAAAAAATAAAAAAAATGGAGGTGGGCTACCCTTATCACTTAAGGGTATAAAAAATATATAACAACCTATTTTCAGACCTACTCAATATATATATAAAATTTCATCAAAATCGGCCAAGCCGTTTCGGGGATGGCAACAAAAAAAATAAAAAAACAACCCCTATTAAAAATAGGGGATGATAGCAGAACGGTGAATATTTAGGGTTGTTTGTATTTCTTAATGCCAAATAAAAAAATAAAAACAATTTTTTCTTTCCAAAAACTAAAAAAAAATGAGGGTGGGCTACCCTCTCGGCTACCCTTATCAGTTAAGGGTATAATAGATAACAACCTATTCTTAGACGTACTGAATATACATATAAAATTTTATCAAAATCGGTTAAGCCGTTTCGGAGATGGTAGCAAAAAATTAAAAAAACAACCCCTATTAAAAAATAGGGGATGAAGGTAGAACGGTGAAAATTTAGTGTTGTTTGTATTTTTTAATGCCAAATAAAAAAAAATAAAATTTTTTTTTTTTCACAAAATAAAAAAATGGGGGTGGACTACCCTTATCACTTAAGGGTATAAAAAATATATAACTACCTATTCTCAGACCTACTGAGTATACATATAAAATTTCATCAAAATCGGTCAAGCCGTTTCGGCGGAGTACGGTAACCAAAACTGTAACACGGGAATTACATAAGATAATATTATATGTAAACTGCGGAGTGCGTTGAATATGATCTAACAATTACGTGTTACTATTTATCGACTTAATATGTTACAATATATATTGCTTAAGTTGTTTAAATCCGATTTATAGTTAATACAGTTTTTATTTTTCTGTATATTCACCATTTCCAGAAACAACCTCTTTCCGTAACTCTTTTCGAAATCCAACACTCGTGCATTGTCAAAATCAAAATTATGCCCTGTGTTTATATGATGGTGCACTACAGCACAACTGTTCTTTGCTAATCGACAATCACTCTTATGTTGGGAGATTCTCTGCTTCAACCATTGTCCCGTCTGACCGATATAATTCTTTTTACACTCTATACATGTTAACTCATAAATCACATTGCTGCTGTACATAACTGGTGTTTTATCTTTAATTTTAGTAAATAGTGATAAATTTGTTATTTGATTGTATCTAGCTATTTTTATTTCAGGAAACGGTTTGAAAATGCTTGTAATTGAATTGCTTAAACCATCTATGAAGGGTAGTATTTTATATTTTATGTTGCTCATATTACGTCCCTCCTCTGTTGGACCGTCAAAGATGTTGGAATTATAAATTAATTTATTTAAAATAGGTTTCGGATACCCGTTATTCAAAAATATTCCGAACAGTTTTTTTAAATTATTTTTTAAAAAGGTTTCGTGACTAATATGACACACCCTGTTTTTCATAGCCACTGTATTAAACTTTTGGTTCTTTGGTTCTTCAGGTGATTTGACAAATAATTTATGAATCTACCCGATGCTGTCTCCTTTTGATACCAATCAAGATGTTTAATAGTCATTCAATGTTTTTATTGTTTTCTGTTTTCCTATTTTTATGTGTAAAGTTGCCTTTAGTTATTGTACGTGTGGGACGACCTTAAGGGTCTGTCTGTCAAAAGAGACGAAAGAAGATGGCGGAACAATAAAGTTGTCAGTAATACGTCCGCTGTTTTAATACAAGTTTTTAATTGCAATACTAATACCTCTGAGTAATACTATCAACAAAGAAAAAGTTCAATCTTCAACATATTGTTTTTTTTTATTAATATAATCAAGGAGTACTGGATTTATAACCATTAATCTAATCTCTATTTTTTCTACTAACTGATCCTCACAAATTACTTCACGGGTACAAATTACCACCATTTATAAACTGAGGTTTACAACAAAAGAGGTTGAACTTGGCCAGGTTGCTGTATTGGGGTATTCGGAGTTTGTCCACCAGGAGGAACCCTGACCATGTCTCCCCCTGTATGGAGAGCATCACGCAATTCTAAGTTATCCCCTTGGATAAGGATTGCATTATCAATGGTATTTGTAGTGAATGTTTGTGCTCCTCCATACAAGGAGACAATCAATAAAGCTTGCTGGATTATAGAAGACGTCTGTTCGTCCTCCTTGACACCTCGGTAGTTCTGCAAGGAGCTCACCCCTTCCTTTCGAGCTATTGCTGTTGCAACGTCACAAAAAATTGCAAGGTTCCTCCTGTTGAATTCCTGTACCATATCCCCCGAACAATACAGCTTGCAGTAAGGGGCGTACTGGCCAAGCTTCAACCACTTCTCGTAAGCGGCAATGAGCTTATCGGCATGCTTTGCGAGTTCGTTCCATGCCAGTAAGATCGGGTTCTCACACAGGATGTATTTGTGAATTAACAAAAACATGGCCATTTCCGTACCTTGCAAATATACCAGTGTCGTAGAAAGAGCGGTGGCTACTTGGAGGTTGGAACGGCTCTTAGATATTGAAAATATGTCGCGGAAAAACTCAGGTCTGAGGAGTTTTTTGGAGCTCAAAAATCTATAACTACTTGCACAATATGGTTGACCAGGTTGTAACAGGGCATACGCTTCATTATTCACGTCATCACCCATCGCCTGAGCAAAAGCTGACAGACGACGGGCTATCCACATGTTGTAGTTGGCTGTGGTTAGAAGCCTACCCATAAAGCATTCCATTATTCCGAGAAGGGCAAATACGTGATCAGATTCGAGAGTATTCAAAGGATCAAGATCCTCAAGATCTATGTCCGAAAATTGGCCTGAATCGTCTTTCCAATCGGATAATACTATGTCATTTTCAATTTCGAATCCATAATTTATGAGTATACGCCTGGTTTTTGTCAAGTTTGTAGGAAATAATCTGAGATGTAAGTTGAACCAAATATGAAACGCATTTAGTGGGGTGAAATCGTCATTTGTTGTGGACATAAGCAATAATTTCTTCCAGAAAAATAATTCGTCGGTATCATTGAATTCTACTCTGAATATGGATAACGAAGTTTTGGGGAGATGTGAGATGGTAGGTTCAACGAGATTTTGGATATTCCCCGGATTGCCCGGTACTGTTGTCGCCTTCTTCGCCTCATTCTTGGAGCATTGGATTACATTAAAGAGGGGATTGACCAGCTGGTGTTTTGGTCCACCAGCAAATGCCATCTTGATTCCCTTATATTAATTCCAAAAAATTATCTGGAAAAACTCTAATTTTACTTTATTATTTGAAAATGCAAAGCCAATTGAGGTTTAATCTAGAAGAATATGTATATCAATACTGAACCCTGACCATGTCTCCCCCTGTATGGAGAGCATCACGCAATTCTAAGTTATCCCCTTGGATAAGGATTGCATTATCAATGGTATTTGTAGTGAATGTTTGTGCTCCTCCATACAAGGAGACAATCAATAAAGCTAAAAAGAACAACGGTGATAATAAAGATACATTGTTCCGCCGCGTTTTCACGTGAATATTAAATATCAGTACTGATTCTGTTTCTGTCCACTGTACTTGGTTTGTTAATTGTTGACATATATTTTAGATTGAAATGTTTTGTCTTGTGCAAGTTGTAAAATGTTCGTGTTTTAATAGGATTATATTCAATGACTAAATGTTGTAAGTTACAAAAATTTTTTTATATAGTTTTAATTATTATTCACTAAGTGAGTGACTTTTTCTCCCCTTCTTTTTTTTTGTCTAATGATATGAATTAATCTTATCTCTTTGTATTTATTATTGTAGTTATTCCTGAAGAAGTTAATAAAAATTAACGAAATATCGAGTTTAAAAACAAATTAGTTTAAATTGAATCTACAGACCCGATATTGTTCCACATTATATATATATATATATATATATATATATATATATATATATATATATATATATATATATATATATATATATATATAATATATATATATATATATATATATTATATATATATATATATATATATATATATATATATATATATATATATATATATATATATATATATATATATATATACTCTATATATATATATACACATCGGGACAGGTCAACTCTGTGTATAGGATTTTAACGTGTAAGACAGTGATGTAGGCAGCTTAATGGCAAATCAAATGTATTAAAAAGTTGGGTGGGTATGGGTGGGAACATTTCTTCTGAGCGGTATTGCCAGATTTTGCATCAAAATTTCAAACCGCATAAGTAGACGTTTCAAAAAAATGTGGCATCTAGGGTTGGATCTGGATTTTCAACAATTAGTTACTCATTTTACTACAACTGTAATAGATTACATTTAGCTTAAATATATTATCTTCATTTCAGTAGTATACATGAACATTTTTAACATAGTTTATTTTATTCTAATTTCTTTAAGACTACGATAATATACTGGTCGGCAAGAGAAAATCTTGGGTCGTTTATTTTAGTCATCATTTACCTACATGTCTAGAAGTGAATCGCTATGGCAATCTTGTAAGTCACTCAAGCTCAACTTCATACGCTTGGGAAAATTCTTGCTCTTTTCTCTTTGTTCATTTATACAATCACAGAGTCTATAGACTCTGTGCACGACAATCGGCACCCAAAGCCGTGTGTACATTATCGGTTATATCATTAAATAAACTAACCAAAAAATATGCTGTATTACGTAGTAAATGGTGCAAATTCTATTGTCGACCATTCTAATCAGTATTAAATAATAATGGAGTGAGCCAGTGTGAAGTGAGACAGTAAATGATTGATCTTTTTGTTAAATTACGTGGTATAACTTAACACAATGATGAATCGTTTAATGTTTCATATGCACCTCCATAATTATTTAATCTGTAATCATACTGATTACATCGTTCAACAACAGAATTTGCGCTTTTAGTACGTTTTGGAATTAATAGATTATCTGTCTTATTATGCAACTAAGGATGTACATGTCTACGTAATAGTGCATCAGCATCTCTCTCAATATATCGTATTGTACTGAACACGTTGACACACGAGAATCAGCAACCAAAGCCGTGTACGCTTCATTAAATAAACTAACCAAAAAATATGCTCTATTACTTAGTTACGTACATCCTCAGTTACATAATAGGACCGATAATCAATTAATTACATAATGTTGTAAATATCACAAATTCTATTGTCGACCGATCCGGATTAAGTGGATAGGTAATAAACTTCTCATTTTTCTCCCGTATTTTATAGTCTTTTCTCTTTCAGTATATCGTATTGTACTGAACAAACGTTGACTTTATTCTTCATACACACGACAATCGGCATACAAAGCCGTACGTTGTACGTTTTATTAAATAAATTAACCTTTTTGTTTATTTATTGGTTCGTTTATGCTTTATTTAATGATTGATATTATTTTGTCAAGTTATACCACCAAGTGCTATAAACTAGTACAAAATTAAAAAACTTAATTTTAAGTAAAGTTCTTTGAAATATATCTGTATTACTATTATGAATGAAAACTCTTATCCATTTTTAATTTGGAATTATATTAATTGCCATGTGTCATGTTTTTATTATTATTGTCAATTTTCTGCGGATAGCTGATAAATTAATCTATTGTCAATTCAATATGATTATATTATGATGTTCAAATACCATTTTGTTATTCATAAAAACGGCCTTTTTATTACTTCTCTGTCATACTGATCCATCAATAAATATTTCTTACGTGTTGCAGCAGACCAGCAAAATTTATTAATTTTATGGTCCTTTATATTTACTCATCCCTGATTCCATCCAATTATGGCCGCTGATGAAGCGGGAGGTAGACGTTCGCTTTCGGTCATAGGCGTACTGAAAACTAAAATTTCTTATCCTCGTATTCAGAATTATAAATAGCAATAAAAAGGATAAAGATAAGTAAAACTTTATACTGATAAGTTTGCTGTACCAATATTAAAAAAATTGGTAGTAGGAAATATTATTTCATAATATTATGACATGATAATGTTATAATGTAATACTATAAAGTAAAGTAAAAGATTTGAAGTTAACATCTCCTTTTTGCTGCCAGGGCTAATTTGGACGGGGCCTACTTTGTTTACGCGGAATCCGAACAGCGGTCCTCGGTCAATGACCGAGCAAGTGTCTAAATCGACTCTTACTCACGAGATATCCGATCTCATCCGGCCTTGAACCGGCGTGAATGAGCAGTGTGTGTCAAAATATTTTACACTTTTGCCTTTATTGGACAACAGCACGATACAGAGTTTCGAACTGGTCACCCGTCTATCCACTAGTATCGCCTTACGTCGCTTAACTTCGGTGTTCTAATGGGAACCGGTGTTTCGACGTAGCTGGACCGTTGGTTGCCCGTAATACTATAGCTACAACCGTTATAACACTAGTTATACCACCCCGCATAAATTCAGTATTATTATAAATAAGTAATTTATTTCACACCCCTTAAAGTGTAGCACAATTAGAATCATAAAAACGATGCCACTTAACAGTTACATAATGTTTATAATGTTAATTTTAAAGGTCGTTTTACATAAAAATTGTTTATCTGTTTTTATTTATGATACAAAACCCGCTTGATCATAAAACTTTTTAATCATGTCGATGAGTTTTTTTTATATTGAGTATGTATGGGGCTTAAGAAGCAGCGTGGTGAAGGCGTTGTTCCACTGTTTGCATCTTAAACATTGTCAGCTGTCATAAAAAGATTATTATTAAAATTCTAATAAATTAAATTTTACAGAATTCATAAGCAAAACTTTTAAACTAAAATTGGCTGTAATACTAAATCTAAATGAAAATAAAATATTAGTACGCCTATGACTCAAGAGTTTGGTTTGGTTTGGTGGCGACACGTGCGAAGAGATATGCATGGCTTCCACATTTCGAGAGGCGGGGTGAGAGACAAATCAAGTGGTGGGAGAGAATATGGCCGTAGATGCCAGGTCTAGGGAAATATTCCCTAACATTAAGGTTTCTATCCAGGAAATACCTTTTTAGAAAGCATATTTTTGGACACAATTTAGTGTGTGTATTTAATTTGTTTTCTCAAACTTGGCATTTCTAAAAGTATCATCAGATAAATATTTTAAAAGAATATTTTTTGTTTGTTGATTGACCGTGCCAACCAGGCTTCAGGAAATTTTCAAAACTTCATCTGGCAACACTGACAGTATCGAAGTCCTAGAACGGTAGACAGAAATCAAATCAGTCGGATTTTGAAAGGGGTTGGGTGTACATCATTCTACAATATATTTACGATTTTGAAGGTTATCCATACATCTCGAGACGTTTAATCTTTTAACAATAAAAATAATTAAACGTCCGGTTGTATCTATACTGCTCATGTTTTTGTTGCTGTTTCAGCATAAGTTAAAACAAGCATTAAAAAAATTATACTTATAAAAAATTAAATCAAAGGTTCAAAAATACCTCCCTGTTGTGCTTCGCAATAGCCAAGACGGTTATAAAACTCTGACCTAACTTTAGCTAACATAACAGCGGGGATATTTTCTAACGACTGAACGATTTTTAATCGCAGCTCGTCAATATTCATGGGTCGTTCATGGTTATGGCCATAAATGGAGTTTTTTACATATCCCCACAGAAAGAAGTCATTGTGCGACAAATCAGGAGAACGTGGTGGCCAATTAATTGTGCCTTGTGTGGAAATTAGCCGATTGGGAAATGTGGTTTGAAGGAACAGATTTACGTTCCGCGCGTTATGCGCAGGACAGCCATCCTGCACAATCAATTTTGAGGAAGAAACCACACTTCCTCAAAATTGATTGGCAAATTTCGAACTGCTGGTACAATTTGGTTTTGTAGCATATCCAAATATTTGGCAGCTGTTAACATACCATCAATAAAAAAAGGCCCAATGATATGATTTTGCAGCATGCCAGCCCAAACATTTAGTTTTTGTGGATTTTTTGTCCGCAGTGCCATACTAAGGTGCTTATTTTCTCGAGACCAATAACGTACTATCGAAGGATTGTGGTAGCCATGTAAGGGAAACGAGCTTTTATCTGAGAATAATATATTTTCCAAAAATAAATTATTCCGATCGGCTCTTTCTCTTACAGCCTCGCAAAACTCCAGACGTCTGTTACAATCTGCGGGAAAAATTTCTTGCGTGGTACTGATTTTGTAGGACTTATATCCATGCTTTTTAAAACCCTGCGCACCGTTCGAGCATTGCAACCAACTTGTTCGGCTATATTTCGGCTTGAACAAGGGTTCGCTGTTTCGACCGCGGCACACAAATATTAATTTCCTTGTCGGGAATCACCTTCTCTGTGCCTTCCTTATTGTCACAATTTCTGCACGCAATGCAGCCTGTTTGCTCAAATTTATGGACAATGTTGCGTAGAGTTGTGGCACAAGGCACAGGGCGATCTTGAAAGGTGAACACAAAACGCCCAATGACCTCTTCCACACTAGACGAAATGTAAAACCATTTAACGATATGCACCTTCTCTTCGGTCGTATAAATAGCCATTTTGAAACACTTAACGTACATACCGAAACAGCTAGGCGAAAAGAATGATGCAAAAATAGTTTGAATCTCAGGTGATCTATTTCCTTTCCCCGCCCTTTCATCTACATATAAAGGTGCGTATTCACTATCCGAACGAACGAATGCTACTATCCAACGAGCGAACGTCCAGTCTTGTTCGCGCGGTTCTATAATTTTCATTCGTTTGCGAACGTCTCTGATATACCGACTGAAAACGGATGATGGAGCGAACCGAATGGCGAACGGCCGCATGCATTCGGTTTGCTGTCCAAATATACCGAATTTCATTCCTTTGTTCTTTCGGATAGTGAATACGAACCTTAACATAAAGCACCGCCCCTCTCAATGCGTTCTCCCACCATGCTTATGCTTTACCTTGCCCCACACCGTAAAACCGGCAACACTGTATCGGTCGCACCGGCTTCTCGCCGGCCCCTTTTGATGCTGTCTCTCTGTCTGTCAACCGGTCATTTATATTATTCTCTGTCTTACACGTTAAAATCCTATACACAGTAATCAAATGACCAGGTCGGTATATATATATGGATAGAAAAAATAAAGAAAGTATTGTAAGAATTATTTAAATATAGCGCCAAAAACTAGGCTGACAACTCCTTCCTGGAAGCATAGAATTATGGGTAGCTTGTTGTTATGGTGTTGTTAGTTGTTATGGATTGAGAAATAAACAAAATTGGAGAATAAAGTATAAAAATTACATGAAGTCATTTTTATTGTAAATACAATAAAAATTAAGGCTCCCCCTTTTTATAACTTCAGGTGTGGGGTTAAATCTGCGTAGTCCCCAAGAAGAGAAGAAGAGTGATAAGTTATAACAATAGTTTGAAGATTACCGGCAATAAATAAAATGGAAGATCAAGACGAAAACCAGAGTCACCAATTTTCTGCTGATGATTTTGAAAGATTTGTGCAAAATAGAGCTGAAGAAAATCCAAACAGTAATGCTAATATTAATCAATTTATGAATACGATAACAACCTTATTGCAACAAAATACTCAGAGATGTTGCAAATGCTACAAAAAACAACAGCAGCAGCCATTACATGCGCCAAATCAAGAATCTCCAGTTCGAAATTATAACGTAATGCCAGATCTCTCGAAAACTATAGAAATATTCAGTGCTGAAGAAGAGCCAAGTAAAGCTTGTTATGGTTACAGCAGTTGGAAACTGCCGCAACACTTCACAATTGGCCAGATGCGTTTATTTTTCCAAACAGCCAAAAAGTAATCTGATTGGTGCTGCACGCCATTGGTATTCAGGGCGAAGCAGTGAAGTTGTAGATTGGTCATCCTTCCGCATGGCTTTTATTAAAACATTTGTATTTACCAAGAATAAAACCGAATTATGGAAAAGAATGCAAAGAGAGGGGTACAGTCTGTCAATGAAAATGTAAGCGTATATTTTCATTCCAAAGCATCATTATGCAAAGAGTTAAGTTTATCATTCGAAGAAGAGAAAGAGCAGATAGCTATTGGATTATGGTCCAGAGAATTAAGTAATTTTGTCATGTCCAAATTCCATATAGATGAAGATGCATTATACCAGGACATTATAGCATACGAGAGAATTGTTACTGCGAGGGAAAAATAGATTGCCTGAAAGAAAAATGAAATTAAAAAACCACAGAAGACAATTGAAGCATCTCTGAAGAAATTTACCAGTTTAGATCAAGTTAATAATAAAACCATTAAGTGTTACAATTGCAATTTGCTAGGACATTTGGCGTCGCAATGCAAAAAAAGATGCCTAGAGTGAGGGGTTCGTGTTTCAATTGTGGCTCAATGGAACATAAAATAAGAGACTGTCCAAAGATTAAAGGAGAAAGAGCCTCTACATCCAAGAAAGAAGTTGAAGAGAAAGAAGCATTGATGGTCGAGAACAAATTCCCTGATAGATTCACCCCTTGCCTTTGTGTCTTGTAAAAAGACAGTAAACAATTATTTATCGAAGGTACTCTTGATTCAGGTAGTGTAATTTCTATTATTACTAATAGCATAATCAGACCATTTAATTTTGAAATCTCAGAAGCCCCATCTGTAGATTTTGAGAGGTGTTAATAAATCTAAATTAGATGTTATAGGTTCAATAATGTTTAAAGTATATGTTGAAGGCATAGATGTCCAAGTTTTATTTTATATAGTACCAGATGATGCTATACCTGTTAAATGTCTATTAGGTAGAAATTTTATGACAAATAAAAATATTTCTTTAATTTTTTGAGTCTGGAAAAGTCAAAATAAAATCAGTATTAAATGATAATTTATTGGAAAATCAGGAAAATAATGAAATCTTACAAATTGATTACATTGATCAAAAAATGAGGTTGATTTAAATATAAATTCTGAAATTGATGCAAAAATCGTCAAAAATTAGTTGATCTTTTTTGTTCAAGATTATATACAACCTGAGCGACCTGAAAAATAGAATCTAAAATTAAAATGAAAATAGTAGTTAATTCAAATCATACTCCGTTTTATTTTAAACCCTAGACGTTTATCTTTTATGAAAAAATATAGTGCAAGATTTGATTAACGACATGTTAGAAAACAATGTAATACAAAAAAGTACTTCGGAGTACAGCTCTCCAATAGTTCTAGTTAAAAAGAAAACTAATGATTATCGATTGTGTCCTGATTTTAGAGCTTTAAATAAAATTACTGTAGAGATAACTTTCCTATTCCCCTGATTGAAGATCAAATTATTCAATTACAAGGTCAAAAATATTTCACAACCCTGGACCTTAAAAGTGCTTTTTTATCACGTTGATATTGAACACGATTCGATAAAATATACTTCGTTTGTAACCCCAGTAGCTCAATACGAATTTTAAAGATGCCATTTGGTCTTAAAAATTCTCCTTCTGTATTTATGAGGTACATTCACGAAATATTTAAAGAACTTATTGATCTAAATAAAATTTTATTTATTTTGATGATATTTTAATACCAACTACAACTATACCAGAAAATATCTCAATTTTAAAGCATGTTTTTAAACTATTAGTGGAAAATCGCTTGACTTTGAGAATAGATAAATGTACTTTTTTATATACTGAGATAAAATATTTAGGATATATTATTAATGAAAAAAGAAATTCGTCCGAATGATGAGCATTTATTAGCAATTAAAAATTACCCAGTGCCAAAAAAATAAAACAGGTTCAAAGTTTCATTGGTTTGACCTCTTACTTTCGAAAATTTGTTCCAAATTTCTCAACCATTGCTGGCCCATTATATAATTTAACTAAAAAAACAGTAAATTCAATTTTGGATCTGAGCAATTTACTAGTTTTAATAATTTAAAAGAAATATTAATGTCTAAACCAGTTTTAGCATTATACTCACCTAAAGCAGAAACTCAGCTTCATTGTGATGCTAGTTCGCATGGTTATTCCGGTATTTTAATGCAAAAACAAAAAGATTTAAAGTTCCATCCAGTATTTTATTATAGCCAACGTACCACAGAATCAGAGTCTAAGCAACATAGTTTTATTTTAGAATTAGCAGCCATAATAAATAGCATTAAAAGATTTCATGTCTATATACTAGGCATTAAATTTAAAATTTATACAGATTGTAATAGTATCACTTTAGCACTTAAGAAGAAAGACATTAACCCGAAAATAATGAGATGGAGTTTATTTTTTACAAAATTATGACTTATACTTTAGAACATAGAAGTGGAAGTAATATGCAACATGTTGATTCTTTAAGTAGATGCTATCAAAATGTTTTAGTACTAGAAGAGACACCTTTTGAAACAAATCTTAGCATTAGACAATATCAAGATTCAAAAATTAACAAAATTAGAGAGGAATTAGAGAAAACTGAAAGTAAAGATTTTGAAATCAATAATAATCTTGTTTATAAAAAAGAAAATAGACGTTTACTATTTTATGTACTACAACACTATGGAATTAAATGTAATTAGAAGTTGTCACGATGATTTAGGACATGTAGGTATTGATAAATGTATTAATGCTATAAAAGAACTCTATTGGTTTCAAACATGAGAACTAAAGTTGATGAATATATAAAAACTGTTTAAAATGTATTACTTATTCTCCTGTAAGTGGAAAAAAAAAGAGGGTTTTTACATAATATACCTAAGGGAAATAAACCATTCCTTACATTACATTTAGATCATTGCGGGCCTTTAGCAAAAACCAGCGAAAAGAAAAATCGATTTATTTTTTGCTATAATTGATGGAGTTTACAAAATTTGTAAAATATACGCATGTAAAACTACCAATTCAACTGAGGTAATAAAATACTTAAGGAAATATTTTGCTGATTATAGTAAACCACTTAGAATAATCACAGACAGAGGTTCTGCCTTCACCTCTAACAATTTTTCAGAATTTCTTCAAAATTATAATGTAAAACATGTATTAATTGCGACTGGTGTTCCACGTGCTAATGGTCAGGTAGAAAGATTAAATAAATTTATTATTCCTATGATTGCCAAATTAACAGAAACTCCAGAGAAATGGGATGATATCTTAAATGACGTTGAATTTGCTGTAAATAATAGTGTTCATAGTACCACTGGAGAAACCCCTGCTAAGCTATTATTCGGGTTCCACAGGAAGGGTTAATGAATGACGATTTAAAACAATTTCTTTTAACACATAAGGAAGAAGAAACAGACCTTGATGATCTAAGAGATAAGGCAAATAGGAATATTGAAAAAAGCCAATCATATAATAAAACCTATTACGACAAAAAGCATAAAGAAGGTAAAACTTATAGTAAAGGTGATTATGTGATGATACCTAATGTAGATGTGAATCAGGTATCAATAAAAAGTTATTACCAAAGTATAAAGGTCCTTATGTAATAAAAAATGTCTGCCAAATGACAGATATTTAATAACTGATATTGAAGGATTCCAGGTAACTCAAAGACCTTTTTGAAGGTATTTTTGATTCAAATAGTTTGAAATTATGGTTAAAATTATCTGACACTATTGACAAAGCCATTGACCAAAATCTTGACCAATGTTAATATTTTGAATCTGCCCAAATTGATTTTACTTAACTTATTTTCCTGAAAGAGAGTCATATAATATTGGATTGACTTATTTTATTTTGACTTATGAAAAATAATTTAAAATTTAATCACATGAGATAATTTATGAAACATTATGATTATATAATGCAAAAATTTATGATTTTGGTTATGAAAATTATGTTATGATGTACTGAATTAGTTTTATTAGTAATATGTACTAGTTTCTAGTTTAGTCATAAAGATTATGTTATGCAATTAGTTTATGAATTACTTATGATATGATGTTATGAAATCATAAAAATATTATGTTTAGAATTAATCTTATGTATTACGATACTTATGTGTTATGATCAGAATTCTTATGTCTCTTATGTTAAATTTTTTGATTATGAATTGCTTATGTAACCTCTTATGTAACCTAAAAGTATTATGTTAACGTTAGGATAGAACGAGGTCGTTCTAATTGTCAGGATGGTCGAGTTGTAAGAATTATTTAAATATAGCGCCAAAAACTAGGCTGACAACTCCTTCCTGGAAGCATAGAATTATGGGTAGCTTGTTGTTATGGTGTTGTTAGTTGTTATGGATTGAGAAATAAACAAAATTGGAGAATAAAGTATAAAAATTACATGAAGTCATTTTTATTGTAAATACAATAAAAATTAAGGCTCCCCCTTTTATAGTATTTAGTATTTATCTTTAACTCGAAAGATAGAGAAGAACATTATCTTACGATAAATCTAAGCACGTGCTCTATGAGAAAAAAAAACTGTAGCTGTATGAGTAGGAGATATTAGCCGATTGGGCTCCTCCACATGCGCAGTTTGCTTGACCTTGACATATGTGGCTTTCAAACCTCCTTGAGTGATTCCAGAAGGAACCTTGTTGTGAGACCTTAAACGACCTTTAAGGTTGACTTTCAGATATATTTGAAATGCGTTTGTGTACCCTTCACAAGGACGTTGATGTATGATCTTGAAAGACCAGATATCTTTGGAATGAATCGAGCGTTTCGATGCTCTTAGGAGAATATGGGTGGGGGGAGTCTTATTTAAACTCTGACATGCCTCTACAGAATTTTATTGTAATGTATATATTTTTGGTTTGTAGCATTGTTTAGGTTGTTCAGTAATTACTTATAAAGTTTACATTAACAAAATGTTATATATACGTGAAGCTTGTGGTAAATCGTTTACGCGAAGTTATAATATGCTGCGCCATAAAGCCGAATCGCGTAAAAAAGCAACCGACCCTGGACCTTCAACACCTAAACGTCAAGCTCTACACCCATCAATATCAAATGTTCAGCACACCTGTACGTCATGTAATATCACAATTCCCAGCAATCAGATATCCCGTCATGAGAGAACATTGCAGCATAGGAATAATGCAGCAATTCCATTATCATAAAACGTCCAAATTATTCCAACTGCATTTAAATGTAGGATCGTTAGTTATCGAGTATGTGCAGTTAATGTCTACATAGATTACCAAATGTTCTTTAATGAAATAAATTCCACAGTGTTAGACTTATTGAAAAACATAATTTTGGCTCATAACAGCATCAAAGTATGGAAGTATTTGGTTCTTATATTTTACCATCCACTGAAAATTATAGTAGCGAGAAATCATTTAATACTGCTAATTAAATTATTGATGGGTCTTCAGACTTAGATGAGAAATATTTATGGTTTGTCGATAAATTGATGACACAAGCATCTGAATTTCTTGAAAAAGAATCAGGTATGTTATAGATACTAAAGTTAAATAAGATGTATAGAAAATACTATTTCATTTTATTTTAGGTTGGGCCTTACAAAAAATTATGTACTTAGAAATTAACGTTAACAAGTTTTACCCTATCGGTGGATCTTCATTCGTTGAGTTGCCAGCTCCCATTCGGAAAAAAGAAGCCGTTGTCAATGTCAGAAACATGGATCAGTATTGTTTTGCGTGGGCCATAACGTCAGCCTTGTGTCCAGCTAAGTCTAAAATTGCAGAACTCTCTTCATATCCACATTTTTCAACGTTGTTAAATATAGCAGGTTTGGATTTTCCAATGAATTTGCGTGATATAAAAACCTCTGAACAATTGAATAATATATCAGTTTATGGTCTCGAAAGCAAAATTGATAATAATAAAATAGTTTGGGAAGTTGTAGGTCCATTGCGGTATACAGAAAGGAAATTGGTGTGAATTTACTATTACTAATTGAAGATTGTAAAGTTAATAGTGATGGACATATATGCAATATAAATTGTGTTAAAACACATTATTGTTGGATAAAAAACTTGTCTCGTCTTGTTTCCAACCAAATAAACTCGCATCAACATAAGCTTTACTTTTGCGATGGTTGTTTATTACATTTCAGTTCAGCACATGCTTTGGTATTGCATCAGAATCATGACTAATCACGTGTACACATCAATACCTTCTGTGACCCATAAGCTTGATAAATACGGTAAATGCGTTCTCGAAAACATTCTAAAATTCGAAAACATCGAAAAACAATTAAGGGTACCGATTGCTACTGTTGCGCCAAGTTCAACAAAATCATATACATTAAAAAGCGTCAAACACGAACCTTATTCGTTCGCTTATTTGATAAAATGTTCTTTCGATGATAGTTTTTCTAAATTTGAGACATATCGCGGTAAGGAAGCCGCTAAAGAGTTTGTTTCTCACATAGAAAATTATTTAAGAAGTATTTATAACATATATCTAAAAGATTTTAAGAAGATGATCCCATTGAGCAATAAAGAAAAACTTGAGTTTATTAACACAAAAACATTAACCAACTTTGTACCTATTGTTAGAAATATGATTATATAAACAAAATTGATTTATTTTTGGGAAGATAAGCACGGACCGCTGTCGGTCGCGCCAGTGTGATGAGACACTTCAGCACGCTCGTTTGAATGCTGCCTGTGTTTATTAAAATTCCTGACGTATTTTTTGTGATTTATAGTTGATTAAATGTGTTGAATTGTAATGTATCGGAAAGGTTTTGTGTTTTTATTATTTAATTGCTAAAATCAGAAGTGGGATAGAGCTTACACCACAATAAGCTTTTGAGTGGCATGCTGAAACTTGGAGGATGCATTTGAATAGATTCCATTGTCCGAGGATTCCAAACCAAAAACTGCTTTCAGTATAGTTGGAGAGGTCAATTTCAATTTAATACAGTGCCATTTGGATTGTGTAATGCCGCTCAGACACAACAAAGACTTGTTGATGCTATTTTTGGACCACGTTATGAACCACACATTTTTTGCTATTTAGATGATATAATCATATGTTCACCTAGTTTTGAGGAACATATTAAATTGCTTTCGGAAGTTAGAGATAAGTTAAAAGATGCTAATCTAACTATAAATATAAAAAAGTGTGAATTTTTTAAAAAATCTTTAAAATTTCTTGGATATATTGTTGGCTCTAATTCATTAAGAACTGATCCAGAAAAAGTTTCAGCCATGTTAAACTTTCCTCGCCCTACCACTACGACTGAAATAAAACGATTTATAGGTTTGTGTAGTTGGTATCGTCGTTTTATAAGAAATTTTTCAACTTTAGTTTCACCCATTAATGATTTGTTAAAAGGTAAAAAGAAAGGTCAAGGAGTTCAGTGGAATCCTGCCGCTGAAGATTCTTTTTTGAAAATTAAACAACTTCTTGTTTCTGCTCCAATTTTGTCCCAACCGGATTTTTCTAAACCTTTTATTATAGAAACAGATGCATCCAACACCGGTCTTGGTGGAGTGCTTATACAGAAAATTAATGACGAAGATCGTGTAATTTCTTATGCTAGTAGATCTCTTACTAGATCCGAGCGCAATTATAGTGTAACTGAGCGAGAGTGCTTAGCTGTTATTTTTAGTTTGGAAAAATTTCGTCCGTGGATTGATGGAGTACGTTTTACCGTTTGTACAGATCATTACTCTCTTTTGTGGCTTAATAAATTACAGAATCCTACTGGTCGTCTTGCTAGATGGTCTGTTAGACTTAGACAGTTTACGTTTGATTTAGTTCATCGTAAAGGTTCAAATAATGTAGTTCCAGATTTTCTTAGTAGAATACCTAGTGATGATTCTCCTTCAGATATTTCAGATAATGATTCTTTTGTATGTCCGCAAATTTCCGTTTTGAATATAGATTTAGACCATACTGACGCATGGTATGAGACTATGAAGCAAAAGATTTTAGCTTCACCTGGTTCATTTCCACAGTGGAAAGTTGAAGATGGTTTTCTTTTTAAGTTTATTCCGGTACAGTTACCATTTTCATCAAATCTTCAAGAATGGAAGCAGGTTGTTCCACGTCCTCAACGTCGTAATATTATCGAATCATGTCATAATCCGCCAACTTGTTCGCATTTGGGTTTTTATAAGACTTTATCGAGACTTCAAGAACAATTTTATTGGCCCAAGATGAGAGCCGATGTTCTTAAATTTGTTAGGAGTTGTCGTGTTTGCGGAGCTCAAAAATCTTCTAATACTATGCCGTTAGGTAAGATGGGAAAAGAAAAGCAAGTTAATATGCCTTTTCAGACAATCGCTTTAGATCTTATGGGTCCTTTTCCTAGATCAAAAAAGGGTCATAAGTGGCTTTTAGTTGTTGGCGATTGGTTTTCGAAGTATGTTCTTCTGTGTCCGTTGCGTTCATCAAAATCTCCCTATATTGTGAAGTATCTTGAGAATGAAGTTTTTCTTACCTATGGAGTACCTCAACATATAATTTGTGACAATGGTCCTCAATTTGTTGCGAAAGAATTTAGAGATTTAGCTAAGAAATACCAAGTTCAGAAGATCTGGTATAATGCTGTGTATTCTCCTCAATGTAACTTTGTTGAGCGAATGAATAAAACTGTAGGAACAGCTATTAGAACTTATGTTAAACAGCATACAGATTGGGATGTTCAGCTCTCTAATATTCAGTTTGCTTTAAATACTTCTAAACATGAGGTCACAGGTTTTTCTCCTTCATTTTTAGTTTTTGGTAGACATATTCCCATCTCTGGTAAGTATTATGGTCAAGTTAAATTTTCTGAAGATTTTGAAATTATGCCTGGCGATCGCAACTCTTACGCTTCTGAACTCAAAAATCTTTATAGTGTCTTTAGCGAAGTCCGTAAGAAACTTCATGCTGCTTATGAAAGAAACTCGAAGCCTTACCTATGAACCCAACTTTCCTCTAGCCCTGAGCAACGGATTCTTTTTTCATTCTATTTGGGTAACGACAGAAAAGTCGTCACACTATTTACAAATAATAATTAATAAGTTCAGTTGGAATGTTTAATTTTCCTAATACTTTAATAAAATAAAAACATAACGCTTGCTGAGAATGACCCAATAACATCATATATGACATAATGACTAATTTAGCCAAAACAACAAAACAAAACTCTTTTAACCTGCAAGAAATAAGTAAAAAACAACAGCAGCCTTGCAAACAAAAGCGACAATATTTATCACTTCGCCTGAATTAATACCGATTAATATTTTTTCTTGACAAAAACTCCTGTATTGCTATTTGTTATGCAATTAAAAAAACTTATTCAGAATTAAAATTTAAACGGTGTGGCTAATGTTTTAAACCAACTATTCTGTACCAATGTATTTACCAATAATAAACAGATCATTAAAACTTATTCAGACAATTCCAGACTATAAAAACTTTGAACTGCACGACCAGAAACACGAGTTCGTCCAATTAGTTTTTTGGAACATTTGGGACACGCCGGTGACTTAACACCTAAATTACCACATTTAAAACAAAAAACCTTACGTTTCTGTCGATAATCATGAAATGTATGATTTGGACCAGAACAATTCCAACAAACTAAACGCGAGGTTGCTTCCTTACCTGAATTTTCTACAGATCTGGGCATACTCGAAGAAGTATTTACCATATCAGGGTCAGAAGACGACGACGCTACAGAATAACTAGCAGACCGAACAGTAGTATTTTTATTTTTGTTTTGAGCATTGACATTCTTAGACTTTTTACAAAACTGTACTCGATGAGAATCAGACGAGCTAGAATCAGGAGTGGTATTCAATTGAGAAACATTTAAACTTCTAGATCGTTTTTCATTCTGATGTTTAGCATTTTCTAATTTTCTACACAAATTAGAGAGTTCAGACACAGATAAAACATCAACTAAAGCTAACTGAGTAATGTATTCAGGAAGTAAATTTTGTCTAATAATTTTAATCTTATTAACCTCACTAGGGCATTTACTTAATCTACTAAAAAGATTCTCTAAAGTTGCTATAAAAATTAAAATACTTTCATTTTTTCGTTGTTTATAAGATTTAATTTGCGACCAAATATTGTCATCATTATCTGGTGGCAAAAAGTCTTTCTTTAATCTTTCTACAAGAGATTTCCAATCTGTAACATGTTGTTTAATACTTCTGTACCAAATAAAAGCATTCCCGGTAAAAAGTTCTACTGCGGAAGAAAATAAATCTTGTTCACTAACTTTACGTGATTCAGAAAGCTCAGTAACAGTTTCTAAAAATGAAAATAAATCTTGAGGATTACCATTAAATTTAATAGGCCAGTCTGAGACTGGACAAGGTTTAGCAACATAAGTCACAATAGGAGGCGGTACATTAATAACCGGTCCTGAAGGGACAGAACTAACATTTAAAATATCATGTGTCAGAAATTTTTGAAAATAAGTCAGCTTCAAGTTGATAACAACTAGTATAAACATCAGTTTGAATAGTCTCTGCATCAGCACGATTTTCATCTAAAATTACTCTTCTAATTCTACCAGCCAAATATACAAGACGAGATTTTATAACTTTAAACATTGAATCATTTACTCCACCCTCGAATTCAGAAATTGACAAAGAAATTGAGTCTAAAGTTGCTTTAATTTCGAAAATTTCTTGATCAAAAGAAAGAGGATAATTTTCCATATTAACTAAACAAAAAGGGTTATTAATTTCTCTACTTAAAAGACCTGACAAAATTTTACGTTTACTCTCAACATTTTTAGAATTTTTAAAGACTAAATGATTCAGAAAAATTTACTAATTTTAACAAAAAGCTGTTATGACTCGACGCAATCTATCAGAAAGAAATTATGTTCAATGTCAAAACCAAAAAAGACTCAAATATTCAAAACAAATTCCAAAATTTTACGAAGTACTAACAACGCCTATACCCTGTATACTAAAATTATGTCCACTCTGTATATTCAAAATATAACCTTACCTGTATATTTATATCAAGATCAAAATTTCAATAAACTATGTAGTCAGAAGTATCAAGTTATTTATCTCTGAGTTTTAAACCGATAAACAAACACCCTCTATAACATAAAAAACAAAAATTGCTGTTGTACTGAAATTATAAAAATTAAATTACAGAAATAATGAAAACAAAATTTCAAAACTATAGTCTATGCCTTAAAGAAAATTTATCTGAGCCTAATAGAAATTATTTTACTAAATTAAGTTTACCAATAAAAGTCAAACAAAATAAACTAAGTTGATCCAATTAAATAGAACATGAGCCAATCAAATTAAGCTGAGCCAATCATATTAAGCTGAGTCAATCAAATTAAGCTGAGTCAATCAAACTAAGCTGAGCCCCACGTTGGGCGCCATATACTTTATTCTTCTATGTGTGACGACTTTTCTGTCGTTACCCAAATAGAATGAAAAAAGAATCCGTTGCTCAGGGTTAGAGGAAAGCTGGGTTCGTAGGTAAGGCTTCTGACTCACAGTGACTTTCTAATGTTGTTAAATATTAAAATAAAAAATGATAATATATAGGCTGCAGAGATTTTAATATTGATGTTAAGAATTCAAATAGGTATGATCAAAGACAGTGAAAAGGGCGCCACTTACTTTGTTTATAAGAGTGGTAAAGTAAGAAACCAAAAAGAAAAATATGATATTACAACATAGCTAAAATAAAGTAATCAACAGCATTAAGGGTCTATTATGTTTATCAGGAATAAAAGTCAGAAATAACTATCCTACATTAAACATTTATTGAAAACGAACACAAGTATCATCAATTAGTCACAATGATCCCAATAAAACCGCAAGTTATTTTAATTAGATTCGAATTTAGTAACTGTATTCTTTGAACTAAGTAAGCTACTTAATAAAAAAACAGGTGAAATTGATGTGTGTCTCAATACGATGATGTTTCGAAACATGTCGTGTACAAAAACCTTTAAAATCAATACGTGTTAATAATTTTCATATAAAATATCATAGCTAGGTAAGAGTGTACTGTACGAATCAAATTATAACTTATAACGTTAAATAAAAAATAATTTTGACTACAATATGTGGGATAAATAGTGATAATTTACCAGGTTATTAAATCTGTTGTCTCAAAAATTATAAAATAAAAGCGTACCTTGTGTATCAAACTTAAGAGACTTATCTGTATATAGTTTCTTATGATGTAAACAGGTAGGTAGGTATTCTCCAGACTAACAGAAGTGGATGCAGATGACTGTGGCAGGAGAAGTCTTCGATATCAGCCAAAAGAAACGATTGTAATGTCAGGAACACTGTCTTAAGGTCTGCATAGGGCCATACAAAATGAAATGGGTGAAACATACAATAATTACTGCATTATTACTGCATACCATGTGGTAGTTACTGAGTACCATGTGGTAGTTACTGAGTACCATGTGGTAGTTACTGAGTACCATGTGGTAGTTACTGAGTACCATGTGGTAGTTACTCTATAAATAAAAAATAGTTCTCAGGACAGATACTCAATAAAAGAAACAACTTACGGTCTGAAAATCAGCTTTACATAAATATATTCAAACCATATGCCGATCCAAACCAGTAATTAAATACTCCAATAAATGAAATAACAAACGGAAATAACTGAAATAGAATTTAGTTAGATAGGGCTATATAAAATGGCGGATAAACTTACGGTGATCATTCCATAAAGAAAGCAAACAAATACGATCTATACTCTGGATTGCATACTTTACAAGGTTTTCAAATCTCCAAATCGGATACCCATGCAATCGAAATCGAAAAGTGGATGCAGAGTGCTTTTCACTGGAAAATTTGTCGGACGCCGAAACACGCGTCTCCTTCAGATCCAAATTCCCAGAAAAAAAGAAAAAGACCTTCTTCTCAGTTCTCAGTTTCAGAACCCAACTGTCATAAATGAAGTTTGACATCTAGCGAATAGATGCGCTAATAAAAATTAAATATCGGGACAAGTGAAATGCAATTAAGGAAGTTTGGCATATAGCGAATAGATGGCGCTAATAAACAAGACAAGTAAACTGTAAGAAATGAAGTTTGGTATCTTTGGCATCTAGCAAATAGATGGCGCCAATACTAAGAAATTTAAATAAAAATAGATTTTTAAATTCAATTTTATTAAAGGAAATAAAAAATGCTACATCGTGTCGCACCATCACCTGTGGAGAAGCTTGGTTTGGCCCAAACCAAATACTCTAAATACAAAAAATGTTCATTTTTTAATTCTCCATCTACTGAAAAAATAATATACAGGGTGTTCCATTTAAAAAAAACCAGAAAAATTATTTTATATTTTAGAAAGTTTGGCGTAGAATTTTGAACATCCTGTATGATTTATGATTTTCATATTTATAACAAAGTAAGTACAGACCATCTAAAGTAAATACCTAAAATAGTCTTGATTTCAGAACAGTTCTTGTATTTTTAATAATTTTTTTTAAGAAGGACTGAAAAATATATATTTTTGATTTATTTTTTAATATCTCTGAAACTATCGAAATTTATTTATTCATACCTTAGGGTTATGTAAAGTGATCTGAAAGAAAGCCAAAAATGCAATAATATACAGGGTATTCCATTTAAAAAAAATTATCCAGGTCCACTCACACTTTTTTGAGCCACTCTATAGAAGTTAAAATATTTTCCTGAAATACATCCTGGTACATACTTTAGGTTTGCACTTAAACAAAATTCTCAAGTTTTTTATTCTAGGAGCTACAGATGCCCGACGCACTATTGCCGGACCCTGTATATTAGTTTAATTTATTTTTATGAAATATATTGTATAGATAAAATAAAAGAAAATTACTTTTTTTTCTTGTATATAGTTAAAAATTATAAAATAAAATAATCTTAGAACAATCTTATTATAAATAAAAAAATCTTAGAACCCCATATATATTAATTTAATTTATTTTTATGAGTTATATTCTATATATTTGTTTTTCTTTTTATATATTATATATTATATTTCTTTTTATATTTCTATAGATAAAAAAAGAAAATTACGTTGGATGTCACCTTTGTAAAAGAAAGCCTAACAATAAAAAAAGTAAATCTTGAAAAACCACCCTTATCGGGGATTGAACCAAACACAGAAAGGCAAAAATCAAAACTATTAGCGCCGTATAAGACGTATAAGTAGCGTAGGTAAAATTTCTTGGAACGTCTAAACCTGAAAACACCTGCCCGACGGGTGGTCCTTACCTATTGTAAAATTGATTGACGTTGAACCAAATTTTGAAAAATCAGTAGCTTAAGTATCCTTTTAGTACCAACTTCGCACATTATCTACGCCAAGGTAAATATTCTTTTGAAACTGAAACATCTGGCACACCTGAAAACATTCTCTGTTGTAAAATGGGTCGATAACGAACCGAACCTTTTTTTTGGCTTACAATCCACCCTCGCAAAGGTAAATATTTCTTTGAACGTCTAAACCTGAAAACATGCCCGACGGGTGGTCCTTCCCTGTAGTAAAATTTATTGACGTCGAAGTCATCTTATCCACTTATCACATTCTCTTCGCAAAGGTAAATATTCTTTTGAAACTGAAACACCTGGCCAACGGGTGGTTCTTATCTGTTGTAAAAATGGGTCAATGTCGAACCGAACCTTTTTTTTTGACCGACCATGACACGATTTTCAAGGTAGAGTTGGTACGACCGCGGGCAATATTCCACCCCTTTGTAAACTGATTGATATTATTAGAGAAAGAAATAAATAAAGACAATATTTACATTAGATGCTTAATACACTGTCATTTTTTTTTAATTTAGGAATATGTATATATATATATAAATAAGTGTTTAATCAAAAGTTTTATGGTAAAGTGAACTATTTGATGATAAGTAATTCTTTAGTCCGGGGTTCAAAGCCTACTTGATCGTAAAACTTTTTTTTTATTAGTAAAAGAAAGCTGTATAAATATAACTAAATTTATTAATATAACTAAATTATTATGCGCATGTTTGTTACGTATTTTTTAGGAAAATATTTGTGAAACGGCAACACTGTTCGGGAAATAAATAGCTCAAAGCTCACATTCTTGGGACCAGTAACCATCATGTCAGATTCGTCTTCGTTTGTATTCAGTCTGGAAACTGAAAGAGTGGAGCGCCCAGCGTCACCCGACTCGAATTCCTCGGAAGAAACCGTATTTTTGGAGGAAGGTCAACGCATCGAGATTGACTTGGAAGAATACAATCAAGAAACCGATTCGGAGGAGGACACTTTACCTGATTACTCAACTTGGTGGGCTCCATGCCAACCACCGGACAAATTAGCTGGACCAGCTGACAGCTCTTGGATGTGGGTTCCAGAAATCGTTGAGGATGATGATGACGATGGAGAAGCAGACTCAACTACCCCATAAATAATCGTCGATCCACTAGATATAATAAAATCGGTTCTTTTTAGAACCACAATAAGAATTATAAAAAAAATAAAAACCAAATGTATTTATATATCTATTTATTTTAATAAAACGTTTTACTAGACACTAGATTGATAATTAAAAACAACTTAAAATTAAAATACAGGTTTATTCGACACCGAACTATTTAATATATCATATAAAAAAATTATCGTGTAAAACAGTAAACCTTAAAATTAAAATACAACTTGGTTCGAACTCGAACAACGTAGAATGTTATAATTAAAATAACAATAATGCACTATTAAAACATTACTTTTTTTTGTGTCAAAAAAATATTCCTTAACATTAGAATACAGATTGGTTCGACACCAAACCATTTAAAATATTATAATTAATGATTGAGTGATGTATTATTAAGGCGTATACTTTTGTGTCTTTTGGAAATTTGCTATCTCGTGTTTGGAACTCGATTTTCACATCTACGGTTGAAGATTTTACATTCTCTGTCTGGTGAACGCAATCGACTAGGAATACTGGATTTTTTGCGTATTCGCCGAAATGCATCATAGGATCATTAAATTCGCGTCCATAACAGCTTCTTTGGAAATTTTCATAATTGTAATAGGCTGCAGCGTACAGTTTTTTTTGTAAAATCTAGGTTCCATCTCTCGTAAGGGAAAACAGTTGAGTTAAGATACACTCTAATATCACTAACGTTGGCAGAAGTAAACTGGGTTGCGTTATTCTTAAAATTTTCCGAATTATTATTATCTTGAAATCCGATGATAATATAACGAGGTTTCTCCAAACTTGTGCTGGTTCTAATGGCCCAAACATCTGACGAAGTTTCTCGCAGAGCAGGAAGTTCATAAAGGTCCCATGATCGAAAAGTCATATGAATATTTGCATTATTACCACCTTTATTGATACGAGACAATATTTTAAGTTTTTGTCGATCTTCTGGGATTATATGGCGAATTTTCCACTCAATTCTATTAATTTTTATATTAGCTTCCACTTCACCAATATAGCAATTGCTAAAGGTACGAGCGATTATTATAATCAATTCCTGCTTTATATTAAAAATTCCCTTTGTGTAATCTGCGGCAAAACCCATTAAATATTTTAAAGGTAATTTACCCCAAAAAATATTGCTGGAGAGATCTAAAATATCTTGTTTCTGTTCGTTTAGACCCCAGCCACATGTTAGAAACGGTTTAGTATGTGCGACACCAAAGGAAACCATCGTTTTTAAAGCTGTAGTTATCCCAGGTTTTCTGACTGCTGCAACTTTTTCACCACCCATCTCGTATCGGATTTCATCGAAAAGGAAAGCCAGTGAATTGTTGGATAAATAACATTTTTTAGTTTCGTCGGTAGCCCCAAATGTACCCTCAATGTAGATATAACTTTCGGATATGTCCAAAATAATATCCTGAAAATAAACTGGAATTCGAATTTCGTCGGAATTTTGAAATTTTGGAGATCCATATGGTTTATACGTGTGTTCTTGCAAGCTAACAATAGAATTATCGAGAATAGGTTCTGTAAAAACTTTTTTTTCGCTAGTTGTCATCATTTTGATTGTTTACGTACTTTCAATCCAATAGATTGTAGAAATTTATAATCTCTGGTAGAGAGTCGTGGTAGACGTCCTTTACACCTTAAGTTTGGTTTATAAATGAATTCTGCTTTAGGTGGTCCCTTGCTTTTATTGGGATACGTTACTAGTCCAGAAGAAAGCACAATTTGCGGTTGACAATTATAGCGGAAGCCCATATTTATGTCAACTTTTTCAATTCGAGCTTAACTATAATCTTTTCTTTTTGTAAATTGATCAAATCACCGTTGTCATCCAAGATGCGTAGTGTGAAGTTATCTAAGAACTGGCGCCCGTCTGGTCTTAATGGTAAATAAATAGGATTTGTAGGCTCCTTTGTGATCTTAAAGCCAGGCTCAGATTCTATATCGAATTCGACCAATATATGGCATTCGTTTGAATTAAGATATGCTCTCGAAGTTATATTTCTATCTACTCGTATTATACGTACTTTCATAATGTCCACTTGAAATGTCGATTCGTGTTTTATACCATTTTTTAGCAGAACACGACCAAATCCGAGCATTTTTCCGACACTCTTTTCTTCCGTGAAGTCGATTATATATTTTGATTTAATCTCACATTTTAGTGTGTTGTTGTTGGCCAACAGTGAAAATAAATTTTCCTCGTTTTCTTTAGTAGACTCCTTTAATGCGGTGAGCATAGCTTTTTCAATCTCGTATATTTCGTAAAACACCAGGTGGAATTATCATATTTACAGATTTAGATTTTTCGGTTTTCTTATAAGAGAAACGATTGTTACTTTCGTCTATGTTAAAAATTGAGTTGTACGTATAGAAGCCAACAAGTGCAAGTCCATATCTATCTGTAGCATTCAGTTCTATAGGTGGGTAAAAGTTTGTACTTAAGACGCTAGAGCGTCCCGTTAAGGTAAATGTGTAAGACATAACTGATGGTAAATTAACTTGAACATGGTTTTTATTGTTGTTTGCAGCATTTTAGTGGGTTAAAGCCGAACGGACGTTTACCTTGCTCTATTTTTTCATTGGTAATATTTACATCCCTCATTTTACAATAGCAACAATATAGTTTTCTAGGTGTTGATACGTCACTTTCTTCTTCTTCATATAAATTGTTGTATTGTTCACTAGAATATTGATACTTAAGGATATCAAAATGTCGTTTTTCATGTGTTCCTGTAACTTATCCCACACTAATGCAATTTCATTCGGTTTACAGGTAATCATAACTTCTTTTAGCATGTTTTCTAACTGTTCAGAAGTTAATTCTAGTAAACTACCATAGCGATAGTAGACTTTAAGCGATGAAGCCATTTTTTTATAATGATCTCGATCCATCTGGGTATCAAAGACATATTATGATTCTGAGAGAAACTTTAAACACGAATGTCCGCACCAGACTGTTCCAAACTTCTGTTGACGATCGTATGTATAGTAAATATTAGTGGCAGGTTTGGAACCTCGTTGTAGATATTCTAGCAATTCTATAGGGGGTAGTAAGTTACCAAAACTGTCATAGTAAATAACTTGTGAATTTACCTTTTTGTATGCCACCCAATGGGTCCCTAACCCCTTGCTTCTGTCTAAGTTAACAATAGCACATTCATAGCATTTTGTACCACGCCATGGAAGAGTATCCCTCCCTAAATTTGGTATTTTCATTTGAAATGCATACTTGCTTATGTCGATATTGGATAGTGGTCTTTGGAGCAGGGATCCTATGAGTTTTTTGATTTGTTCATAAAAAGTCCATTACATACCATTTCCCTTTGAACTCAAAGTTAGGTGGCCGCCTGTCTTTTGAGAATTCTCATTTTTTGCCGACTTTATAGCACGAACGATACCTTCAACTCCTCCAGCCAGTGATCCCAAAGCTGACACAAGAAGACCGGCAAATATTGGTATTAATGGTAATATGCCAGCCACTTTTGGAATAGGTATTATTCTAGGAGTGCAAATTCTTCTTTTACCACCGGATTTTCGCAAGAATTTCCGTGCTGCAGCTAAGGCTATTCGAGAAGCGTTTAGAATGTCTTTTTCAGCAATTTTTTTACCTCCAGCTTTGCGTAATTCGGCTTGAATCGGTCGTCTCAGTGCTTTTCCAAAAGCAATTTTGGGTAATCTTTTACGTTTACGCACACCTTTCAAAAATTTAGCTGGGAGTCGTTTTCCTTTTTTGGTACTTTTACCCTTATTTGATCTCGCTCTATACCCCATCCCAAAGCGTTGTTTTGCCTTCATAATATTTGTTACTAACCAAGCTGAAGCTTTTTCATATGCAGTAGAGTCCTTAGATTTAACTCTCTCCCAAGCACGTTGCTCAAGTTCGCTATCTGCTTTATGACGTTCACCCAAATTATTAAGATTTTGCGAACATACTATATCGTGTTTCTTACAAGCTGCATCCAAGAGGTTAATACCTAAATCGCCCTTCGCTAGACGCTTTTTTAGTTTTGTACCGGGTTCACAGTACTGATATCCGGGAAGATGTAACTCAAACGGTAACTTATTAATTAATGAATTAACAATTTTCAGACCTTTGGTTCCATTAAATCCTGTTGTTAACTTTTTGCCGACTTTTATTCTAGTTTTTGTTTGTTTATATAATGATTTCACTGCTTTTATTTGCTCTACATTTATATTGGTTTTTTCCATAGCTTCCCAAAGTCTCACAAGGGGAACGCTGTCGTATGCCTTCTGCAGGTCCACGAACACAAGATGTAGCTCTTGGTTTATATTGCTCTTTTTACTTATTACTTGAGTGACTGTAAATAAGTGGTCCACCGTCGATCTTCCGGCTCTAAATCCTGCTTGTTCTTCGGCTTCTATTTCTTGGCATTCGGTTTCGATCCTATTTCTCAAAATTTTTCCATATATTCTACTCACGGTGGCTATTACTGATATTCCCCTGTAGTTTTCGCACTTAGTACGATCTCCCTTTTTGTATATAGTTGAGAGGTAAGCCTCATTCCATTCTTGTGGTACATCCGTTCCGTTTATGCAGTCCTGGAATATTTTCCTTAAGTGTTCGTACAGTTTTTTCGGTCCTGATTTAATTAACTCTGCCGGTATATTTCCCGGTCCGGGTGCTTTACGATTTTTTAGCGAGGTACATGCCTTAATTAATTCGTCCATTGACATTCTAATCGGGGATCCCATTGTTCTTATATTTGTCGTCACGTCAGGGCAGTCCATAAATTCGACTCTATTTTCCGTCATAAGATTTTCCATGTATTCTTCCCATTTTTGTGGTGTAATCGGGGTTTCAGATTTTTTTGCCTTTTCCCTTTCTGACATTTTTTATAAATTTCCAACTTTCTGTGCTTCTTCTACCTCCTATATATGTGTTTAGTTGATTACACTTATTTTCCCATATCAGATTTTTCTTCTGGCATATTTCTCTTCGTACTTTACCTTGGGCTTTTTTATATATTAGTTTGTCTTCGATCTTCTTGGTGCTCAAGTATTTTGTATATTTGCGTCTTTTATCCTCTATAATATCCTGTATATCCGTGTCCCACCAGTAAGGCTTCCTTTTCCTTTCATTATTGTCGATTGTACCCAGGACCTCAGAAGCTGCTTTGTGTATGCATTCCTTGACATAATAATAATGTTTCTCCAGAGTTTCGAAACGTTGTTGTTGTAATTTTTCCTCTAATTTTTTTCTGTATAACATTTGCACGCTGGGGTCCTCGAACGCTGTTAAGTTGTACCTTCTCTCTTCAATTTCTTTCGTTACATTTTCTATTTCTTTATATTCTATTTTTTCTCGTTTATATGGTAGAAATATTTTCGCTTTTAGGAGGTGGTGGTCGCTACCGCATATCGCCCCTCTATATACCCTTACGTCTTGAATCTGTAGTTTTGTTTTTTGTTTAGTAATTACGTAATCTATGATAGATCTTAATTTTTTTGTGCCTTGTATCCACGTATATTTGTGTATGTTACGGTGTTGATAAAATCCATTGAGAATTCTTAAGTTATTCTGTTTGCACATGTCAATTAGTCTTTCTCCATTGTTAATGAGCGTATCTTCTCCATATTTTCCTATAGTAACATCATTATCACTTTTTCCGGTGCGGCTATTTAAGTCCCCCAACAAAAATATTTCTCTCGTTTTTCCGGTTTTTATAATCTCATCATTCAACTGTTGGAAGAATGTATCTTTTGAAACTGTTGGTGAATCATCATTTACTGCGTATACTCCAATGATTGTTAATCTATATTCTCGAATATTCATATTAATCTTAATAATTCTTTGGCTGATTCCTTCCCCAGGTTGTAATGTATTTTCTATATTTCCGATGTATCAAAATAGCCACTCCCTGGCCCGCTCTCTTTTCTTTTGGAACGCCGATATAAAAGTAATCATACATTCCTAAGTTCTCTGATCCTTTACTTTTTTTCTTGGTTTATACCAAGGGAGAGAGATACCTTGTACGTTCCATGTTCCAAAGTGCATTATCCGTTTTCGTTGCTTGGTTCGTCTTCGTATATCAGATCCATTCCGAGGCATTTTGTTTGGCTTTTTAACATTTTTTAGGTTTTCCAGGTGTCGAGGAGTTAGCCCGATGCCCCCTATCAGGAGGGCCAAGATTTTTCTGTAGGGGTTGTCTCCCTTAGCCGATCTGTTCCAGTTTTAAGGCGCCGGAAAATCGCCTTTCACCCTCTTCCGTTAGCTGCGTAACGTACATCCATTGTACGCCACTCATTGCCCAGTGGTCACGGCAAGGACGTGGAAGTAGGATTTGCTAGTATGTCTTAGAGACTGCGGGCATTTCCCAGAGTTTTGTTACACGCAAGGCATCGGCAACCATGGGTGCCTCTGAGACCCTCACACTAACCATTAGG
Organism: Sitophilus oryzae; assembly: GCF_002938485.1. NCBI lineage: Eukaryota > Metazoa > Arthropoda > Insecta > Coleoptera > Curculionidae > Sitophilus > Sitophilus oryzae. Next base: position 244,451 of record NW_022146169.1, read on the forward strand.
CCACCGAAGCTACAGATGCTGTTCGAAAAAAATTTAAACAAATTAAATCTGCAAGCGTACACGATAAAATTGAATTGGAGAAATTTTACGATCCGATTAGTACACCGTTAACATCTATATCCAATGTTAATAAAAAAAAACAAAAATGTTTGAAACCAAAATACGATCAAATAAGTATGGGTACATCAACTGAAAGTGTAAGTACACCCAGACAAACAGTATTTACGGAGCGTGCACCAAAAGAAACGCCAACTCCATTGATAAAACCACGGAAGCCTCTCTGCCTCTCACCACCATCAAAAACTTCTGCAATGACATATAGTTACAACTCAGTGGAATCTCTGGACAGTGTAATTCAATCTTATCTAAACGGATTTACGGCTAAACCATCTTTATTTGACAATATTTATGGGGTTCGACGTGAAAAGAAGAACAAATATGTGATATATATGTGTAAAATGCAAATACGTTTTCCACCCGGTAATGTTGTTCTTGTGGACAAAAATAATAAAATTAGTGAATTTCAAGGGAACTCTGAACTTTATGACCTACTTTTCTTGAAAAATCCACCAGTATTGGGTAATGAAGGTGAAATGGATCCCGAAGTTATCGAAAATTATAAATCAATTTTGCAGCTGACAGAAGCACCGTACACGGAAAGAGTTAATAGATCGTTTACGATTACTCTGGAGTTCAAAGATGGCGGGACACACCGGACATAATAATGAAATAATATCTATAATTGAAGAACTCCGGGAAGAACGAATAATTTATTAAGAAAAGCAAGTAGCAGTTTTCGTCAGTTCTCCAAGATACGTCTTTTAGAAATATGGAGGTTAGCCCTGAAAAGTTAAAAATTGTCAATGAACTTCATAGATCTGCTAGAAAAAAAATTCCTAGGAGGCGTACAATAATTAAGGGATATAGCGACTTGTGGCAAATTGATTTGGCTGAAATGCAACAATATAGTAGTGAAAATAATGGTTATCGTTACATATTAGTGTGTATAAATTGCTATTCTAAAAATATGTACACTAGACCTGTCAAGAATAAAACTGGAGTTGAAGTTACCAGGGCGATGGGGGATATTATTACAGAAGCAGGGTATGCACCAAGTAATCTACAAAGCGACCAAGGAAAGGAATTTTTCAATTGAACATTTCAAGCTATGGTTGAAGAATACAATATGAATCATTATTTTACATTCAGTACCAAAAAAGCAGCAATTGTAGAACGAATAATAAGAACACTTAAGAATTACTTATATAAGGAGTTTTCAGCTAGAGGTTCATACCAATGGCTACAACTTTTACGTACTGTAACGAAGACGTATAATAACAAGAAACACCGCACCACCCAAATGAAACCGGTTGATGTTACGCGTATTCACGCTTACAATCACATAAAAATTGTACCTAAAAAATTTAAATTTCAATTAGGTGATGTGGTTCGGATCAGCAAATTCAAAAGTATTTTTGATAAGGGATATACTCATGCATATTGCATTGTAACTGCATCAGCCTTATCTATTGGCTCACTAAGGTTTATTATTCGTTTTTCTTGAATGTTATAGTCGCCACTGGGTGTTAATTTATATCCAATTCCGGGTATGCTGCGCAACACTTCAACTGTTTTATGTATTTTATCATCTGCATATTGCATTGCAACTACATCAACCTTATCTATTGGCTCACTAAGGTACATTATTCGTTTTCCTTGAATGTTATAGTCACCACTGGGTTTATATCCAATTCCTGGTATGCTGTGCAACACTTCAACTGTATCATGAATATTCTTACGACCGAATTTATCAATTGTTTTGTTAGTCGCCATCTCTAAACTAAACTTTTTTCTACGGAAGTACTATTATTATATGAATTTATTATTAAGTTATATTATATATATAGTTTATATTAGTTATTATTAAGTAACATCCCCCTGTTGTTCAGTATTAATAATATGATTTACTCTTTTTTCTAACACGATAATCCTTTGGATGTATTCTCGCGTTTTTTCTTCCACAGTTTTTTTTATCGCGTTCATCATTTTCTCTTCCACATCATTATTCAATATATCTGCAAATGCTTTCTTCAATTGAACAAGTTCCTTGTCAATATATTGTTTTGTTATAGCATCTGTCTTATCTCTAAGACGAGCGCCATTCTTTAAACGTTTTTGAGTTATGTCGTAATCTCCACTGGATGTTAATTTAAATCCTATTCCAGCAGCACCACGTATTGTACGCACTTTGATATTATTTCTTTTGCGTCCAAACTTGTCAACTGTATTGTAAACAGGAGCCATATTCAACAATAACTAAAATATTTTTAGTAAGTGTTTTTAGTAAAAACAGGGTGATAGTAGTAGTACATATTTATTGATGACGTTTTTACAATTTGTTTTCATGGTAAATATTGTTACGGATTCCGTGGGTCCACTAATTTAAACTCACGATAAAATACTTAACGAATTTATTTTCTCACTTTATACACAATTACTAACTTATAACACACAACAAACTAACTATTTATAAGATTCCTTCACCAAATTGTCCGATTTTCAATTTCCACGCGGTATATTCAAATTTCAAAAACTGTCTCAGTGGTCGATGGCTCCGGCTTATATACTCTATTGACTGCTTCTCGAAATTTCCCAAATTCTCGGAAAGCGTACTTCTTCATACCAGACAATTCCATTGTCTGATTCCCTTACTTCTCGACTTGACTAAAAGATGGCGCCTGAAGTCTTTTAATTTCTGGCGGATACGTTGCGGTTGTGCAGGCAACCAGTAATACATTTTTAATTTCTGGCGGATACGCCATTTTTCTTGACATTGCCCCCTTCTCAAATTTGATCGTCCCGATCAAGGTTTCCTGTCTGGTATCTCTTCAATCGATCCAGATGAACTACTTTCATCTTACTTCTAGGGCTGCGTTGAATCCGGTACACAACATCATTTATCCTCTTGATGACTGTATAAGGACCTTCCCATGCTGGAGTTAACTTTGGGGACCTCCCTTTCTTGCGCTGTGGGTTATATAACCATACCATATCGTCCTGTTGAAATCCCGTAGAATTGGCTCTGAGGTCGTAACGAGCTTTCATCCGGTCACTGGCTAGCGTAATCTTACTTCTTACGGCCTTATGAATTTCCATTAACCTTTCCTTCAGTTCATCCGCGTAGTCCTCTACATTTGTGGTGCCGTCGTCTGGTGATCCGAACACCAAGTCACAAGGCAACCGTAATTCTCGACCAAATAAAATCTTCGATGGTGAAAGTCCGGTGGTGTTGTGAACTGCACTTCTATACGCCATTAGGAACAGCGGTATGTGTTGATCCCAATCTCTTTGATGTTCGGCCACCATTTTCGAGAGGTGTTCTTCAATGGTCTTATTGAATCTTTCGACCATCCCATCAGACTGCGGATGTAAAGCTGTTGTCCTAGTCTTGTGAATACCAAGCAGATCACACATCTTCTGGAACAGTCTTGACTCGAAGTTCCTTCCTTGGTCAGTGTGAAGCTCTAAGGGAATTCCAAATCTACTGAAGACATTATTGACTAATACTTCAGCTACAGTCGATGCTTCTTGGTTTGGAATGGCAAAAACTTCTGGCCATTTACTGAAATAATCCATCGCCACTAAAACGTACTTGTTGCCCTTGTGCGTTTCAGGGAATGGGCCTGCAATGTCAACAGCGATTCTTTCGAATGGCAGTCCAACGTTATATTGTTTCATTTTTCCCCTAGATCGAGTGCTTGGTCCTTGGCTGGCTGCACAAATTTTACATTGTCGACACCATTTCTTGACATCTTCGCAATAATCCACCCAGTAAAAGCGATCTCTCAGCTTGCTCAAGGTCTTGTTTACCCCAAGATGGGCTCCAGTTTTACCACCGTGAATTTCTTCCAATACCTGGGTAACTTTCTTCCTTGGTACCAGTAACTGAGTTGTTACTGTGCTGCCATCCGCACTTTCCCATGTGCGCTTTAACAATCCATTCTCAATAACCAGTGAATTCCACTGAGCCCAGAGAGCTTTGAAAACGAGCCCTCTGTCCGCAATATCCTGCCACGGTGGTCTCTCGCCGTTACCTTCCTTGAGCCGTAGTATTGCTCCGATGTCTGGATCTTCCATTTGATCTTTCCTCAATTGTGTCGTCGTCCACTGTTCATCGGTTCCAAGTTTAAAACTCCTTATCATGACAGTGCCTTCACGTTGTTCCGTTTTACAGCAGTGCTTACAATCGGTTTGACAGGGTCTTCTGGATAAACCGTCTGCGTTACCATGCATTTTTCCAGCACGATGTTGGATGGTAAAGTGATACTGTTGGAGCTTCTCGAGCCATCGTGCTATTTGACCTTCAGGTTGTTTCATCTCCATAAGCCACTTGAGAGCCGCATGATCTGTCCTAATTAAAAATTCTTGGCCGTACAGATATTTATGAAAATGATCAACTGCCTTTACAATTGCTAGCAGCTCCTTCCGGGTAACGCAGTAATTCCTTTCTGGTTTGGATAGAACTCGACTGTAATATTCTATCACTCGTTCTTCGCCATCTTGCACTTGTGATAGCACTGCACCGATGCCGATGTTGCTGGCGTCGGTATCCAGGATATACCTCCCTTGTTGTTGTGGGTAGGCTAAAATAGGACTTGAACATAAAGCCGCTTTAAGTCTTTCAAAGGCTACATCACAATCGGTGTTCCATTCGTAGCCGACTTCATCACCTGTAAGTTTATGTAAAGGTGCAGCTATGTTGGCAAATCCCTTGACAAATCTTCTGTAATATGTGCATAAACCCAGAAAACTTCTAAGTTCATGTTTGTCGCGAGGTTTAGGCCAATCCTTGATTGCAGCGATTTTCTTCTGGTCGGTGTAAATTCCGTCTGCTGAGACTACATGACCCAAGAATTCCACTTGTCGCTGGAATAAACTACACTTCTTCGGGTTCAAGTACAGGTGAGCATTCCGTATGCGGCCGAAGACATCTTCTAAATTTCGCAAATGCTCTTCAAAAGTTCTTCCCATAACCAATACATCGTCGAGGTAAACCAAGCACGTTTTCCAAGTTAATCCTCTTAACACCACCTCCATGAGAGTTCGAAAGTGGCTGGAGCATTGCATAATCCAAACGGCATGACCTTGAATTGGTATAGTCCGTTTCCTGTAGAAAAAGCCGTCTTTTCTTTGTCTTCCTCGTCCAGACCAACTTGCCAGTATCCACTCTTTAAGTCGAGAGTGGAGAACCAGCACGAACCTGCCAGAGTGGTTAACGTGTCGTCTATACGTGGCAGTGGGTAGCTATCTTTCTTAGTGACGTCATTGAGCTTCCTTTAGTCCACGCAGAATCGTGTACTACCATCTTTCTTCGTCACCAAAACAACGGGAGATGACCATGGACTTGATGATTCTTCGATTACTCCCTCTTCTAATATCTTATCTACCATTGTCTCCATTTCTTGTTGTTTGGAAAGGGGAACTCTTCTAGGACGTTGTCGAATCGGCTGAGCATGACCAGTATTAATCCGGTGCTTCACAAAATCCGTTCTTCCACTGTTGTTCTTCTCAAAAATACTGCCATGCTTTAGCAGGAACTGCTTAGCCTTCTGTTTCTCCTCAGGTGTTAGGTGATCCCATGGCTGTTCTAGATGTTTTAGTGTTTCTTGGGATGCCTTTTGTGTAACAGCTGACGACACTTCATCACATCGGGTGACACTTACAGGTTCGCAGATGGCTATCTTGTCACCTTTTGGATCTTGACACAATTCGGGAAAACATTCGCAATTCTGATCGGTATATTCTTGTCGGTGTTAACCAATGATTTTCCTACTAAGTACCTATCCTGTTTGTTGTCGCTACTTTGTACCAGTCCAACACAGCACCCAGCGATTTTCTCCACTTTACCGAATACGATCTTCTCGGTATTACCAGGTATCACCACAGTTTCCGCTGATCTTACATCCATTCTTCCTGGTCCCTCGTCTGGAGATAACATAAACTCTTCATTTCCGATATTCAGGATATTTCTCTGGTGATCGAACGAAAATCCATGTTGACGAATCACATCCATGCCCAAGATGAAGTCATCTTCAATATCTGCCACTAAAACGCTATGCTGGAACTTCAAATTTCCTAACTTCAGTTCGACGATAGCCTCTCCCCGTACAACGGCCATTTCCCCCGTAACTGTACGTAAACACACTCTTCTTCTCAGAGGCATCAGCTTCAATCCTTGCACTGAGTTAGCCCGCACCAACGATACCATAGCGCCAGTGTCCACTGTCATTCGGATTCCCTTTCCATTGACTTTCCCGTCGATCACCAAACTGTCAGCGGTTCTTCCTAGACTTCTAATGGAAAAAATCCTGGGGGCTCTGTTCTCCCCAGTCAATACTCGCCCCTTAGTATTGACTGATTTTAGTTTTCCTGGTGCCTACGTTCTCTGGATGGTGAACGGGATCGCATTTGAACGCGGCAATCCCGTTTAATGTGGCCATTCCTGCCACATCTAAAGCACCTTATGTCCTGGGATCTTCTATGGTTCTCTGTCTGGGTGTTGTTGACTCCTTTGTTTATTAGTAGCTCACATAGTTTGTCGAACTTTTTACACATCTCCTCCAAACTTCTGTGGGTACTCTCGGGCTGTTCCTCGACTGTTACTGATCTTATTTTCGGTCTAGGGATGGCGCTAAAAGCAGCTTCGATTTCCAGCGCCCTGACCAGTGCTTCGCTGCTGGTAGAAAATCGTGATATTTGTAGCGCCCTCTGTAATTCGTTGTCCCTCAATCCGCTGATAAAACACTGGGCGGCGAGTTCCTCCCTAAACCCTTCCGGTGCTTCTGGATATGCCAGGTGTACCAACCGACGTAAGTCTGCTTCAAATTCCTGCAGACTCTCTCCGGACCTCTGCAGGCGTGTCTTGATCTGGGCCTGGTAAAGTTGGCGTCGATGTTGGTCGCCATATCTTCTGTCCAGTGCAGCGACCAAAGTTTGGTATTCCTGCTGTTGGGCTGCAGGAATAGTTTGCAACAGTTCCAGGGCAGGGCCACGCAGCGCGATGACAAGTGCCGCTGCTTTCTCCTGGTCAGTCCATCCGTTGGCAGCGGCGGCTGCTTCAAACTGACGGTGGTACATTGTCCATGTCGTTTGTCCATCGTAGGTCGGGGCCTTAAGGTTCGCTGTTCCTTGAACGCCAGGTGTCTTTACTTGTACCTTGGTCTTCTGTAGGTCCATCTCCAATCTTTCTATCTTCTGCTGAAGGCGCTCCTCCAGATCTTCTACAGCTTCTTGGAAGTGGTTCTGTTGTTCCTGGCAACGTACTTCCAACATTGATTGTTGCTTTTTTTCCATTTTTTCGAAACTTTTCTTGATACGGTCCTGCTCTTCAAGTTTTTCTTCTTGTCGACGCACTTCAAAACCTTGTAAAATTTTCTCGATCCGGTCCTGTTCCTCTTGTCTTTCTTTTTGATGACGCGCCTCTAAGCCTTCCAGAATTTTCTCAAGCCGGTCCTGTTCTTCTTGTTTATCTTTCTGGCGACGCACTTCTAGATTTTCTACAATTTTCTCCAACCGTTCTTGTCTAATTTCTTGATTCTCCATAAGCATTTTCTGTAGTTGGTCTTGTTCTTCTTGACGTCGTAGTTTTTCCTCTTCTTTTTCTCTACGGAGTCTTTCTTGTTCTTCTGCCTTCTCTCTTCTCATATTCTCCATAAAATCGCCCAATAACTTGCTTACTTCCTCCATTTTCTTCGCTTGTTCTCTTGTACCAACCATAAAAATACTCTAATTGGGTCTAAAAATCTTCCAATCCACTTAATTTCTTCTTAAAATCCTCTTGATCCCACTTCTGACACCAATTGTTACGGATTCCGTGGGTCCACTAATTTAAACTCACGATAAAATACTTAACGAATTTATTTTCTCACTTTATACACAATTACTAACTTATAACACACAACAAACTAACTATTTATAAGATTCCTTCACCAAATTGTCCGATTTTCAATTTCCACGCGGTATATTCAAATTTCAAAAACTGTCTCAGTGGTCGATGGCTCCGGCTTATATACTCTATTGACTGCTTCTCGAAATTTCCCAAATTCTCGGAAAGCGTACTTCTTCATACCAGACAATTCCATTGTCTGATTCCCTTACTTCTCGACTTGACTAAAAGATGGCGCCTGAAGTCTTTTAATTTCTGGCGGATACGTTGCGGTTGTGCAGGCAACCAGTAATACATTTTTAATTTCTGGCGGATACGCCATTTTTCTTGACAATATATAATGTGTAGGTATAAAATGTATTATTTTTGGCTAGCTGCTACATCGACTTCCATGTTATCCACTGTGTCAACACCGTTCGAGACACTACTGGTTCCGTCTTTTTGTAATGCTGGATTGGTGGTTGCAGAAAATGTCGCTTCATAGAGGAGATATTTCTCAGAAATATCATCTGGGATATGTGGAATTCTAAGTAAAAAACTTCTTAAATCTTCCTCCACCATTTCAGAGCAAAATGTATCCAGACTAATGCTACCATATACATACTTTTCACACAAATGTGCTCCAATACGATAGTTTATTGAGGTTTTAAGGTATTTAATATATTTCTCATCGTCATCATTGTCTCCAAGAAGATTTAGGAATTTTAGGGTGTCGCCACATATTTTTCTCAATTGTACAGCTAATTTATAAACGTGTAACATTTGGCCTTCATCATATGCATTAGAATCATACTTTTCAGTGACAACGTCACACATCTTTAACAAGAATACATGTGTGAGTATTCAATGAATGTAATTACTACAAGTTACTTAACATTTTATTACATTCTTTTTAAATATTATATTAATAAATGTTTACTCCAACACACCAAAATTAAGGAGGGCTCTAGTATTTCCACCAGCTAATACCGAACTCTGCCCTAAATAACATAAATAATATTTATCATCGAATTTATTTGTGATCTGTACTAGATCATCTGTGAAAGTCTGAACAACACGTTTTGGTAGAAATGATTGGAATGTTAAGTTACTTGTTTTATCGTATAATGTTGCTAGAATTGTTTTTCCAAAACGTGTTGTCATCGACACCATATTTTTAATAATATATATTTTCCCACGGTCAACGATGATATGGATTTACGTTCGACTAATTCAATTTCTTCAAGCTTTTTAGTAATTTGTTCAAATGTATTCTTTGAAATACTCATTTTAAAAAAAAATGTAATAAATATTTGAAAAAACTTTTACACAATATACCTTCAAACACTTTTGAATACACCACACAATGTTCCTTTGAAATGTATACACACGACTTGTTACTTTACAAGAGATTCTATATCTGAAAACGTTTCCATGAAAGTCGCTTTATATACACAATGTTCAAGTACCCCCCACCTTGGCAGCCTAGAAGAACATTCATGGTGACTAATTTCAAAGACATCTGAAAGTCAATCTTACAGGTCGTTCAAGATTGTCCATCAAGCTCCTTTTGAAGGGTACACAAACGCATTTCAAATACATCTGAAAGTCAACCATAAAGGTCGTTTAAGGTCTCACAACAAGGTTCTTTCTGGAATCACTCAAGGAGGTTTGAAAGCCACATATGTCAATGTCAAGCGAACTGCGCATGTGGAGCATGCATTGCAATGTATTTATTTTTTAGATTTTTTTTATTTTTAGGCACAATGGAAGACCCGATTTCAGTGGTAGATGATGAACAGCTTGTGGATCAGATATCCAAATATTCAGAAATTTATGATCCTAAACATGAATCCTACAAATTGCACACTAAAAAAGAAACAATATGGTTAAAAATTGCAAAAGAATTAAATACAACTAGTAAGTATTTCAACAACAAATTTATTGTTACATAGGTATGTAGGTACATTGTTTTTTTTTGTGTAGCGATTGATGATTGTAAACAAACACTATTTATTTATCATTTTATACTGCCATTTTACTGCACCTTCGTTGACAAAGTAATCTGTGAATCTACTTCTAACATCAAAACCTTCTGCACGAGCAAATCCCCTGTACCTTTCAACGGTATCATACTCTCAATAGGAAGCGGAAAAATTTCGTCTTCAAAATTATTATTTTGTTCTTTTTTTGTTTATTTGAAATACATTCATCGCGTAACATATTGTGTGCTAAAAGCATGCTAAAATAATTAAGTCAACTGTTGACGGTTTCACGTTAATTGGTGTAAAAATATCCTAAAAACATGACAGTAAAGACCAAAAGAATTCTCAGTAACCCTTCTTGCTCTCGAAAGTCTATAATTGAAAACTGTTTTTTTGTTGTCCTGTAATATTTGTTATTTGAGATATGGTTTCATAACATTTTTATCTAACTTAAATGTATCGTCGCCAACTATAACATAAGGCAGGATTAAGTTTTTGGAATGAGGAAGTAGCTCAGGTTGGGAAAAATTAAATTTGTTGCTGTAGATTTGTTGGCCGGTTTCAGATTTTGAAAATATACCTGCATCACCCTCTTTGCCGTAAGATCCGATATCTACGATAACGAAATTATAGTTAGCATCAACAAGTGCTAAAAGAACTACAGAAAAATAATTCTTGTAATTAAAAAAGAGAGAACCGGTTTTTTCTGGACACATAATTCGTACGTGTTTCCCATCAATAGCTGCAACGAGGTTGGGGAAATTCCAATGTGTCCAAAAATCTTTTGCCTTTTCTTTAAAATTTACTTCTGAAGGTGGTGGTAGATACAATGGCTTTGGTTTTTTACATATACTTCTTAAGACTTCTTGGATAAATGTGCTTATGTAGCTGTGACTATTCGCAACGCAAAAGATAACGATCTCTAATAAGACTCTCCTGTTGCCAGAAATCTACAATAAAAATATTTTTGTTAATATTAATATTAGTCCCCCATAGTTATTTATGTAAAGGTTTGCATAGAAATATATATTTACTTTTTAGGTACTGTATGTAAAAAAATATGGAAAAACTTAAGAGACAACTATTATAAACAAAAAAAGTATATAAAAAGCCAACCGGAAGTCAAGGAAATGGCCCAAGAAAAAGAAACCCAGTTTTGGACCTGTTAGGATTTTTAGATGTATCACAAAAAGAAATCATTTAAATTAGGCAAATTTTGCGTTCACTCAGATACATATACAGGGTGTCCCAGGCTGAGCGTGCATTAGAAGTTTCTAGATAACCACAATATCTAGATCGGAAATTTTTTACACATCATTGTTTTACAACGAGATCTATCTATTAAAAATATTTTCAATATGGCGGCACTTCCGGAAACACCGGAAGTTGACAGTAACTTTCTTATTTTAAATGGGTGTCCCCATTTTTTATTACATACTTAAATTCTCTGTAAAATTCTATGAATATTGATGTTAAACACTCTATATCTAACATTAACCATTTTTAAGAAAAAAATTATTTAAAATTTTTGGACGAAAAAAACTACCTGTCAAAAAAATGTGTATAGCCTAAAAGTCAAATTTAGTTATTACCACAGCCACTGTGACATAAAGAAAAGACATGTGGCTATATATTTCAAAAATTAAATTGTTCAAATGTCATATAATAATGGCGGTAGCTGTCATGGAATTGAATGATTGAAAAATTATCCTAAATCTTTTTTTTCAGATGAAAACCTACTTTTTTTTTCACTAATGAAACGGTTTTTCAATTCGTTACTTTTTAACTATACATGTTCCTATACCTAAAATAAATCGTTTATTTAAGTTATTTAAGATTGAGTTTGAAAACGTATATTTTTCTTGATTTTATCTAGCTTCCTTTGACATTAAGTGTCAAACGGTTAGACAATTTATTATGAATTTATTTCCATCTGTCAGAAAACCAATTATTTGAATTTCCTATAGTATAAATACTGCCTGCTTAAGAGTTTAAGAAGTGTATTTATAAAAATATATCTCGTATTTTCGCTCTTTAGTGATATCTCATAATTGATATTATTAATAATATTCCGTATGATCGAAAAAAAAACAGCGCAAAGTTGGCTCGAAAATGATGCTGCTTTTGGAACAAAGCGTCACAATATGACATGGCCAGATCTATTGTTTTACATCACTGGACATTTAAAGTCATAGGCTACTGGTTAAAATCATAGATTTAGGAAGAACAGATATCACATTATGCATTTTAACCCGATCAAACAATCGGAGGTTGACTACGTACTATAAAAACTAACTGAGATAGAGAAGGCGACATTGCCACATCTCAAATTTGCGCCTATCTACTTAGTTTGATTTGCAGAAAATTTGACTTTAAAATAGGGTTCCCAACTTGAACGATTCTGGGACAATTATTTTTTAGCTTTTAAATAATTGAAACAAAACATTAAATATTAGAAATTAAAATATATTCTGTGTGTAATACACACTTTTTTAATTTTTAAACATAAAACATAACATTAGGTCCCGGCCAAGGCAAAACTTTCGCCGGTACAAACTTTATAATTCCTGGTTAATCCCGGCCAAACCGGGACGGTTGGGAACCCTACTTTAAAACCCTCACCGGATATCTATAAATCTCAATTTTTAATTAAATTAATAGTTTATTTTTAAAGAAGTATGCGTAATAATATGTTATTAACCAGAGGATATATGCGTTTTATTAAAGGACGTGTTTACTGTTTAATGTGCTGAAACGTCTAGAACTAGTGGCAACGTCGCTGCTAGTCTTCCAGAATGAAATGAGCCGTCCGTCCCACCACCTCTCGCGACGGCCTTTGGTCCGTTATAGCGTACTACGTTTAGCTTACGGTGTGTTTGAAGTCGGAATCAAGTCCGAAGTGAACTTTTCAGTGTTTTTCAGTAGTTTTTGTTTTTGTTTAACGTACTTTTGAATCTGCGAATTTTCAATATGGTACGACAGTGTCAAGTGTGTGGAAAAATAAGCTCAAATTACCCGAATTTGTCTTTTCACAGGTAGGTACCATAGGTAGGTACAAATTTCCGCCGTAATTGTACATAGGCGTCCTACAAGGGAGCCTCTCACAATTAAAATAATTTCTAATTATATTTGTTGAATTTTAATCTATTGAAACAAGAACGTAACAATTACTACCTAACTGTTGTAGATCATAACAAATTTGAATATAAATGTTGCATTTGAAACTTTATTATAAGCCAGAAAGTGACCTTTTGTTTTCTTAAAATTGCGTCATATTTTGGTTATTGTGGTGTTGTGTTTACCCGACCTTTTTTACATTTTATTGCTTTATTATATCTGCCCCTTCGGCCTTGTTTAGACAATTTTTTACCAACGTACAAATACCCCTTCCTAGAGTTATATGTACGGTGTGTTTACCTTTTTTAGTATTGAAAATACTTCTGGCCGCGTTTATAGGGACCCATCTTTGAAAAAACGACATGCTCGATGCCACACGAGTTCAATAACCTGTTAGAATAACTACACGAGTTCAATAACAGCCGGCGTTGATCATCGAAGGACGTTTGAGGGCCGAAATGAGGTCTTATTAATTTATCAGTGTGTGTGTGTGTGTGGGCCAACTATTTTATGGATATGGATGTTTGTATGGGCCGGCGGATAAAGAAAGCCCATATTATTATCAAAAAGAATATGCGTCAAGGCATATGGGTTGTTAGATACAGTTTGGCTATTTTAATCTAACTCTTTCCGTATGAGAAGCAAGCAAATTATACGTGAAAGAGTGGAACCACATAAATAATAAATTTAGACTAATGCAATTTTTTTTCTTGGCGCGTAGGATAGGTAAATGCATTAAAGGGAATAATTAATTAAATTATTAAGTTCCAAAACATAATAACTCGGATCTCATCGGATCTGCTGATGCATTTTGCTAAAATTTAGGCTATTAGGACCTATATTTTTTATGATTATTATTTTTTTAATTAACAACTTAGGCCAAAGAAAAAGCTTGCATGGTTTCCACCGCCAATAGGCGTAAAAACATATGAATCCAAGGCGTTGCCAAATATTTATTGGGATAAGATTTTATCCTTTGAATATTGTTGTAAATAATAATTATCATTTAATTAGTGCTTACCACTAAACTTATCAAAGTTCACAACATGGCGAAATTTCAACAAAATCGGCCAACGGATCTTTGGGATATTAATAAAAAAAGTCTATTAGAAAACACCTTGACACCCTGTATCTTTAAAATTATACATTTCCGGACACATGTTTATCTGAACTTTTTACCTTAAAACACTCAAAGAATCACCTCCTGAAGTTTGGCCAGATACTTATAAATGTATCTAAATAGGCACTTTAATAATTGAAAAATGGTCAGGAGCACTTAAAATCACTTCATAGAATATACCAAATAATAAAAAAAATCCAATAAAAAAACCACAAATGGCACATTAAAATCTGCATTATCTGAACTCAAACTATACCTAAACGGCTAATAAAATAATACTGAAAAATAATATTGAAATAGATAACCACATGTTTTCTCTTTATGGCACAGTAGCTGGTGGTAATCAATAAATTTGACGTTTAGGCTATACACATATTTTTGACAGGCAGTTATTTTCCTCCAAAAATTTTAAATATTTTTTTTCTCAAAAACGGTTAATGTTACATATAGAGTGTTTTATATCAAAATTCATAAAATTTTACAGAGAATTCAAGTACATAATAAAAAATGGGAGCACCCATTTAAAATAAGAAAGTTGCTGTCAACTTCCGGTATTTCCGGAAGTGCCGCCATATTGAAAATATTTTGAATGGATAGATCTCGTTGTGAAGCTATGATGTACAAAAAATCTCCGAGCTAGATGGTGTAGTTCTCTAGAAACTTCTAATGCACATATCAGTGACAATATATTTGGACAGCAACTCAAAATTTTGTTAACTCACACACAAATCAAATTGATTTTGCGATTGATTTGCTTTGAGTAAAATATATATGTCTCTAGCCGAACTTGCGATGTAGTTGTTTTAAATACATTGTACCTAAATTGAAAGTAACGACTTGTTTGAACTATACAAACCATATTCTAGATAAAAAATTTCAAATATTCAAGTCAAATATCATGAGTAACTCAACTAATTTTAAAGATAGTTCAGTCTTATTTTGAATTGATGCAATAATTATTAATTATTTAGCTTAAATGCTGTGTATTTGGTATTCATAATGCTTACGGATGGGACAAAATTATATATTTGTTAACTTTACTTTAGTCCAAATAAAGCACCATTAATTTAATTAAAACACCAGGTTGCTAATCTCTTGCTGGCATAAGAACATTATCTAAAAAATTAACACATATTTTATTCTTTAGGTCACCTAATACTAAATTCATGAGTCGCGATAATTCATATGGTGCGTTTGTCAATCCAAATACCATTTTAGTAAATTGTCCTGTATCGTCATTGGTGATGAAAGCTGTCTTCTCCTGGGCCTTCTCCGTCAATGGTACTTGGAGATATCCACTTATTAAGTCCAACGTGCTAAAAAGTGTACAGCCACTTAACCCTTCAAACTGTTCATCGATTTGCGGTATAGGGAAATTCTGCTTTATCGTTTGTTGGTTTAATTTTCTAAAGTCCACCACCAACCTCTTTCCTCCGTTTTTCTTTCCAACCAATAGTACTGGGCTTGCGTACTGAGAGTTTGTCTCTTTACCGATACCCAACTGTTTTAGTTCACCAACCTGTCGCTTAATTTCTTGTCGATCCTCGTAAGAATTTTTATATGGTTTATACCTTACTGGTATGTCATTGTCAACAATATCCATCGTAATTAAATCGGTACATCCAATCTCCTTTAATGTCAATGCAAATATGGGTCGGTACTGATTAACCAAATTTAATAATTCTTCCACATGTTCGTGAGTAAATTCCTATTCGTATTAAACCTATCAAAATTTGCTCTTTCATTTCTTCGAATTCTAAACTAAGTTGTTTACATAAAGAGATTTTATCATGGAAATACAGAAATATACTTTCCGACCTATTTTGCCTTCTATTCATTTTCTTCCAAATTTCAGTCCTGCTAATTCTTAATTTAAAGGTTTTCTCAAATTTAGATTTAAAATCGCTATAATCCTTTATTTTCCTGGCATTCGACATATACCAATTCTTAGCTGCTCCAACTAAATGTATTTTCGCAGTTTCTAACTTGAATTCTTCAGGCCATTTATGTATTATCGCAGTAGATTCCAATTGTTCCAACCAATCTATTGCAGTCTTGCCTAACGTTTCTCCGTTAAAATCACTAATAGACTTGCTGAAGTCTGAGATAATTTCGTATTTCTGGACATTATCTTGTTGTTGAATAAATCTCGTTAACCTTTTTTCACTCGTTATACGGTTCTGTTCCATCATTTGCATGAAAGCCATCATCTGTTTTGCTAAATCTGACGATTCCATAGCTCCAGAAGCTTCTGTAAAATTAGGATTCTCCATTTCCCCGGACTAACTTGTAAAACTCTGATTAAATCGAGGCATTCAGAATAAAATTCTCAAAAACAACACTTTTGTCCTTCACAAAACGTCAATTATCTTCACCTAACTTCAGTTTTATTTTTAACAGTCAATTGTCAACACTGTCTACTGCTTTGGTTTATTCTATATCTCTGGATTTATACTGCTTCTTTCAGACCAAATTTTCTTAAAAGAAGAACCGTACCAACTGTTCGATCAAAAAGTCAATATGTCCCCATGGTACAAAGAAAACAAGGTATGATCGATAGCGGCTCCAATTTCGTTAAGTTTGCGCATACTACCTGTGACGTCATACGCCATTCAAAAAAAATATACATATTGTTCAATTGCCACTAATAAAAAAAGACCTAAAATAGACATTTTGACACAATCAAATTTCACAGATGACACAATCTGTTTGACAGTTTGAAATTGGCGCGCAGAGCTTGCCGACCAATTGTGCCGTTTATCACCTGTGACGTAGTAACCAACCTGCGCAATATCATACCTTATATGTCCCTAGATTAAGACTTCTTTTCCACCACGTTGTCCACGCAATGTCCACGTTTTCCCGTCTAACTTCATGATACAAAGAATACAAGGTATGATATTGCGCAGGTTGGTCACTACGTTACAGGTGATAAACGGTACCATTGGTCGACAAGCTCCGCGCGCCAATTTCAAATTGTCAAACAGATGACATCAAAGGATGACATAATAAATGTGAAAATAATTTTTCAAATGTCAAGTTCGATGTTTTGACATAGATTTGACATAACTTTTGGGATTATGTCCTAATTCTTCCCTACTTTAGGTCTTTTTTATTAGTGGCAGTTGAACAATATGGATATTTTTTTGTCTGGCGTATGACGTCACAGGTGGTATGCGCAAACTTAACGAAATTGGAGCCGCCATCGATCATACCTTGTTTTCTTTGTACCATGGTCTAACCTCTATGTTTCACCATATAACTTATTTTCGATTCCCGGCACTACACGTTGTTATTAATCTCACTTCTGAATTGTTAACTTTACTTTAGTCGAAATAAAGCACCATTAACTTAATTAATGTTTATTTTACACTATTATTTCGTCAGCCGATATCAACAATAAATTATTATACTCTCTTATCATGGTACAAAGAAAACAAGGTATGATCGATAGCGGCTCCAATTTCGTTAAGTTTGCGCATACCACCTGTGATGTCATACGCCATACAAAAAATATCCATATTGTTCAATTGCCAATAATAAAAAAATACCTAAAATAGGGAAGAATTAGGACATAACCCCAAAAGTTATGTCAAATTATCGAGCTTGACATTTGAAAAATTATTTTCGCGTTTATTGTGTCATCTGTTTGACAATTTGAAATTGGCGCGCGGAGCTTGCCGATCAATGGTGCCGTTTATCACCTGTGACGTAGTGACCAACCTGCGCAATATCATACCTTGTATTCTTTGTATCATGCTCTCTTATCTCTTATAGTTCTCTTCTAATAATCCCCTCTCTTCCTCTACGTCATATTTTTCAAGGCTCTAGTTGTATAACGGGTTGCATACCATTAAATGTCGATAACATATTGTTGGCGCAAATATAGCATTCTTTGATTTAAATATTATGCTATGATAGGCTATAATAAAAATGCAATAGTATGTGTTAAGTGTTATATTTAACTTTTACTAAAATTACAAGTTTTCTTTTTTTCTTTATATTAATTTAAAATCTGACAACCGCACCTTAAACCCCATATGGCACGCGAACAGGAAGACCGGGAAGACGACCGAACATATGAGCTCTGTCGTCTGAAGAGATTAGACTGATTAGACTAATTAAGTTTTTCTTCGATAATTACTAGATTTATTATTGTATTTATATTAAAATAAATAGTAAACCTAATATACAGTCCACATCTTTAATTAACAAAACTACCAACAAACAGTATGATAATACTGAATATATTTAGCAAACAGCTTGAACAAAACAGAACACAGACTCAAAATTTACTGGGTGTTCGGTAGGACCAAAATAAATAATTTTCAGGATTCGACTTCACAAATAACATTTCATTTTGGACCTTACATTACCGGGCACCTTGTACAAAAAAAATTATAAAAAACTTAATACAAACTTAAACATAACTTGAATATACACATACCTATATTGTAAAGAGATCAGAATCAACATGATATTCTCTCAGACTTATGAACAAAAACGGTAGATATACAGGGTGTCCCAGAAATAAGTGCAAATATTTTAACTGGTAGTATAGTTCAACCCCAGAAACACGCCTACTGTTTGACCAGCGGATCTGAAGCTACGGAAGGAATGCGAGAAAAAAAAATCGACATTGCCACGTTTATCTATAAAATTGCAAAATTGCCAGACATGAACTATAAATTTAATATATTTTTATTATATATGTGTTTAGCATATATTCTGACGTATATTACTAAGGAATTTTAACGTAGTTCATATTGTTCGATATGTTTTATTTAATATAACTTATTTCTTTCATTCTGTATAATCTGCTTATTATGAAAGTTGAAGATTTTTCAACGATATCATTGGCAAACCGGCATCGCCGCGCATGGCCGCCTATTCATCGAACATGATTGGCGAGAGTACGTCACAGGATTTGTTACCACGCGGTTGCCATGGCTTTTACGCCTTTCCTATTCGCTTGCTTTATCCCCAACTTCAGGGTCTCTTCTGAAAAGAGTAGGAATATTGAATACTATTGAAATATCCAGTGGCGGTGTCATTTTTTTGATCATTATTACTTTATTTCATTATTTTATACCGGTTATCCTAAACTTTATTCCTATATTTTTCGTATATTTGATAGTTAAGTTGTGTTTTATTGTTTTGTTATCTTGTTATAATGTTTTTCGTTCGTAGTTTTTAATTATTAATATCAAGCTTGATCGCATATTTGTATTTTAAAATGAATAAATTTGTTAAGGGTAAGACGCTACATAGTCAGACAAGAGAAATAATAGCTAATTTATATAGGTAAGTTAATAATAACGTGAATGAAATCTCATTTGGTTTATTTCCTTGTGTTCATAATAAGGTTTGCGATGAAGAAGCTACAGAGAGTTCGCTTAAGTTGCCGCTTAAACGTAAACTTGAGCGGATATTTTTATATACCGGAGTTAGCGTATCGGCTATAAAAAAATCACACAGAAGATAAAAAAGGCTGAAAACTAACCCCGATAAAATGATATCCAGCTCTGGAAAAAACGACCACGTGAGACTGCTGTCGAAAAGCTCGACAACTTTTTCGAAGTGGTCAGGAATTTGATAAATAGATTTTATCTCGAATTCAAACTCGTCCCCGCAATTAGAAAGCTTTTGCAAAAATTGCAGGAAGAATCGAATTTTCCTTTTGCAGGGAAACGCTTAGGGGGTTATTAAAATCAAATTAATTTTTTTGGCGTCAATATCAAAATAACAGATAAATATTAATGGAGCGGCCTATTATATTGCAGAGAGAGATATAAATATATACGCGAAATTCGAAAATATAGCCAAGTATTATCTATTTGGATGAAACATATGGTTAGACAATGACCTAACCTTTAAAAACTGCTGGCGGAGCGATACCATATCTGGTGTAATAGGCAATATTGGATCTACTTGTGAGTAAAATTATGTTTTGTTTGCGCTTCCAAAGTTAACTATTTTCAAGATTTTTTTTTGCTGGAAATAGTTATATCTAAAAATATGTATTATAGATAAAAATATAGTTAGTACAGATATATAAATAAATATACCTCAAGACTCAGTCTTGATCATCTGCTGATGGCAGATATGGTTAGCGAAACGTGCGTCCAGTGTAAAATTAAAAGTGTTTTGGTGTATTGTACTGATTTAGTGTTTTATTTTGCTGTGTAACACCAAAGGTTCCAACTCCCAGCTGTAATTATTTCTTCTATTATATTAACAACACAATAATAAGATGATTCAAAATATTTAAGGGAGCTTTAATAAAAGCTTTTAGTGTTTATCTGCTAACTCAACAGTAACGATTCAAACAGCATAAAGTTTTTTGAAAAAAAATATTAATCTGAGTATTATATTTATGATACACATTATTTTCATATAACACCGTACGCCCATGCCTTTTTTATGAATGAAATTGGGCGTGTTTTGTTTACAACTGCGTTCCCCTGCCGATACCCCGTAGCTACAGATCCGTTGGTCACACTATATGAGGTTTTTTTTGCGAAAAAAAAAAATTTCGCAATTTTCCGGGAAATTTGAAAACACTTTTTAGTGCCACTTGTTTATTCACCTGAGATTTCTCTACGGTGTATCTAAACCTTGCAGTGTTGCAACCTCCTATGTTATTCACATTCTACATAGTTCGGCGGAACATCTACATTTATAAATTCATAGACAAATTTCTACTCAAAAAATTAGGAATGTTAAGTTTAATCTTTTATCAGTGCTCATTATTAATAATTATAGAAAAAAAAACATTAATTATTTTTAGTACTTACCCTTTCAATGAAAACTTAACAAAAACTACCGAAAATTAACTAAAACATTACGTTTATGACGTTTACGAAAATCTTTGTTATGCTGCAAAATAACTTTATTTGGAATAAATTTAATAAAATGATTCACATTATTCACAATCAGGTCACAAAAAAGAAATTCCTAAAATGTTTATCGTAATTTAGAATTCAATTCAAGAAATTTAGAAAACAGCACAACGAATAATCGATTCATTTTTGTTTTGTTTGTGTTCTTTCATGTTTCTCTGTTTTATTTGAACCACTGTTTTACAAAACACCTTGAAAAGCGCACATTACTTTGAATACTTTTTTAGATGAATAAATGTTGAGAATTATTGTCTCTTATCGCCACTTTACGAACTACTTTCAATCTAAGAAAATACATGTTTCACTCAACAATTTTAAATACGTATTTTGTTTTTTCGCAATTTTTTCAATATTTAAGTATCTTTCTATTATACTTTTAATTAATAGATAAAATGTTCTGTGGTTATCTAGATCAAAACTGTGTGATACTAATTTACTAAATACATTTGAATTAAGATACTTTTTTAAAATTAAAATACTTAATTTTTTCAGAGGCAAGTTATTTAATCCTGAAACAATAATTTCCTTTTTTAATAATTTTTCAGATGTCCCAGGCCTATTTCAATTACATCTTCAGAGGGATATTGTAACCCTTTTTTATTTTTTTTATATCAATAAAGGAATACAAAAATAAATCTTTAGTATCACTGTACAAAGAATTTATACATGTTTCACAAATATTTTTTTTTGCAAATAAAAAGCTACATATCCGGCCACATATGTAATTATAAATTTTGAATATGGCGAAATTGGATCAGGTAAATAATCATGATCCGATTCCACTATATTTGAATAATTTTGTGTGTCCAAGTCAAAATCGGATAACAAATATTCTCTGGAGGTAACATTTATAGGATGCACAGAGTTAAATTTTAAAATGCTTAGTTGCTCTAATGGAATACAATTCCCTCTAAAGCTTTCACTTACTTCAACATGAAGCAGCATTTTTTTATATGCTGACTGGAACTGTCTTGCTGTATGGTTATTGTTGGGGGGCCCCCATTGGTCCCCATGGGCTCTAATTGAGCCAAAAAATAGCTCCAAATGATCTTGTGATAGTTTATATGTTGGTAAAAATTTTAACAATTTTCTATCAATAATTAATTTTTTAAATATTTACTGTACACTTAAGATACATATTTTCAGACCTAAAAATCCTCTATGGCGAAGCCTGTCTATAAGGGACCATTTGCATGGGTTTTTAGACCACTTATGTATGTGTCAGCTTTACTTAAAAAATTATTTATGTTTTCAAAGTTGATTGCAGATAAAGACTTTTTAAAGCCAAAATGAAATAAATTTCTCGAATTGAGGATATCAAAAAGGTTATTAATAATTTTAACAAATTCCACAGTTGGACCTACTTCCTTAAAATTTTCCTCAAAAAAGCCCAAATTTTTGTCACAAAACTCTAGAGCAGTAGCTACACTCTCACTAAATATCGGGGTAGCCAAACGTACCTTCATTTTTTGTTTTTTAAAATTAATATACTGCCCTAGTAATTTATTTGCAAGGTGAAAAGATGCACTTTCTTGGAGTTCATGAAGCTGCTTAAAATACTTCCACTCAATTAGTTTGTTATCATTATTGACAAATGATAATTTTTTACGAAGTGTGTTGCGAAGAAGTTTAATCATGTGACAAGGGTCTAAAATCACATTTACTTCCTCATCACATCAGGGATCTTTTAAGAAAGTTTTTAAAGACCAGTGGATAACAAATATTCTTTGGAGGTAACATTTATATGATGCACAGAGTTAAATTTTAAAATGCTTAGTTGCTCTAATGGAATGGCGTATCCAGTGACCACTGACTTTAGTAATTTTAAACCTTTAGTTTTTTATCTCCTGCGTCATATATTCCTTACCGGTACCTGTCGTTTTTTTTGGTTTGCCGTTTCCTTTTTGAGAACCTGATCAATTTTCAAATGGGTTTCGTCTATTCTGAAATTTACGATGTAGTTTTATTTTGATTTTTTTTACCATCTCCAGATTTGTGAAAAAGAAAGTGTACCTTACAGGTCCATTTCTTTTCTTTTCGGAGGAGGGCAGTGTAACGTTTTTAGTTCGTTACATGTCTTTTTTATATATAATATATGATGTCTGGCCTATCATCACCGGATTCCCTCTCGTTCAGGCCGGATAGTTTATTTGACGCGTAATTTTTACGTTCCCTAGTCGCCAACCCTGTTATCGTTCGACACAACCCTGTTATCGCTCTGAGGAGGCGCTGTCAACATCGCTTCTGTCAACTCTCTCCGTGCTTAACCTCACTTTGTTTTGACGCTCTGTTGTATCCCAGCTTTTGGAAATGGTGATTATTTAAATCTTGCTGTATAATCTGAATCAGCTGCTATTTCAAAGCAACAGGTAAAGATGAAATATTATCCTTTTAGATTCGATATTATTATTGAATATTTTTAGGGTAGAGTTACCGATGTCCCAACTTGGTATTTGTATTTTGCTGGCACGTTGGCGTCCCTTTCTTTGTCCTCAGGTACGGACTGTGTTCAAGGTACGGACTGTGTCCAAGGTACGGACTGTGTCCAAGGTACGGGTAGTGTCTTATGTACAGACATTATCTTATGTACAGATGTCCTGTGGACGAGTGTCCCCAGTAAGAACGATTTTTTCTTACATATAAGTGCCACAGCGTGGATGTAGCTTGAGTCCCATGCTGCTTCACTCCCATTTCTAAGCCTAGTCAGTAGCTACGGCTGTAGTGATTCATGGTGTCCTCAATCTGGCCCCTTTTGTTGTTTTGACCAACAGGATCGCCGGCAGACAGTACAGAGATGCGAGACCACCTCACGCTGCTACTGTTTGAAGCAAGATTACATAAAGAACAGCTAAGTGTAGATTTACATTCCAGTTTTTATGTTTTAGATTTTCTATATTTTCAGTCTTAAACAGTAACGTACATTTTAAATAATATCGTACAGACTTATATTTAGTGGTTAGATTATTAAGAACATTTATGTCGATTCAGTAGTTACACTGTGATTTAGATTTTAGGTTTCATTATATTACGCCTTGTAATAGTATTACTTTCTATAGATATTATTATTGCGCTATATTAACAGATGAATAACGAGACATAGATTCTAGAATCTACAGGTTGCAACATATCAGATTTAACACCGCATAAAATTTAACAATTTAAATAAAGTAATGCTACTTTTCTTATATTTTCTATAACGTTACACGCATTGTATTTTTTCATAGTCTCTTCATAGAACATATTTAATATTATTTACATACATAGTTTTACTCAACAAATAACCACTATAATAATTATTAAAATTGTACAATGCTATTTACCATCAGAATTCATCATGAATAAATATAGTCATTAGTTTTAAGTATTATACAACTGTGTTTTCTTTCTCTGTACATGCCTGGCGCCCAATATCTATATATCTTTTGTTAATTATTACTGATTAATTTTCTCTCTAGTGAAATACCTTATCCACGACTGTTCTCCGATGAAAAGCTGCCGTTCGCAGTGGTAGTGGTTTAAAAAACGCTACACATAATTTGGCGCCCAACATGGGGCGTGTTAAATTTTTTTTAACGTTACAAGATGCCATTGTAAATTTGGCCCTGGCATGGAATAATTTAAACCCTGAAGTTATAGAAAAATGTTGGCACAATCTACTTTCGTCATTAGCCAACGAAGATGATGATGAAGAAGAAATTCCTTTAAATGTTCTAAGAAGTCTAAGAAGTATACAGTAAGATCAGAAATTGTTAATTTACTACAAGTTTTCAATCCTGAAGTCAACGTTCACACCATGGATGTAGACGACTGGAGTAAAGATATTTTGCCGAATAAAGAATCTGAAGACCACAGTGAAAGCGATGAAAATTTTCAAGATCAAGAACGGGGAGAAGTTGAACTAATACGTGTGACAACTGAATCTGCGATCAAATCACTTAACAACGTAATTCAATGGGCTGAAGAAAATGAAGTGGAATACTCCAGTCTACTCGTTTTACAAAACTTAAGAAATGAAATGGTCCAAAAAGGGTTTATGAGACAAAAAACAAACAAAAATTACCTCATTTTTCGATAAAAAAATAAATTACTTTTTTATTAGTACATTATACTTATAACGTTTTTTTTTCCATAGTTAATAAGTTCTTTTGCTAATGACAACTGTTGTTTTAGTGAATTTTTGGAATATTCCATATAGTGAACAAATCGATCCAGTGAACTGGCTTTGCATTAATTAGTTCACTATATCGCGAGTCTACTGTAATTCCTTTGCTACTTCGCCCAAAAACCGACAGTACGGCGAAGGACCGTTTTGACGAAGTAAACGGACGAAGGAGCGAAGGAACGAAGGGACGAAGGATTAAACAGTCGCATCAAATCGACAATTTCCCATGGTAAATATAGGATTTTTGGACGAAGGGATGAAGCGAAGGAACGAAAGTGAAGTAGCAAAGTGTGAGTATGGGGCTTTACAATTTGAAAAAAAACAAAAATAAACGCAGATGTCACTAAAATTACACAAAAAATTATTAAATAAAAAAATAATTATTGGACTTCGTATATCAAGAAATTTATTGAACTTCAAATTCACTTTATATACAGAAATACTTCCCACAATATAACTAAATTTAATTGTTAATATTATTTTAAATCGGTAATAGATACTATATAATATATTTTAGTGAAAAATGTTTAATTTTCAGTGAATAATATTTGTTATCAATTCTCAAAAAAATAAACATATAATAATAAATTTACATGGTTTAAAATTATTATTTTCCTTGAACTCGCGATATAGTGAACATGCTGTATAGTAAACTACTCTAAATAGTGAACAGACAATTTTTTGTTAATGTATTCTGTAGAGTGAACAAAGTGGCTCTCTCGAAATAATAATCCCAAAAGCATTTGTTCGTCAACAAACACGTCGATACAGGAAATCGATTTTAAACGTTTTGTTTTGCCTTGAACTCTATTCAAAATAGGGCTATATACAAAAATGCCTTAACTGTATAGCCTAATAAAACCAAATTCACAAACCAACGTTAAAGTTAAAATAAGGAACTTTATACAGTGACAAACACAAAGCATGTCCTTTAGTACATGTAGTACCTACTTTAGGTACATGTCCCTGTTACTTAATTGACCTCCAATAAAATATTTCAGGTACTCAAAAAGGTTTCAACAAGGCCGTAAAAGTCACGAAACCCTCAATATAAATAGAGAAAAAGGTTTTATAACACTTTCCATCGAAAAATCAGCAAGTACCACCATACAGAATGGCTCCATCAGTCTTCATCACGATATCGGACATAGCAAGCCATCGATCAGGCCGATGTAAAAAAGTACTGACAGTGTTTAGAAAAAGTGCTTTAATTGTTCTGTTTCGTAAGTAAATTTATAATTATTTTTATCTTCCTCTGCACTTTACGCTTGACCTGCTGTTTGTGTCTTAGATAAAATCAGTTTTTATCTTTATATGACATTGATTATTTGTTTAGTGGAATTATTGTTAGATTTTCTTTTCAAATGGATTTAAATATTTCTGCGAAATTCTCTATATATTCTGTTTAATTGTAATAAATTAATATTAAAACAATTTTGTGTCGTGAAATGGACTGTGATTAGTGATATAAAGATGGATTTTATCTGTAAAACACTGGCGTACCTATTACATGACTAGCAGCTAAAGACTCTATGTGCGTTTGTGTGTAATTCTTGTGACTTCAATTATCATTTGGATTTAATTCGCATTTATTCACTAAATTGTAACAAAACGTCGGTTTTTAAAGGAAGCCAGGGTTGGACTAGTTATTTTTAAAGGTACTTTTAGACGGTCAATTTAGGTTTAAGCTCAGTTTCAGTTCAGTTCAAAAATTACGATCTATTTAGTTTGGTCATAGAGCAAAGACTGGATTCTAAAGAGAATATCACTGTCTCATGTAAATTTAATGAATGGACTTCACTTTGAACCTTTTGATTGGTAAATGCTGTAGATACAGTTCCTCTCTTAACTATTGCCAGCACTATATGAACAATGCAGGCTAGCCCTCCCCGAACACCTCGGTTAGTTACCTTACGCGAAAGGTAATATAGAATACGTATAGCTGCTTGAGGAGTCATCGCCAGATTGGGTATTTCTGGCCAGTCTCCAACTACAGGCGTCCCAAATCCTGCTACGCCAGCATTATCCTGTGGATGATCTAGGAATATGTTATTTCCAGAGCGGCTTTGTCTACGTCCCTGAGCATCAACTTCTAAATCATTAACCACCTTTAAATAATCAGCACGAGTACCTTCGCTATATCTCTCTAGTCTATCATTATTATATATTAATGCTTTTACAGAGTGTATGATTTTGATTTGTGCATTATCTCGCGAAAGTATGATATCTGAAGAAAGACAAGGTGCAAGAAGTTCTCCAATCACGACAGTGTAAATTAAATCATCCTCCGGAATTCTAGAAGATCCGTGGAGGTTAAACCATCTACCTAGAGTTGATAGATTGGCCATCGTTGGGACCTCTTTCCTGACCCATGCCTGACGAGTGAAGGGCTATAACCCGACATTGGTCAACATTAGCCCCTTATATAGAGGCTCCTCACCCAAATAGCTCGCAAAGAACTCGACAGTGTCGCAAGGTCCAACTTCCCGAAGTCTGAGCGCCATAGTAAAACAGAAATCCACACAGTTTTAAAACAATGAAATGTTATCGACGCCTATGATCTTTATGATAGGCGGTCATTTTCACGCCGTGCCTCCACCCCGCGACGGCTGATGTTTGGGAGTAGCGGAGTAGTAGGCTTTGGAAACAGTTGAATGTCAGAGTTTGTTGATTTTCGGCCGAGAGAAGACGTTGTTTGTCAAGCTAGTTAGAATTATATTTTAAAATATCAATTTCTGTTAAATATATTAATCTCCCGATTACATCAGAAGTGGCGATGAGTTTAATCCAGCGTTCTTAGGCCGTAAAGGCGTATTTCTGACTTACTGACGACTATTGACTTGACTTTGACCTTTGAGACTATCGTTTCGTAAAGGCGTCGCGTCGGTTTCGAGGATCTTTTCGGTCGTCTCAGATACGGGTACCTGTCAGATTTCGGATACCGTCGTCGGATCGGCGAAGCGCGAAAAAAAAAACCGGAGGGATCATCCTGCTAGCTCTAGTGCTCGAAGATATTAGCGAAAAAAAATGTAGTGCTGGAAAGAAGCGTCATATTACACCTATAAGTTACAAACGCCAGAAGATAACAGGAAAAGGTAGTGAGCCAACACATTATCTGAACAAATCTCTTCTAAAAGGTATTTTTTAAAAAAAATGGCTAAAAAAATCGAGATAAATTCTAAGGCAGTATTTTTATACAGATGAAAATTGAGTTTCTAATAAAATCTAGCCGTATATAGGTAGATAAATATATATGTTAAAATGATGAAAATTGGAGAAGATCAACACTGTAAATCAAAGACAAAAACAATTTTTATTTCCGCTCGAAACATTCAGTTGCTTATGTAACTATAGGCTGAAAAATATAAAACGAAAACAATTTTTTTACTCCGCTCAAAAACACTGAGTTTTATCTCTAGGCTAGCTGAAAAATATTATTCGACATTATCGGAAAAAAATGTATACTTAGATAAAATAAAGCGGTAATATTATTTTAATTCAAAATACATAAACTAAGCTACCTAGGTATGTACTTAAATCTTTATGCGACGTTAATATATGAGTTTTACAACCCCGAAAAAGTAATCATTTAGGGATACCCTTTTACCTAAAAAAACGAATATTCTCAATATAAACTAGCCATATCTCACTACCTGAATACTGTTTGACATCCACGTGGAATGGGACAAGTAGAGAGGCTAATCTCTAGCATGTGTAACGACTTGCATTACGATATCTACGTTGAAAATGTTTCAAACATTCAGTTTGGATTGTGTGGAATCTAAGCACTAGGAGCAAAATGAGCGTATCTGGATAAGTTGCGTTTATCCCTCCGGGCGTAAATGATAAAGTCGGCGTTAAATTAGTAGCGAATTATGCGAAATATCAAGCGGATTAAAAGAAAAATTGGATGCGTAGCGAACTATATTCAGCGTCAGATCTACTAAGGATCTGCTAAGGATCACTTCGACACAGCTAATAGGATCCAGTCAATCTCCATGGTAGACAGGTTCATTTAAATTTCTAAGCAGCTGAGGATTGGTTGATATGAAGTTAGAAACATCCAAGAATGGTATGCACGGTCAAAGAACAAGTATTGTGGAATAGCTAGGTTTGGCAAGCTATGGACTTGGTTATGGTAGATTCAGACGTGTATTAGGATAGGAAAAAGAAGGAGTAGGGTTAGTTCTACCCGGTACTCTCTTTTTCAAGGTATACGTTAGTATGATAGCTGGAAAAGGCGTGTGGTGGTTGCTAAGGTATGAGTTTACCACCTAGATGCTTTGTGAGTAGGGCGGACAAGACTTGCGAATAGGGATGAGTCCCGGTATTCGGTCTGGTTAGTTCGACCCGGATTGCTCTCTTTTCCAGTGGCTGGAATAGGCGTGGGCCCATAGTTAGATTTTAGGTTTTAGATTTAGATTTTAGAATTTAGATTTAAAATTTTAGAGTTGAGATTTAACTTTCTTTTGTTGCACGCAAGCTGCAGATTGCGTGTAACACCAATATATAATAAGTAATTCGTTTATTTTACCTTTTGAAATTTTCTTTTGTCCCTGAATAATTTATTTGTCCATTATGAGTTTTTGAGTATTCTATTGATTAGTTACGATATTTTATTTTTAATTATAAGTAGCAAATAAGACGTAGCTCCAGTATGAGCAGTGAATTTAACTATATTTTTATTTCAGCTTTAAAAAAAATGTCCTTTAAGCGATTCTGATTATGTTTCTTCTTTTAGAGTGGTGTAACAATGGTAACAATTAGCTGATAAGGTTTTGTCAATTGGTTTTGTATCAATTGTCCAGTATCAGCAGCAAACATTCTAACATATATTTTATTTCAGCATTTAAAAATGTCCTTTAAACGATTCTGATTATGTTTCTTCTTTTCGAGTGATGTAACAATGGTAGGAATTAGCTGATAAAGAAATGGCTCAGCAGCAAACAAGCTAATAAATATTTTTATTTCAGCATTTAAATATGCCATTTAAAAGGCTCTGATTATTTATGTCCTTTTAGTGTGATTCAGAGGAGTGGGGACACTCATAAGTCAGGAATGGCCGAATGTTATCGACGCCTATGATCTTTATGATAGGCGGTCATTTTCACGCCGTGCCTCCACCCCGCGACGGCTGATGTTTGGGAGTAGCGGAGTAGTAGGCTTTGGAAACAGTTGAATGTCAGAGTTTGTTGATTTTCGGCCGAGAGAAGACGTTGTTTGTCAAGCTAGTTAGAATTATATTTTAAAATATCAATTTCTGTTAAATATATTAATCTCCCGATTACAGAAAGATTAGTTTATATGACTGTTGGGCGCGATTTTCTATATTTTCAGTCTTAAACAGTAACGTACATTTTAAATAATATCGTACAGACTATATTTAGTGGTTAGATTATTAAGAACATTTATGTCGATTCAGTAGTTACAATGTGATTTAGATTTTAGGTTTCATTATATTACGCCTTGTAATAGTATTACTTTCTATAGATATTATTATTGCGCTATATTAACAGATGAATAACGAGACATAGATTCTAGAATCTACAGGTTGCAACACATCAGATTTAACACCGCATAAAATTTAACAATTTAAATAAAGTAATGCTACTTTTCTTATATTTTCTATAACGTTACACGCATTGTATTTTTTCATGGTCTTTTCATAGAACATATTTAATATTATTTACATACATAGTTTTACTCAACAAATAACCACTATAATAATTATTAAAATTGTACAATGCTATTTACCATCAGAATTCATCATGAATAAATATAGTCATTAGTTTTAAGTATTATACATACAACTGTGTTTTCTTTCTCTGTACATGCCTGGCGCCCAATGTCTATATATCTTTTGTTAATTATTACTGATTAATTTTCTCTCTAGTGAAATACCTTATCCACGACTGCTCTCCGATGAAAAGCTGCCGTTCGCAGTGGTAGTGGTTTAAAAAAACGCTACACTTTATTTGGCACCCATAAGCGTGGGGCCTTGAGAAAATAAAACAACCTTTAATTTTGACACTTTATTGTTTTTAGTTTGACAGTCAGTCTGTCTTATTTTTTACTCGTAATGTATTTCACTGGAGTCTGACAATTTTCCTGATTAACTTTCTTAAATTAATTTTTGTAGTTTAATTTTTTTTGGCATGATACTGAGGAGGAAACAGTTGTTGTTTTCTTGGTACGATTTAAGACTGAAGTTTTTATTCTCTTTCTTATTTTTGATATTTCTATTTATTATTATTTGGGTCTATGGAATTTGGACAATTTCATATAACGGAGATGTGTCAGATGTGTGTTTTGATATTTTGATATATTTTTGAACCTGGTATACAGGGCGGGCAAGATTTAATGCTTGGACCTGAATTTTTTTTTGTTAAAATTTTTAATAGTTTAAAAAATTTTTTCTTGGTAGATAAACTTGAAAGTTTATCTATTGTTGGGACATCCTTATACAGGGTGGTCAATACTTTTTTGTGACTTTGAAATTTTTTAAATTTCAAGGTGTTTGACATTTGATAAAGTTTAAAACTTTATATATACAGACATTTGGTTTGTATTTTCCCCATACAGGGTGGACAAGCATTAAATTTTCGACTTTGATTTTGTTTATATCTCTAGGTGTTTGAAATTTGATATAAATTTTGAACGTTATACTTAGTTGAGATTACTATTCGATAATTTTACTATACTGTGTGGTCACAACTTGATCATTTTGATTTTGTTTGTGTTGATTAATTGATTGCAATTAATTTTACAAGTTTTTGTGATTAGCGATAACTGTTAGGGCGAGCTGCTAAACTTACATTTAGGGTTATTTTTTTTGCTTATAGAAGTACGTTAGAGTTAATCTCATCTCGATTATTGTTTAGTTTACCTTCAGGTTTCTATGCCAATGTTTTTTATGCCAATATTTTTATTTAGTATCGCATTCACTATGTTTCACCATCTGAACCTTCAGTGTTTTCAGTTACTATCGACAGTTGTTAGACTGTCCTGTTTGGTACTTTAGGTACATTTTGAATTTTTTGGTTGTCATGACACTTATACTAGGACTGTTATGTTGATACAGGAAGTGTATCCTTGAGTTTTTTAGTGTATGACGAGGGTGACTTGTCATATTTGATACGTGAGGTATCGTTTTGTTTTCTTTTGACAGCTGTGTCAAAGGAATGTTTGGTACTTGTTCTGTTATGATTGTTGCCGAATAACTTTTCATAAACAGACATTTACCGTTTAGAGATTTAATGTCAGGAGGACATTAGATTTTTTTGCAGTGTTGCAGACGACATATGCGGGAGCATTTGTCGTATTTATGGTTTACAGTTAGCAGGAGGCTACTGTGAACATTTTGGTTGTTAATGATTTTTTTTTTGGAGACGTCCAAGATCATTAACGTGTTGTCATCATTTGAAATGATGAGTTTTTGAGTTATTTGAGCGATTTAGCGCTTGTGACTCAAGTTTAGGGAGGATTGACGTTTGACATTTCTGTTCTCGGATTCTGTTGCCTGGTTTTAATAGTTTTTACTAGATCTGATAGCCGATGCAATGTTTCCGAAGAACTATATCTGTGTCAAAACGCGTCAATAGGTTGAGTTTAGTTGGAGTTCTAGTTTTCTCTGTTTATTTGGAGAGATATTTTTTTGATGACACTTGTGTCAGGTTCAGATCTTTTTGTATCGTGAGATATTTTTGTCTTGGTGACATCTATATCAAGTTTAGTTTTTTTTTGAGTGAATTTTGGCAGTGTCTGTATGGAATGTGCAGATGCATTGAGTTTCTTAGTGGCGTGCATAGTGAGATGATGATGCTCTGTTTTATTAGTTTTTCTGGTTTTTAGTCCTGGTGTATTGTTTCGCGAGCAATTACACCACTTTTTTGGTTTAGAATAACTGTCAGTGAGATAGTTGTTAGTTTGTTTTTGCCTGATGAGTTGTCATAGAGACAATTTCATCATTTTAGTCCCTCATGTATAGTTTAGTTTAGCTCGTTAGTTTTATTTAGCCCTACAGTTTACTTGCGTTTGGCAATTGTGATTTTTTTGAGTCTGGCTTTGAGCAGTGTCGTGTTTGACATTTTTGTGATTTTTGGCTTTACAGTTTTCTGTAAGTCTTTGAGTTTGTTTAATTGTCATATTGTCATTCGTTTTTTTATTTTGTTTCGATCTATGGCTATTATCTAGCCTATGGTCATGGTTTGTGGCCTTGGGGCACGTGTATCCGCTCTACATGGTGGGCGAGTTGAGTGTGCTACTGGTTAGTTGCATGCTCAACAGTAAAGAATAACCATGTACGGATTCCTCGTGACGGTAAGAGTCCGTCAAATGCCACCGTAGTATGTGATAAGTCTCAGAACATCGAGAGTGTCGGAAATTCTTTCCGTACACCTTATCCACATACTACGGATATAGTATTATGTATGTGATGTTACGTATATGGTATTATGTGTGTGATGTTACGTATATGGTACTACGTATATAGTATTATGTATGTGATGTTACGTATATGGTATTATGTGTGTGATGTTACGTATATGGTGCTACGTATATGGTAATGCGTGTGTGTTGTTATATGGGTGATGTTACGTATGTGGTACTACGTGAATAGTATTACGTGTGTGGTATTACGTGTATAGTATTACTTTATCGTAATACCTATTTAATAGGTTTTACTTTGGTAAGTAAAACTTATATTTATTCATTTTATTAAATTGATTTGATTGACATACCTGGTTAGTGTTCTGTCGCCATTTGCTCAACAGGGCGTTGACCTTCCGTCGACTACCCTTGGTGATGAGTAGGTTTTGTTTTTGCTTTCTGAGATAATGCTCAGACGGTTTTTAGTTGTATTTTTTTTGTATTTAGAGTCATTTTGGGATATCGTTATAGATATGCTCTATTTATCCCATTTTAGTTGATGTACACTACAGTGCATCCCCTCATGCTGACAGATGTAGGGTATTATTTTTCCATATTCATTTCATTTTGATCTTTCTTTGCAGTTCTGTCTCTTGGTGATTATCTCTGGTTTTTGTTGTTGTTGGTTCCAGTCACTGCGTTGGAGAGAAGGGTTGAGCTAGTGCAAATTTTGTTGAGGTGTTTAGGCTCGGTTAGCCTTCTTCAGCCTCTGTTGCTCTAGTCTGTAATTCCTTGTCTGGCATTGTTAGTATGATACATTCCGTTTGAGAGAAGGTTTGAGCTGGAACAGTATATTTGTCTGGTTGTCTTGGTCTTGTAGTACCGACCGTCAAGCTTTAACTGCTCTAGTTCCATATAATTCCTTGTCTGGCGTTGTTAGTATTGTTCATTCCGTTCATTCCGTCCGAGAGAAGGTTTGTACTTGCATAGTAAATTTGTTTGGTTGTTTTGGTTTTAGGTTACCGGCCGTCGTCTTTTATAGATGCTCTAGTAGTGTAGTGTTCCTTCTCTGGCGTAGTTGATCTGATATGAACTAGAATTTTGGTTTCAGAAACTATCACCAAGATTATAAACCGGGACGTATCGATACCATGAATCGATCGACGTTCTCTTTAATTATTTTTTTTGAGTCGCGTTGTTATAGAACATAGCGTTATTAATTTTGAGTCTACACTTGTCTAGCCTGAGTTATCGATAATTTACACCTATATCGTTATAAAACACCTAACTATAGCAGTATTTATTAATCTTGCGTACCATACTAGCAGATGTACCTCCGTATTTTTTATTTTTTTTATTTTAGCGAACAGTGGCTCGAGTATCTCTGTACTTTACGGCGTATCCAGTGACCACTGACTTTAGTAATTTTAAACCTTTAGTTTTTTTTATCTCCTGCGTCATATATTCCTTACCGGTACTTGTCGTTTTTTTTTGGTTTGCCGTTTCCTTTTTGAGAACCTGATCAATTTTCAAATGGGTTTCGTCTATTCTGAAATTTACGATGTAGTTTTCTTTTGATTTTGTTTTACCATCTCCAGATTTGTGAAAAAGAAAGTGTACCTTACAGGTCCATTTCTTTTCTTTTCGGAGGAGGGCAGTGTAACGTTTTTAGTTCGTTACATGTCTTTTTTATATATAATATATGATGTCTGGCCTATCATCACCGGATTCCCTCTCGTTCAGGCCGGATAGTTTATTTGACGCGTAATTTTTACGTTCCCTAGTCGCCAACCCTGTTATCGCTCTGAGGAGGCGCTGTCAACATCGCTTCTGTCAACTCTCTCCGTGCTTAACCTCACTTTGTTTTGACGCTCTGTTGTATCCCAGCTTTTGGAAATGGTGATTATTTAAATCTTGCTGTATAATCTGAATCAGCTGCTATTTCAAAGCAACAGGTAAAGATGAAATATTATCCTTTTAGATTCGATATTATTATTGAATATTTTTACGGTAGAGTTACGGATGTCCCAAGTTATATTTGTATTTTGCTGGCACGTTGGCGTCCCTTTTCTTTTGTCCTCCAGAATGTCACATGGAAGAAAGGACATGTTGTTTATTATTTATTGAGCCCTCGGAAGTATTTCGAGGGTCCAAGGTACGGACTGTGTTCAAGGTACGGACTGTGTCCAAGGTACGGACTGTGTCCAAGGTACGGGTAGTGTCTTAAGTACAGACATTACCTTATGTACAGATGTCCTGTAGACGAGTGTCCCCAGTAAGAACGATTTTTTCTTACATATAAGTGCCACAGCGTGGATGTAGCTTGAGTCCCATGCTGCTTCACTCCCATTTCTA
Source organism: Sitophilus oryzae (assembly GCF_002938485.1). NCBI lineage: Eukaryota > Metazoa > Arthropoda > Insecta > Coleoptera > Curculionidae > Sitophilus > Sitophilus oryzae. The sequence continues at coordinate 280,383 of NW_022146169.1, forward strand.
AGCCTAGTCAGTAGCTACGGCTGTAGTGATTCATGGTGTCCTCAATCTGGCCCCTTTTGTTGTTTTGACCAACAGGATCGCCGACAGACAGTACAGAGATGCGAGACCACCTCACGCTGCTACTGTTTGAAGCAAGATTACATAAAGAACAGCTAAGTGTACATTTACATTCCAGTTTTTATGTGTTAGATTTTCTATATTTTCAGTCTTAAACAGTAACGTACATTTTAAATAATATCGTACAGACTATATTTAGTGGTTAGATTATTAAGAACATTTATGTCGATTCAGTAGTTACACTGTGATTTAGATTTTAGGTTTCATTATATTACGCCTTGTAATAGTATTACTTTCTATAGATATTATTATTGCGCTATATTAACAGATGAATAACGACACATAGATTCTAGAATCTACAGGTTGCAACATATCAGATTTAACACCGCATAAAATTTAACAATTTAAATAAAGTAATGCTACTTTTCTTATATTTTCTATAACGTTACACGCATTGTATTTTTTTCATAGTCTTTTCATAGAACATATTTAATATTATTTACATACATAGTTTTACTCAACAAATAACCACTATAATAATTATTAAAATTGTACAATGCTATTTACCATCAGAATTCATCATGAATAAATATAGTCATTAGTTTTAAGTATTATACAACTGTGTTTTCTTTCTCTGTACATGCCTGGCGCCCAATATCTATATCTCTTTTGTTAATTATTACTGATTAATTTTCTCTCTAGTGAAATACCTTATCCACGACTGCTCTCCGAGGAAAAGCTGCCGTTCGCAGTGGTAGTGGTTTAAAAAACGCTACACATAATTTGACGCCCAACGTGGGGCGTGTTAAATTTTTTTTAACGTTACAAGATGCCATTGTAAATTTGGCCCTGGCATGGAAAAATTTAAACCCTGAAGTTATAGAAAAATGTTGGCACAATCTACTTTCGTCATTAGCCAACGAAGATGATGATGAAGAAGAAATTCCTTTAAATGTTCTAAGAAGTGTAAGAAGTATACAGTAAGATCAGAAATTGTTAATTTACTACAAGTTTTCAATCCTGAAGTCAACGTTCACACCATGGATGTAGACGACTGGAGTAAAGATATTTTGCCGAATAAAGAATCTGAAGACCACAGTGAAAGCGATGAAAAATTTCAAGATCAAGAACGGGGAGAAGTTGGACTAATACGTGTGACAACTGAATCTGCGATCAAATCACTTAACAACGTAATTCAATGGGCTGAAGAAAATGAAGTGGAATACTCCAGTCTACTCGTTTTACAAAACTTAAGAAATGAAATGGTCCAAAAAGGGTTTATGAGACAAAAAACACAAACAAAAATTACCTCATTTTTCGATAAAAAAATAAATTACTTTTTTATTAGTACATTATACTTATAACGTTTTTTTCCATAGTTAATAAAGTTCTTTTGCTAATGACAACTGTTGTTTTAGTGAATTTTTGGAATATTCCATATAGTGAACAAATCGATCGAGTGAACTGGCTTTGCATTAATTAGTTCACTATATCGCGAGTCTACTGTAATTCCTTTGCTACTTCGCCCAAAAACCGACAGTACGGCGAAGGACCGTTTTGACGAAGTAAACGGACGAAGGAGCGAAGGAACGAAGGGACGAAGGATTAAACAGTCGCATCAAATCGACAATTTCCCATGGTAAATATAGGATTTTTGGACGAAGGGATGAAGCGAAGGAACGAAGTGAAGTAGCAAAGTGTGAGTATGGGGCTTTACAATTTGAAATAAAACAAAAATAGACGCAGATGTCACTAAAATTACACAAAAAATTATTAAATAAAAAAATAATTATTGGACTTCGTATATCAAGAAATTTATTGAACTTCAAATTCACTTTATATACAGAAATACTTCCCACAATATAACTAAATTTAATTGTTAATATTATTTTAAATCGGTAATAGATACTATATAATATATTTTAGTGAAAAATGTTTAATTTTCAGTGAATAATATTTGTTATCAATTCTCAAAAAATAAACATATAATAATAAATTTACATGGTTTAAAATTATTATTTTCCTTGAACTCGCGATATAGTGAACATGCTGTATAGTAAACTACTCTAAATAGTGAACAGACAATTTTTTGTTAATGTATTCTGTAGAGTGAACAAAGTGGCTCTCTCGAAATAATAATCCCAAAAGCATTTGTTCGTCAACAAACACGTCGATACAGGAAATCGATTTTAAACGTTTTGTTTTGCCTTGAACTCTATTCAAAATAGGGCTATATACAAAAATGCCTTAACTGTATAGCCTAATAAAACCAAATTCACAAACCAACGTTAAAGTTAAAATAAGGAACTTTATACAGTGACTAACACAAAGCATGTCCTTTAGTACATGTAGTACCTACTTTAGGTACATGTCCCTGTTACTTAATTGACCTCCAATAAAATATTTCAGGTACTCAAAAAGGTTTCAACAAGGCCGTAAAAGTCACGAAACCCTCAATATAAATAGAGAAAAAGGTTTTATAACACTTTCCATCGAAAAATCAGCAAGTACCACCATACAGAATGGCTCCATCAGTCTTCATCACGATATCGGACATAGCAAGCCATCGATTAGGCCGATGTAAAAAAGTACTGACAGTGTTTAGAAAAAGTGCTTTAATTGTTCTGTTTCGTAAGTAAATTTATAATTATTTTTATCTTCCTCTGCACTTTACGCTTGACCTGCTGTTTGTGTCTTTACAGATAAAATCAGTTTTTATCTTTATATGACATTGATTATTTGTTTAGTGGAATTATTGTTAGATTTTCTTTTCAAATGGATTTAAATATTTCTGCGAAATTCTCTATATATTCTGTTTAATTGTAATAAATTAATATTAAAACAATTTTGTGTCGTGAAATGGACTGTGATTAGTGATATAAAGATGGATTTTATCTGTAAAACACTGGCGTACCTATTACATGACTAGCAGCTAAAGACTCTATGTGCGTTTGTGTGTAATTCTTGTGACTTTACATGACAATTATCATTTGGATTTAATTCGCATTTATTCACTAAATTGCAACAAAACGTCGGTTTTTAAAGGGAGCCAGGGTTGGACTAGTTATTTTTAAAGGTACTTTTAGACGGTCAATTTAGGTTTAAGCTCAGTTTCAGTTCAGTTCAAAAATTACGATCTATTTAGTTTGGTCATAGAGCAAAGACTGGATTCTAAAGAGAATATCACTGTCTCATGTAAATTTAATGAATTGACTTCACTTTGAACCTTTTGATTGGCCAACGATGACAACGATTGACATATGTTATGAAATAACTGCCAAGGGAATTCAAAAAGCCCTATTACGGCTGAAAGTGATACTTAGCTAGTTTTAAAACTAGCCAGCTATTTTGCAAACTAACTAAAACCTCTGTTATTTTGAAGGAATCCGCCCATTCTTGCAAAATCTGGCAGCCAAGGGCTAGTTTACAAACTAACTGGTTAGTTTGCAAACTATACAGGGTGTCCCAGAAATAAATGCAAGTATTTTAACTGGTAGTATAATTCAACCCCAGAAACACGCCAATGAGGATTTTTCGCGAAATTTTAGTATTGAAAATACTTCTGGCCGCGTTTATATGGGACCCATCTTTGAAAAAACGACATGCTAGAGGCGACATGGAGTTAATAATATAACCTGCCTAATCAACTTGTCAACACGTAAGTCGATAGCTGAATAGAGTAAGGTCGTCCGAGGGCCGAAATGAGGTCTTATTAGTGTGGGCCAACTATTTTATGGATATGGATGTTTAGTCTGGGAAAGCCGTTATTATTATAAAAAAGAATATGCGTCAAGGCATGCATGGGTTGTTAGGTACAGTTGGGCTATTTTAATCTAACTCTTTCCGTATGAGAAGCAGGGGGCAAATTATACGTGAAAAAGCGGAATAACATAAATAATAAATTTAGACTAATGCAATGTTTTTTCTTGGCGCGTAGGATAATGCGCACAATCGATGCATTAAAGGGAATAATTAATTAAATCATTAAGTTCCAAAACATATAATAATTCGGGTCTCATCGGATCTGGTGCTATATTTTGATAAAATTTAGGCTATTAGGACCTATATTTTTTTATATGATAATTATTTTTTTAATTAACAACTTAGGACAAAGAAAAAGCTTGCATGGTTTCCACCGCCATGCGCCAACAGTAAAAACAAATGAATTCAAGGCGGTGCCAAATATTTATTGGGATAAGTTTTTATCGTTTAAATATTGTTGTAAATAATAATTATCATTTAATTAGTGCTAACTCATTAAATTTCGCAACACGGCGAAATTTCAATAAAATCGGCCAACGGATCTTTGAGATATTAATAAAAAAGGTCTATTAGAAAAAGCCTTATGACGAACAAAGCGTGAAATTAATTTCTATATTAGCAGTTCAAGGCAAGAAACTCATTTTACTATATACCTAAAAACTGCAAGAAATTTATTTTCCATTATATATTTTGGGCTAGCCGAAAAAAGCCTTTATTTACTATCGATAGTTGTGCCTCGGTGGTACGAAAGTACTACCATTGCACACAGGCCGCTATCTCGCGATGCGGGACTTAATATCTTACCGCTACTGTACGACAAGTCGTATGTATATACTCTGCGCTGTGCTCGTCGTTTTGTGGAAATACCCAAGCTCACCTGATGATGGGGTAGGGCCCCGAAACCGGTAGTGAGAGCAGGTTGATCCACATTATGACGAACACAGCGTGGAATTAATTTCTATATTAGCAGTTCAAGGCAAGAAACTCATATAATTTTATTGTATACCTAAAAACTGCAAGAAATTTATTTTCCATTATATATGTATACATCACATTTCTATAGTGTCGTGATCGTGATCGTGACCATTCATGAATCCGTACACGTTCATCTCCATCATTAATATTTTTCATACTAAATTCTTCACTTTTATAAAAAGCCATCACGATAAAAATCAAATATCAGAGCAAATATCAAAATTATTTAACGTTGCGAACGGTTCACTTGTTCACTATACGTATCTGGAATATATTTGCGAATGGCAATTAGCGATACGTTAGACTGCCGGAGTGCTGACGTCACGAATGTCAAATTGCTTTCCAAACAAGCTTTAGTTCTTTTATATTTCTATTGAGCTCTTCCAAATGACGTCACAAGTTAATATAAAATGTAAAAAACAGGTGATTGCTGACCACCGCCGACTTTTGTGTCTGATATTTTCAATACGCCTATGATGGTTGCGCATGTTGCAAAATCTGTGACTTTTTTTCTAAATTCGACATTTTTTGAAAAAAAAATTGGAAATGTTTTTAGTTTTTAGTTAAAAAACACAATTTCTTGATAATATGGCAACATAGTTATTAGATTAAATTTGCAAGAATGAAAATCCAGAAAAGATCCAGTGGTTCTCAAAATTTTAGCAAAGATTAATTTTTTCGGAAATTTTCAAAATAAAATAACTCCGTTATTTTGGACTTATTTGAAAAACGATGAAGAGAAAATATGTTTCTTTTATCGATATCTATCACCCCTTAAAATACTTGCACTTATTTCTGGGACATTCGTTCATATTAACCAGTTATTTTAGTTAGTTTGTATAATAATCATTTATATTTTTGGCTAATATGATAACTCCATTAGTTTTAGTCACCCAAAATAGCAAGACTCTTGGCTAGTTTACGAACTAAAATCCTTGCAATTTAAGAGTGATATGTCTACATATGCTTCATGTTCAAGAACTTACTTGTGTTTCTGTGTTTGTACGCGTATCTATGTCATTTTGTCAATTTAAGTTGGGTTCAAGTAGCAAAATAAAATAAAAAAACAAGAAATGATTAGTTCTAAATAGGAGCATTCAAACAGCCAAATAAAATAATATTTTTTTTATTTAAAGGGTTCTTGGCTTTTGGTCAACATTAAACTTTTTCTGGGTTTAAGAAGTGTTTATTACATAACTAACGTTTCGGTTTAGTTTTAACCTTTTTCAAAGTCTACAATAAGATATTCTCAATAAAATACAACTGTCAAACTTACCACAAAACATTTCCTTCGTCAAACTATGAAAAAATTGGTGTAAAAAATAACGGTGATAACACATAACATTTAACTTAAAAATATGACACGACACAATAATAACATGTACAGGTTAAAAAAATTCAATAAATTGTGATAGCCGGCTCAATGTATTTTCTGTACTTAAGCGAGTTATATTCAAGTAAAACTTGCAAGATTCGTCTTTTGTAGGAGACTTATAAATACAAGTTCGATGCAAATTACGCGCAGTTCTCTTGTAACCTCTAAACAATAAAGATTGTTTTTTAAAAACGGTCCGGCGTTTACTCTACACGTAACTGGCGCAGTCGGTAGGATAGGCAAGACAAATCGAAATAATTCCGTAAAACCGAGAAAAGTAGTGACGTCTTTCGTGTTAACGATTAATGCCTAAACCTAAAAACGAGTGTAAAAGTGAACGCAAATAGATTACGAGAAACTCAAAGACTGAGGGGCCACGAACAAACATCGTCCAACCCTATTCGGTGTGGAGGAAGGAACACACATCGTCCTGAATCCATAGTTAGAGCCAGGGGAAATCATCGATCTGAAACACCTATTGGCATCGTAGTTTAATGAAGCAACCTAGTTAAGAAAACCCAATGAAAACCATAGCAATCATCGCATTACTGTAAGTACTCCCTTTTTTCACTGCTTTCCCTATTTTTGCTTTTTCCTATTTTTACCCAACCAATACTGATAAATATCGATTTTTCTAAATTGTCCAAAATTCAAGCTGGACGAGCTTAATATTCTTATCGATCAAATACAAAATCTAAATTTACACAATCAAGATATCATGGCACAACCAAATTATCAACTAATCCGATACCAAGCCGACAATATTCCCAATTTTGAAGGGAACCCAAAAACTTTAAGCCGGTTTATAACCTCTTGTGAACATTTCTTACATAACCATCAAGACACGGGAAATATCAATGCCCCGATAAACGTATGTTTATTTGATACGATTGTTAGCAAGCTAGTTGGTAGAGCCGCTGACTTGATAGCCTCGTGGATCGAACTTGATTCATGGGTTAAAATTAGGGAAGCTTTAGTTACCACCTTTTCGGATCAAAGATCTGAAGATTGCCTGGTACAAGACATTATTTGTATGCGACCTGAAAAAAATGAGCCACCTAAAAGTTTTGGCCTTAGGCTACAAGACGCTCGCAGTTTACTATTCACAAAAATTAACAATTCAGGCGAGGATATTAATAGACGCACTCTAAAGATAGAACAGTATGACGCGCTATGTTTAAAAACTTTTATTAACAATTTAAACTATCATATGCAATTAGTTGTACGTTTGAAAGACCCAGATTTTCTCGAACAAGCGATGGCATACGTATCCGAGGAAGAAAATTTCATAAATTATAAAAATCGCCAAGTAATTAATAATAAAAATATTTCACATATTCCACCCCATATACCAAAATTGAATAAACAAGCTCAAAATTTTCAACCACCACATTCGAATCAATTTAGGCCTTTAATGAGACCGACTTACCAACCTAGTTTTCTACCTAGACCACAACCCTTTAGACCGTATACACCACCTCAACATAATTTCCAACCTCAACATAATTTCCAAAGAAATAACTTTTATTCTCAACCACGTTTCGGACAGCCATCAACCTTTTCTAACCAGTTTCACAGACCTCATTTTAATCCAAATACAAATAATAATAATTTTAACAATTTTACACCTCGCAATACTAATCGGCAATGATACACCTGAACCAATGGATACATCCTCAGGTTAGTAGTAGTACTGTTCGACCTCACAGAAATTTTATATCCGAAGAATTATTTAACCAATCGGTAGATACTGTCCAACAAGACAATGTTTTAAAAGATCTTTCAGAAAATGATAATGAAAAATCTAATAACGAACAAGCCTCAAATTACCCTATGCCTGAATATCAGAATCAACCTTATTATTATGACGATCAATATTATTATACACCTGACATGTCCAATAATTATTACACCCCCGAAATTACCAATTTATACAATGAATATGATCAATATTATCCCGCAGAATATGATCCAATTTTTTGTGTAACACAGAATACACAGAATGCAACATAATCTACCTAAATAATTATAAAACTTTTGAACTTCCTGTTGTATTTATTCCAGAATTAAACGCTAAATTTCTCGTAGACACAGGTAGTGGAAAAAGTTTTATTAACCCTAATCTGGCTTATCAAATTTATCCTGAATTTATTTCTAACGAAAACTTTTCTGTAAGGACTGCACACGCAACATCTTTTCATAATGAAATAGTGCACATTCCTATTTTTCCCTCTTTTAAAATTAATAAATATCATAAATTTTATCTCTTTGGTTTTTCCGAAAAATTCGACGGTTTATTAGGTATTGATTTTTTAATTGATATCGGTGCAAAAATAAATTTAAACAATTTTAAACTTGAAACAACCCAAGTGAATTTACCACTTTATCTGCAAACTAAAATACCTCCGAATAATGTTTCAAATAAAAATAAAAATCAATTTCCCCAAGACATAATAATAGCTAGAGTTACTCAAAAGGTTAAAGTACCTGTTAACAAAGAAAGCGGAGTAGATATTTTAAATTATCACGATTTCAACGGTGCAGAAATGCCCGACGCTTTAGTTACAATTATAGACTCCCACGCACATACAGTTATTACAAACGTACGTGAAAACCCTATAAAAATTACAATTTTAAATCCATTTGAGATCGAACCAATTGATGAATTAGATTGCAATTTTATCGAAAAAATGGAAACCGATACCGAACTAAATGACTTTTTAATAAAAAACAAAAACAAAATTTGAAAAAACTTCGTTTAGATCACTGTAATAAGGAACAATTAAAAGCAATTCGTAACCTTTGTAGTGAATATAGGGATATATTCTACTGTGAAGATATTCCTTTAACATTTACAAACCAAATTAAACATAATATAAATTTAACTGAAGAAACACCAATTTTTACTAAAACATATAGATATCCTGAAGTACATAAATCAGAAGTAAATAAACAAGTAAATCAAATGTTAAAAGTCGTTATTATACAGCCATCTAATTCACCATGGTCAAGCCCTATTTGGCTCGTTCCAAAAAAAGCAGATCCTAGCGGACATAAAAAATGGAGAATTGTCATAGATTTTAGAAAACTAAACAATAAAACAATAGATGATAAATTTATATATATACATATATATATATATACTAGACAAGCTGGGTAAAGCTCAATACTTTAGTACATTAGATTTGGCTAACGGGTTTCACCAGATCGAAATGAACCCTCATGACATCCCTAAAACTGCTTTTTCTACTGAAACAGGACATTACGAATTTAAACGCATGCCGTTTGGTTTAAAAAACGCGCCTTCCACCTTTCAACGCGTAATGAATAATGTTTTACGAGGACTTCATTCAAAACGAAATTTGTTGTGTTTATCTGGATGACGTCATTGTGTACAGTACCTCTTTACAAGAACATATTAATAGATTAAAATTAATTTTTGAAAGATGTAGACAGTCAAATTTTAAAGTTCAACTCGATAAATCCGAATTCCTACATAAAGAAGTAGCCTATCTTGGTCATAAAATAACTTAAGAAGGTGTAAAACCTGACCCTGCTAAGATAGACGCTGTAAAAAATTTTCCTATACCAACTACACAGAAAGAAATAAAATCGTTCTTAGGACTTGCTGGATATTATCGTAGATTCATAAAGGATTTCGCCAAAATTTCAAAACCATTAACATTATGCCTTAAGAAAAATGCTAAAGTCGTACATAATCAATCTTTTAGAGAATCTTTTAATCATCTTAAAAAATTACTAATAAATGCTCTAATACTCAGATACCCGGACTTTACACAAACTTTTGTGCTAACAACTGACGCCTCAAACATAGCAATTGGTGCTGTCTTATGTCAATCAAACCCTCCTAATGACAACCCTGTAGCATATGCTTCGCGAACTCTGAACGAAACAGAACAACGCTACTCAACGATCGAAAAAGAGCTATTGGCTATTGTCTGGGCTTGTAGGTATTTTCGACCATATTTGTACGGACGTAAATTAAAAATTTTCACTGATCACCGACCTTTAGTGTGGCTTTTCAATCTCAAAGAACCAAACTCAAAATTAATAAGATGGAGATTGAAGTTGGAAGAGTATGATTACGAAATTATATATAAAAGTGGAAAACAAAATTTAAATGCGGATGCTCTTTCACGTATTTCTTTACACGCGTTAGAAACTGAATCGACTTTAAATAATCCCGGAGATATAGACCTTGATATAGATAAATTTTTAAATGATTTAACTAACAACTCACAAGAAGGCGACAATACAGAAATCAGTAAAATTATTGAAGAATTAGAACGACCGATAACATCGCGAATTAATATAATTCAAGACATTCGAATTCCTGCTCCTATACTTGTAGTTCATACAGTTCATACAGCAAATGCTAATGAAACCTTAGCCGATATGTCTATGTTAGACGAAATAATCAATAGTAAATCAAACCAATTAATTGTTAAAAAATCGCCATATAACGCCTACACAGATCAATCATTTGAAAATCTTGAAGGTAAAAAAATTATGCAACTATACCAGCTGATAATGAATCTGTCTTAAAATTCCTAAAAGAACATCTTAAAGATAAAACAACATATATTTATTTTCAATCTAAAGAATTACAACCAATATTCCACGAAGTAATGACGAAACATTTTGGTAATATGAAACTTGTCGAGTGTACTAAATTAGTAAACAATGTTAAACCAGATGAACGCTTTTCTCATGAAGGCAAAACAAATCATAGCGGTATACAGGAAACTTTAAAAAGAATAAAAATTAATTATTTTTGGAAATCAATGAAAGATGATATTACCAATTTTATTAACAATTGTAAAATTTGTCAAAGGGCAAAATATAATCGTAGACCACCAGATCAACCCCTTGTACTAACAGAAACCCCGTCAAAACCATTTGAAATAATTCACATTGATACACTATATGTATGTAAACAAAAATTTCTAACCTTTATAGATAACAAAATAAAATTACACTAAGTCACCACAATACACCAAAACACTTTTACTTTTACACTGGACGCGCGTTTCGCTAACCATGTTAGCATCATCAGCAGCATACATTAACATGTTAGCATCATCAGCAGCATTATAAACTGATCAGTTTATAATCATCTGCTGATGATGCTAACATGGTTAGCGAAACGCGCGTCCAGTGTAAAAGTGAAAGTGTTTTGGTGTATTGTGGTGATTTAGTGTAATTTTATTTTGCTGTGTAACACCAAAGGTTCCAACCCTCAACTGTAATCTTTATAGATAAATTTTCTAAATTTGGACACGCCTTACCACACTTTGGTACAGCGATATCGGTTTGTCAAAATTTAGTTCATTTCTTTTTATTTTTTGGAGTTTGGTTTGGTTTGGTTTGAATAATGATAATGGGACAGAATTTAAAAATGACGTAGTTAGTGAACTATTAAAATCACATAATATAAAAATTCATTTTACAACCCCACAACATCATGAGTCAAATGGCCCTGTAGAAAGACTAAATTCCACACTAATCGAAGACTTCAGAATTCTTCGAGAAAAAGATAATAACACTGACATTATAACCTTAATGTCTTACGCTGTAATCGCATATAATAGCACTATACATTCAATTTCACACCCTATGAATTAGTGTTTGGACATACGCGACCCTATGTTAGTTTTACCAGCCGAAGTTTACACGGAATACGCAACTATTCATAGAACTAATACAGAAGTATTATACAACGAAAGTTCAAGAAAGTTCAAAAACTTTAAAACAAAAAATTATTGCCAAAAGAAATTTAGATAAGAAAAATACTGAATTAATTATTGGTTCAAAAGTTTATAAAAAAACAAGAAAAGCGTTTAGGTAAATTACATCCCAAACATAAAGGTCCATTTATATTAACTAAAGTTTTAGAAAACAATAAGATCGAAATAAAAAACCCTAAAACTAATCAAAAGGAAATCGTTCACGTTAACGAAACTAAAATTATACCCATTGTTGCAGATGGATCAGATTTGCCGATACCGGAACAACCGGAACAAACTTCTACGAATTAAATAACCATCCAGGAATGCTACCATATAAACTAGGTACAGCCAAAATTACAACTAACCACTGGTCTTTGGTACAAATTCATGATCTTAATCCTGTAATTTCTGAATTTTATTCACTAAAAATAATGGGAAACAATCTAATAACGATCCTAAAAAATAGTAGTCTATATAATCAAGAATACGAGAATCCTGTACTTCTTTTATCCACATTGGAAACGCGTATTGAAAAGAGTATTAGACAAATAAATCCAAATTTATTGAAACATAGAGAAAAACACGGTCTTTTAAATCCATTAGGCTCGCTAATAAAATGTGTAACAGGCAATCTAGATCAAACAGATGCTGAAATGTATGAAAAACAAATACGAGAATTACAAGAAAGTCAGTTAAAATTAAAAAAGGTATCTATCAATCAAATAACTCTTTTAGAAAAATCTATTAATAAATTTCAAGCTCTTATTTCAAATTTTTCTACTAATCAATTGATTTTAAAGTCAAGGATTGAACAAATCGAACGAGCTATCAATAAAGTGAACTACAAGAATTTCAATATTTTAATTCACGTAATGTAATTTTAAATCAAATAACCATGATGTTTCAAATCATTTTTGACATTTTAGAAAAAACAGAAGTGGCTATAACTTTTGCTAAACTTAATACTCATCATAATTCTATTATTAATCCCATTGAATTTAGCAATGAAATTCAAACCTTTAAAACTCAACTAAACACTGAAATATTGCCTATAGAATCCACAATAGAGAATATATTAAACTTCGAAAAAATAATAGAAATTAAGAGTTATTCACAAGGCTTAAAAATAACATTTATATTAGAAATACCACTCGTTGAATCGGATATTTATCATTATTATAAACTGTACCCAATACCGGTTCCTTCAAATCAAACTTCCCGATTTTTTGTAAATCTACCCCAGAAACCTTTCCTGGTACTTAGCAGTAATAAATACGCCTACATGGATCAAGTTTGCATACATCTCAAGAAAAATCAATATTTGTGTAAAGAAGACCATCCTGTATATACTAATTTGAAGCCACCCTGTGCAGTACAGTTAATATCTCATATGACGAACATTACTTCATGCCGACCGTTCCTGATTAGCCTGTCGGACATACAAATAGCCACTATAATAAATGGAAAATGGCCACCCCTAATCGAATAATTGCCAGTGTAAACTGCCCGAACTCGAAGAATAACATTCCAATATTTGGATCATACCTGATCGAAATACAGAAGAAAGAATGTACAGTTCATATAGGACCATTCACTTTAAAGCTAACCGAAGTGAGTGAAATTACCTACGACGAAGTCATTCTGCCAAACATCAACCTATCCCAGAGTTACAGACAAGAAAGAAAACCAATGTTTCATCCGAAGACCATAGATCTAAACAATATCAACTTAAAAGAAACCGACGAAATCGCTGCCGCCTTCCAAGAACAGAAGAGGATCCTAAGCGAGCTGTCAATACCCGTTCAAGTGAAAAGAATTAACTTTTGGACAATTTTATTATACGTAATACTTGTAATAATTTGCATCTTTTTTATTTCGAAACTAGTATATAAAAAGTTTTTGATTAAAAAGTGCGATATAGAAAATAAACGTCAAACTGATGAAATAATTATCTAACTTTTAAACTTCTCTATAATTATATACTTTGCTTTATATATTACATTTTATTATACTTTATTTTAATTGTATAACTATTTTAATATTTTTATTTTTGCTTAATATTTTCATTGTATAAAATCACACCCTTTTTGGGGTATGCTTTTAAGTAATGGGGGAGGAGTTAATATTCAAGTAAAACTTGCAAGATTCGTCTTTTGTAGGAAACTTATAAATACAAGTTCGATGCAAATTACGCGCAGTTCTCTTGTAACCTCTGAACAATAAAGATTGTATTATAAAAACGGTCCGGCGTTTACTCTACACGTAACTAGCGTCACAGCTTACAGAATAGCATAGCTTTGACACTCGCCAATTTTTCCCACGCTCGAATTTAAAACGCCCCACTCCGACGATGCGCTAACTGAATTAAGCGACCGACAGTCAGCCTCATTCAGTCGATGCATAGTCTCCACCGGTGGCGTGTAGGGCCGTATTACGGAAGATTTTAATTCGATTTTTTTTCTTATATTTAACCATAGGTATTTGTGCTTTTATTTCAATTTTATTTTTATTGATGGAATGGGAAAAGGTTTTCCGGGATGTGCGGCTGCTGGTTGCACAAATAATTATGGAAATTATTCAAAATATAGTCTGTTTAATTTTCAATTCAATTCAAAATTAATGTTCAATTCAAAAGTATATTCACACTTTAGAGCTTTTCAAAACGATGAAGACTACTTATTTGGAGGCTTGCTAATGCCAAGTGACCATTTTTTTATTTAGTTTCCTCATTGGAGGCTATTTTTATAAGCTTTTATTTAACTTGCTTTGTATGTAACTATCTATGTATGTATGTATGTTTGTTCTGGGGCAAATCTTGTAAGCTAAATTAAAACCACTTCCTTTTATTGTAGGAGATTGAAATTTGGCATGTAGGTTCAGTCCCGATGACAATACATTTTTTTGCAAGGCATGACCCGAATTTTTGACAGCTGTCAAAATGGCGGCATTTTTGAGGTTTTTGATTTTTTAAAATTCTATTTATGAATGGATCGGGCTGAAATTATATATATATACAGTACCGGCCAAAAGTAGAGAAACTTTTTAAATTTATTTGCTGCCGTTTTACAAGAACGAAAATGTTTATAAAGCATATATATTTATACATAGGATAACTGTCTCATAAAAATACACACAAGATTTTTTTGGAAAAAGCCTTTATTAAATTTTGAAAAAATTAAACGAATTTCTATGAGGACAAAAATGGAGAAACTGGTATTTTTTATACATTTGTAGTCGCTAGTCTCAGTATTTGGTTGCATAGCCTTTACTTTTGATGACTGCTTGGCACCTTTTAGGCATAGACTCAATCAAGTTCTTTATTACGTCCCCGGATATTTCATTCCAGGCTTGTAATAGGGCAGCGAACAAAACATCGTTATTTTTAAATTTGTCCCTGTTTTTACGCCTAACATCGACTTCTAGTTGATCCCATAGGTTCTCTATAGGGTTCAGGTCGGGGCTTTGAGCTGGCCATTTGATCACTTCAACTTGTTCCTCGGTTAAAAATTCCTTAATAAGTTTGGCAGTGTGTTTCGGATCATTATCGTGCATAAATTTCCAGGTTAATGGGAGAGAGGATTCAGCATACGGTACCATTGTTTCTTGCAAAATATTTAAATATATATAACGATCCATAATTCCATCTATTTGAATAAGGGGCCCGACCCCATGCCCAGAAAAACAACCCCAGACTAGAACGTTCCCACCGCCGTGTTTTATGGTGGGTATGGTGTACTTGGGATTGAACCTCTCATTGGCAGGACGTCTCACCCACCTAATACCATCCGAACCAAATAGATTGTACTTGCTTTCGTCTGACCAGAGTACATTTCTCCACTGCTTGTAGGTCCAATTTGCATGTTCCAATGCAAATTGTAGTCGGGCCTGCCTATTTTTCTTAGAAATAAACGGTTTTCGGGCAGGTCTTCTGGCATTTAGTTGTGCCTCTTTCAGACGCCGTCTAATGGACCTAACAGATATTGAAATAAAGGGATATTCGTTCCTTATATCCTCCGCAGTGCAAAATGGATTTCTAAGTGAATATCTTCTTATTATTTTATCTGTTGCCAAAGTTGTTTTTTTGGGTCTTCCAGGCTTGGGTATACTGGCAGTTGTCCCACGATTTCTATACAAATTAATCTGTTTGCACGCAACACTTTTATGTAAATTTAAGTGTCTAGCAATATCAATTTGTTTAATTCCCAAATGATACTTCTCAATTATGATTTTTTTAATTTGATCTGACAAATTTATCCCGCGCGGCATATTTTTAGCGCACTGTGAACCCAATACCACGATCTAGACGCTTTAACAAGAGAATATCTCACAGAATGTTAAGAAAAAGATAAGGTTTCTCCACTTATGTCCGCTGGAATTTGTAAATAATTTTTTACCTACAAATTTATTCACAAAATAAGCAGTTTTTATATGGCTACACAAAGCAGATTAAATGCGAAATATTTTCTTGATATCCTATTCTGCAGAGAGTAAACTGTATTTTGACATAGTAAAAATATTAAAAGTTTCTCCACTTTTGGCCGGTACTGTATATATACAGGGTGTCCCAGAAATGAGTGCAGATATTTTAAGGGGTGGTAGATCTGGCCAAAAGAAACATATTTTCTCTTTACCATTTTTAAAATAGATTGAAAATAACCGAGTTATTTAACTTTGAAAGTTTAAAAAAAAAATTGCGACATTTTGAGAGCCGCCGGGAATCTCGCGGATCCCCCGGCGCGGGGAGAGATCTCGCGGATCTCGGCTGGTTCGCCGCCCGCTGTTGCCACATCGACTAGAAAGACTTAAAAAGTACTTGCAAAATCCCACGCCATCAAGAGGTTCTGCAGAGGTGCGTTACTTTTTAAGTGGGTGATCGCCAGTAGCCCTACTTTCCACATTACACAAATTAAACTAAAGAAAAAAAACTTACCAAACAATAAAAAAAGAGATCCCTATAGCAGAGATACAACTGCAGAGCTTTCTTTTTCCATTTTACTCACTCTTAAAACTGCACATAACACTACACTTAATAACATCACTTCACTACAATTCTTAACAACACTATGCAGAATTTTCAACTGTGGAAATATTGGCTCTCCTATTAATTTTAAAGGCTAAATCGTAAATGGTTTTAAAGATACATTACAAATTTGCACAAAGGGGATCCAATATCTCGACAGTTCAAAATTTGCATAGGATATCCTATATTTCCAACGATGATGCACCACCCGGTATACCCTTCGCTTCTTGACTGCATGCTATTACAATAATTGTTCATGACGACCTCCATTTCCAATACATGCTCTCCTTCTTCTGAGCATGGAATTTTTAACGTTTTGCAGCAATTCTTCGTTGCTTTTCACGAATCCCTCAAATGCTGAACCATACTTACAAAGGTTCGAGCATTAGGGATTTATCTATTCGGATACTCTTCGGAATAAGTCTCCGAGCTTCTAAAGCGCTTTCCCCTGCCAGAAAGTACCTATGCTCTTAGCATATCTACCTTCTTCGGATTTGTACATCGCGATTTGCCTATACCGATACCGATTACCGACACAAAAATATGCACTAACGAACATTTCACAACACTTTAAACACAATCTCCGATCACTTTCTCGAATTTTAAAAGCTCGATAATATTAGAAATTAGATCGATTTCTAATAGTGTACATGGTGTACATGCTTTGTGTACATGCGATTAATAATGTCGTTAATATAATACAGGAATCTGTAATTTTCTCCCCACCGCCCATTTCATTGGAAAAAACGGCGGCAAGTTTTCTGCTTTTGAAATTACGATCGATGGCATTTTATTGTGTAAAAGTGGATGGTAAATGGCATCGATCGTAATTTCTCAGGCAATTTAACGTCTTAGCAGGTATACTTATTTTTTTATCAAAAAAGCTTTATAGAAAAAAAAAATAACTGAACATGTTAGTAGCTTTATTACTAATTAAACTATTCAAAACATGTTCTGATATTAGTAAAAAAATTTAAGTAAAAAATGTAGCAAATTTTATAGTTTGACGACGTTATAATTAACAATAGGCAAATGGAAAAAATTACCTAACTACATATTAGAGACATAATTCCATACCTAGAAATACCGTATGGTCGAAAAAAACGGCGTCCAAGAATGAAACTTGAAAAATAACGGTCGGTGACATTCTCCATAAAATTTTACACATAAATTGACAGCGATCTTTATATCATAGCCATCGCTGACGCCGTTTTTCACGACCATATTGTATTTCCCATTAATCGCATGGTGGGCAATACTAATTTATATTTAAAGAGATATATCTAAATATTGTATAAACTAGGTATTTTATTAGCAATCATATCTAAGCTATTATGACTCATATCATATTCTAATTATTTGAAACTTGAAACATAATATTTACTCTATTATATTCATGTAACTAAATTTTCTAATATTAATAACTCTCTGATAATAAAAACAAAGAGTGTGTTTTGAAAAGTAAAGCATAATTACTGTATATTGACTTTATTGTGAAAAGCAACCTATTTGAAACACATTTACGTAACTACAGAATAGTTTAAAAAAGAACTTAAACACATGTTTTTTTAGTCTATTTTCTTTATTATATTTGAAAACTACAGTCCCCCTTCCAATACATAAAAACATTTATATTCAAATATACTCTAGATAGAGCTCCGATTTTTATATGAAATGAGAATTTGTTCACACATAAACTACCGTATGATCGAGAAAAAACGGCATCAACGATGGCTATGAAATCAAGGTCGCTGTCATTTTATATGTAAATTTATATCGGAAATGTCATTGATCGTCATTTCCCAGCCAACTGGACGCCGTTTTTTTTTTCGATCATATGGTACATTTTATGTATTTTATTCTTTAATTTTAATTACTACAAATGGTCTTGATATTTTTCTTTTGAATACATATATTCTTGTTACTCTTTTTCATCTTTGTCTCTAATATACAGATGCATTGCAATTTGTTGTTAGTATATTTATGTAATCATTTCATAAATCCTAAAAATAAAAATGGTTATAATATGCTTTCCAGATATCCATATCCACAATATTCTGTGTGTAAATATGTTCAATTTTTAATAACCCATTCACTAAATGAGATTGTGAGACAACATACAGGTAGCTGTTTAAATAATTTTCAATCTTTGTATGTAATAATAGATTTCACATATTATATGCATTACACAATATGCATTACCTGCAACAATAAAAGATATTTTCTTTAAAGTGTATAATTCTATCTAACACACTTCTAATAAAGTATACTCTGACTCTTTGAACATTTGTTACAGCTTCTAATAATTAGGTATATCTATAACTTCCTAAGAAATTTTGTTAGCACTTTTAGTTAGTTTACCATTTTTCTCAATATATTCTGCATAATATATGACTCGATACATTTACCTAGAATAAAATCAATAATATCATTTATGAATAGAAAACTACATGTATAACTTTTTCGTTAATATTTGCAGTTTCAGACCAGAACTTGTCTGAAGAGAACTTTCTTGGTTTGTTTAAAAATATCTTACCGTATAACATAAATTTACATCTGAATTAATCTAATCAGATCAAATTTTCTTCATAGTATAGAAAACATCGAAACTATTTGACTGGTAATCGAGCTATCCATAAGCTGACACTAAAATTTAATGCATAATTAAATGGGATAATTATTTTCATGTAAAACAAAACTTTATACTTAATAAGACCACAGGGAGTACATAATAACAGTGTTACTGAGATTTTTGATTTAATGTATTGCTTGGTATTTGTAGATCTATTATTGGGTAACAGTTTACAAAACGGTTTTCCGCTATTTTAATAATATAAGAAATTTTATGCATACAGACACTTTCAAATGATTGTAGAGATTACGAACCTACCTGCGGAGCTTCAAAAAACGGTGTTTTTTCTTAATTTTTCAGTTTAGAAGCTTACGGGACCTGGGAGCGAATAGGGTGCTGGGTGGGGTAAAACCACTGTGAGAATGATAATAGCTCCCTAGTGTAACCATAAAAAGGCGGATAAACCACTTTTATCAACGAAAAATGCAAAAAGAGAAGTATTTATTCACTGTTTCGATGTTTTAATATGAAATCCGTCGAGCGCTTCGCCTTCGCCTATGAATCAGCTGCTGCTGTTTGCGTTCCGAATGTTCCGATCGAATGCAACGTTGCCACCTCCACATAAAAATCGTAAATCCGCAGAATCAATTGCATACAATACACACTATTTTACCTTGAGCGACTTTTTTATATATAAGTTATAGACTCTTAAAACCATGCGTATAAAGCAAAAACTTACCTGCGGAAACAAGAAAATCTCCTTCGTTTTGTCCATTTTCGACAAAAAATTTTACAGGTTCTGGGAATGACTAGGGGTAGTGGGTGGATAGAAAGGGAATTGAAAAACAGAGTATTCCTCATAATAGTAGTCACTGTAGCACATAAATGGAAAAAGAACACATCTGTCACTTTTTAACACAGTAAATCGTTCGTAGAATGGTTATTGCGTTGGCAAATGAATGTAGAAGAAATAAAATTGCATTTAAAGAAGAAAAACGAAAGGAATTATTAGAATAATAGGAAAATATAATTAAACTTGGGGTGGATACAATTTAGCGATTTGAAGAAAGATTTGATGTATATCACAATTATCTTGATTGGCATTTTTGAATAAGAATTCAGCTAAATATCCAATAAAGTGGTGTTGCTTTCGACCATATCTGGGAATTGCACCGCGGACGTTCCTCCAAATTCTTTCAATATTCTGTGTATGAATATTAGAATCATTAGGATCGACAAAATGCAAAGAATGATTGACGGCCAAATGATTAAACCCTTCACGTTCCAAATTATCGTACGCTCTCCAACAGTCTGAAATAATGGTCGTTCCAGGCAAAATCCACTGTTTAATTACATTTAATAATGTTTGTGCAGTCCTGTCAGGAACAGGCACAAAAAACACTTTTCTTGATTCTCTGTCAATTCCACCAAACACCCATTGCCCTTCGATACTACGTCCTCTATTATATTTCCTCCTGCCGAATTTTGCTTCATCAATTTCTACGATTTTCCCTATTCCCCCAATTTTGTCCGAATGTTCAACCACCCACTGAACACATAATTCGCGGCAAAAAGAACTCCAATCTACAACTGTTTTCGAACTACAATGTAACTCCCTCATAATAAAGTTCTGTCTTGGAAATGGTAGTCTTAGCCACAACACCACAAAATAAACAATATCTTCCAAGGAAAGATGTGC
Source organism: Sitophilus oryzae (assembly GCF_002938485.1). Taxonomy (NCBI): domain Eukaryota; kingdom Metazoa; phylum Arthropoda; class Insecta; order Coleoptera; family Curculionidae; genus Sitophilus; species Sitophilus oryzae. The sequence goes on from NW_022146169.1 coordinate 301,593, forward strand.
CTTAGAAAACCAAGTGCCTTTCTTAGCACTTTTTTTGGTTTTACATTTACGGATCCGATTTTGGCGGCGATATGTCTTGGAACAAGTGTAAAACAAAGAATTAATATTAAGTTCAATAATATTGTCGCACGTAACACACGTCGAAAATCGACAAAGAACACCATGGTCCACTAAAAAGTCGATAAGTTGTCTTCGGTTCGAAGAAAGGTGCAAAAACTCTCGCACTGTAAAAGTACATGTCACACAAGGCATTTCCGAAAATTATTACTAAACGATTGACAAATAGAATATTATGCGTGAAACAGCATTCAACGTAAAAAAAACTCAACTGAACACATAGTCACAAAACATAGTAGTAAAAACCACAGATCCTCTTCTCGACCTTTGACACAGATCAATGAATAATATCTATTCTTATCAACTTAATATCACTATCGCTACCACATCCTAAATTCCTAAACAGCATTTTTTATTTCATTTAACTTAGGTAGGAATCTTAAAGTTATCTTACAAAGAAAGAAAACGCAGAAAAAAAATTTCAGAAAGAATGAAAACTTGGCAACAAAGCATAGAAATGTCAACACGTTAATCGTTATAAATACTGAGGGTATGACAAAAAAAGAAATATTTTATCCAATTCGTATTATGTATGTTTTTTTGAAATATTTAACATTATTTCCGTTGGAAAGTGGATAATTTCTGTGAAAAATGAATTATGAACTTGTATTGTATAGTAAAATTATAGGTATAAGTGTATGAGTCAATAAATATAAATAGAAGCGAAAACACGGCTCAGGGAAAATGCCGTTTTTAATAAAAATATGGATTTTTTCGTGTCTCCGCAGGTGGGTTCATATTCTTCATAATGAGTACAAAACAACTATATAATCAACGTCGACCACATTACAAAAATAGTGAAAAACCGTTTTGTAAACTATCACAGGAAGGTAATTATTTAGAAAACGGTTTTCGATTAAGTGCCCAATATTTACGAAAAAAAAAAAATTATCGTTTCTCCGCAGCTAGATTCATGTTCCCTACACACAATAGAACGTGTCTATGCAAAAAAAATCACGATTAGTGCTAAATTAGCAAAAAACCGTTTTGTAAATAATTACCTATTATTGTATTGTGATTACAATTGCCTTCTTCTCCATTGATGCATCCTAATTTAAGATTACTGATTTTCTAATACATAATTAAAGTGAAATTATTTTTCCTACCATTACATAATTAATTTCTTCCTACCATTAGGTAGATACCTGAAAGGTTAATAAATTAAAAACGAATTTATTAAGACATTTAAACTGTTTACCTCATTTCTCACATATTTTTGACACCAAACATTATAAATAAATCAAAAATATTCGTATACCAACTGAATTATATGATATTTCATTTTGAATAATAAAAGTACTTTTTACAGGTTTATTTGGCATTGTTTGCATTGTTTTTGTTGTTTTCTGTTTTTGTTTTTTGTGGGAGTTTAATAACCCACGATTAACCTTAAACATAACCTTAAACTACACACCATACTAGGGATGTATGATTCGAATCGATTATTATCAAATCGACGTGATTTTTTATCAAACGATTTTTTGGTATAATCGATCTTTTTTAAATCGAAGACCGATTTTATTTATACAGTTTTACAAGGTTTATTTATTTGTTAGAATTTAGAATAAGAAAAACTTGCTTTAGTTTTGCTGGAATATTTGTTTGCAGTGCATCCCTAGTAAAAGGCCATCTAGCAATGAACTGAAAAATTAAGTGTAAGTGCTCGCTGCCGCATGCGCCGATGTTTGTTTATCACTTTGATATCAGGTGTCAGATTTTTGTCGGGGCTTCCCATATTTTTATATTTTAGATAACGTAGAATACTCTTTGATTTTACCTTAATTCTTTCTTGGGTATACCCAGAGAATAGGTACATTAAAGAAATGCTAACTTCATGTTAAAAAATGGAAACAGACGCCACCTGGTGTCCCCTGGCAGTACTAGCTAAATTGAGGGGAATTGGAGGGGCGGGGCTTAAAAGAGGGGAAATTTAAAAAAAAAATATTTTTATAAGTATCACTGACTTACTGTTTAAAGTTAATAAACATATTTTTATTACTTTAATATAATTTAAAGTATTAAAAAAATATGTCTATTAACTTTACACAGCAAATCAATGATATTATTAAAGACTTATTATTTTCAGAGAAAATTCATAGTAAATAAATTACACATTAGTAAACAATATCATTTATTTTTTAGAGCTGCGATTTATATTACAATAATATTGAAATATATATATATTTTTTTAACAATGAAAAAGAATATCCCGGAACCTGAAAAAGAAAGATGATCAATTAATGACTTACATTAGTTCAAAATACATTTTGCAAATAACTAGTGAATTGTAAAAATAAACATACTATTAAAAAGACATTTTAGTAGTATGTTATGATCTATTACTGATAATACATAGAAGTATATAATAGGTAAATAACATGCATAAGGCACTATGATACAACTACCTGTATCATGATAACACACTAATATCACAAAAAATATATGCTAATTTAAATTCCTTTAATGATCTAATGATACACTATCTAGCCTCAATGCATGCCATTCCAAAGGCAAAAAAACTGTTATACCAAATAAATATAAGCAGAATAAAACATAAACCAAGCCAACGTGCATAAACAACCAAAAAAATGCATCAAAAATACTTTTATCAGATCATACCCTTGGATATATTATGTATTTTATATATCGCACATCCCGTTCAAAAGTTTACTAACTCAAAATAGAGAATATAGAGAACATTGTCAGGAGAAGTAAAAAGAAAATTTAAGTTAAAGCAATATGCTCCTGTTTGCATATTAATGGCCAAATATAATGTTGATTTAATAAAATTTTACTGGCATCCTTCTGAGGTATAAATCAGATTAAAAAGGACATTGTTTTTTGTAATAATTGTTTGTTTGTAAACATTTTTAAGAAGACAATACAGTTTTCAACAGGCTGTGCGATAAACAAAGTATCTTACTATTATTTGAGGTTAGAAAGTATTTAAATATGCATAAAACATAATCAAAATCATTTTTTCATCATAAATTATAGAGGTACTTACGTGTTTTGATATTATTATCGTGAAACAATGCGTTTAGTTAAACAGGTACGCTGCCTTAGGCAAGTTCTATCGGCGGGTCTTTGCAAAAGTTTGAAATCTAAAAATACAAAAAATACGTTTATATCTTAGTTGTATTTACGAATAAAGAGTATTTGTGTGCCAATTTCCTGACTTACCAGTTAATCCAATAATCGCATTAAATACATCCAAATGGTAATTTAATATTGTAAAAAACAAAATTGTTTTAAAATCACTTGCCAGGACAGCCGGCTGAGCCGGCCGAGAAACTATTTGTTGGCCAAAGAGTAGCCGCGGTATCATGATTTAAGCAATGTGAGTGATAAAGAAAGCCAATGCCTGCTTGCAGATGTACTTTTCTTTGTCGTTGAAGTCCTGGCATGTTTAAATTTGTTGACTGTTGCCTGTTTTCCCAGCATACAAGTGATTCCCGTAGGTACCCGTGTTTGATATTATTATTATCAGGAAATAATACGTTTAGTTAAACAGGTAACATTTGGAAAATTTATTTATCTATCTTTATACAACCACCAAAACGTTGACCCATAATAGTAATACATCAGTCCAGTAGAGGACGCTAAGGTAAAAAATTTCTAAATAAAAATTTGTAATTTGTAATTCCTTCAGTGTTTTCGAAATCGTTGTCGGGGTTGCGTCGGTTTTGAAGAAATGTCGAGAAAACCCCGGACTGTCTACACCATCAGCCTCCGGATATAAGTAGTTATTAAAGCAAGTTTTTAACATTTTTTATTGTATTTACGAGTTTAGTGTTTGATTATTATCATGTGAAAATTTTAAATAATATTTTAAAAGTGATAGGCATGTGATAGGTTTGTGATGTTCAGTTTAATAGATATTTGGTGTGTATGTGTTTACGTATATGTGTGCTGGATAAAAAACACTTTCATTAAAGGGTAAGCTCTAACTAAACATTAAAGGTTATAATTGTTTATTGAAACGATTGAAAATATTTCCTAATATGGCGAAAAAAGAAGCTATAATTGTTAAGATTTATTTTTCAGTTTACTCCACTGTAAAAAGTATTTAAAATATTGCGCGTTTCTCTAGAATTAGTAGAGCAATCTACACTAATATGAATAAAATGAATTTCGTATTTTTTTCTGTAGCAACTTAAAATAATTGAATTTATAGATAAACATGCAGAATGTGGGTATGGTAGGAGGTGGCAACGTTGCATTCTCTCCGACACTCTCTATGCCCGGTAAACGAATTTCCCGGGGAGTGAACAGTGGCACTCAAAAGTTTTCAACATTTTCCGGAAAATGTCAAGAAAAATATAAAATTTTCAACATTTTTTTCGCAAAAAAAACCTCATAGGCGTGTTTCTGGGGTTGAACTATACTACCAGTTAAAATATCTGCACTCATTTCTGGGACACCACTGTATATATATATATATATATATATATATATATATATATATATATATATATATATATATATATATGCTATATATATATATACAGGTATATATATATATATATGCTCTTATATATATAACAATAATAACCTTAACTATGCCTATATACAGGTTATTAACTCGACAGAGTTACTTATGGGAAACAGAATGGCAACACTGCCTATTGAGGAACGTATGCATTATTGATTTTCTGCCGACTCGTCCCGTCGCGTCGTCTATCGACGAGCAGGCCGAGGTTATTTCAACCATAAAACTCTTGCCGCGAGTAATGAACAATTTAACAACCTGTATAGGTATATTGTGGGTATATACATATGAAAAAAAATATATGGGCGGCCATCTTGAAAAAACGACAGTTTAATGACATGTCAAAATTTCAAAGTCAACCGATTTTCATAAAAATTGATATATAGGATGGCCATGGGCAAAATGAAAGAAAAAAATTTGAGCTGTCAAATTTGACAGCTGTCAAAAAAATTTCAAAGTTGTCCGATTTTGATAAAAATTGATATATAGGACGGCCATAGGCGAAAATGAAAAAAAATTTAGAGCTGTCAAATTTGACAGTTGTCAAAAAAATTTCAAAGTTGTCCGATTTTGATAAAAATCGATGATGGCCGTGGGCTAAAATGAAAAAAAAAATGTTGAGCTGTCAAATGTGACAGCTGTCAAATAATTTCAAATTTGTCCGATTTTGATAAAAATCGATATATTGGATGCCCCCTACCCCATAGTCGGTTTTCATTTTATTTGTCTCACATTTGAACTGTCAAATTTGACAGCTGTCGTTTTTAAGTTCTCCTTTTTTAATGAAAATCGATATACATATTGATTAGGATACCCTAGACCAGGAATTACAAGATAAAGTTGTCGTACCAGATTTTTATGAGTGCAACTGTACACTCAAATCTCGCGACAAGCTTTTATATAATATTAAAATTATTGTAATGACGTTATAAGTTCATAATAAAAAAGTTTTAAAGAAAAAAAGTTTATTTTATTCTTTTTAGTGTATTTAAATAAAAAACTTGTTTTTAAAAAGTTTTTATAAAATTTTTCAGAACAATTTTGAAGAACTTTCCTTAAATGAAAATATATTATGTACATTCGTTAAATTATTTCAGACAATTAAATTCAACCATCAATCAAAATTTTTCCTATAATGTATTTTTTTGTTAAATTTATACGCATAAGTTAGAATTTATTATACCTTAAAAAGAATATTAATAAGAACTTAAATGGAGCAAAACAAAACCAGAAAGCTCCTAATTTAGAAACATTCGTAAATAACTATAAGTAATCAATGTACCTATTTCATTTTGCTGTTATTTCTAGAAATAAATTAATTAATTTTGTTTTTTAAATGTTTTTCTTTGAGAATGTATATTTATTTAAAGTCAACAATTTAAAAAACGTTATTATCTAAATTATGTTCTAGCACCAGTCGAATAATTTTTACGTCACGTGTAAAATTTTTTTGAATACATCTCTGGGCTGACTGGCGCTTACGCGGCTATTGGTTTTGGCGAGAGAGCTCGCCGCTCTAGTGTTCCCCCTCTTTCGAATCGCAAATCCGAGCGTAAAAAGATCAAAGCGGCACGCTACACTGTCCGAGCTGGTTTTTACTTAAGCTGTGCTAGCGTTTCTATTTACAAGATTGGTGTGTTAGCTTATCGACATCTTTTTTTCGTTAATTACATTTTTGTTTTTTTTGTATCCGAATCATTCCAAAGAATTCTTGTTTTTTTCAAATTAATTTCGGTGTTTTAAAATTTTTGTTTTATTGTAGGTAATCCAAGGTGTGATTATTATTATTTTTTTTTCTCGTGAGTAACAAGTGCTGTAATGTTTTTTTTTGTCATATTTATGACTCTTTAGACGATTTTCCAGATATTGGCTTGTCTGACCTATATACACAGCGTCACAATTGTTACAAGGAATTTGGTACACTATGTTGCTCTTTTTGTTTTTAGAAGTCTTTGATTTTAATTTTGTGTAACATTCCGATAATAAATTAAAGCCTTTGTGACACACTTCTATATTATCTGTTTAAAATAGACTTTTTAGTTGATGGGAGAAGACTTTTATTTTATATGGTATTGCCGGTATTGGTAAGAATTTTTTGTTTAATTTTTGTATCAGAATTATAATATTTGTGAATTCTTTGTTTGAATGTTTTATTTATAAGTTGAGTGGGGTAATTATTTAAAACTAGTGCATCTTTTGCTTTTTCTATTGCATTTTCCCTGTATTCCGGGTCAGATAATGTTATTGCTCTATCAGCAAGACCTATGATAACTGATTTTTTTGTTTTTTTGGGTAGTTTGAATTATACTTCAGATATCTGGAGGACCATGTTTTCTTGGTGTACCACATAGTTTTTAGAGTTCCCTGGGTATTGTATATTATGGTGTTTAGAAAACTGATTGAATTATCTTCTTGTGTTTCGATCGTAAATTGGATTCGTTTGTCGAATGCATTAAATTCCTTCAGAACGTATTCATTTTTTTCTTTAGGAATAAGCATATTACAATCATCTACATAACGATAGTATAACGGTATTTCAGATTAAAAATTTTTTCCTCCAGATTTTCCATAACGAGTTGGGCTATTACACTAGAGATGGATGATCCCATTGCGCAACCTTAGATTTGTTTGTATAAATTGTTTTTGTATTGGAAATATGTTGAGTTTAATGTTAGTTCACATGCATGTATAAATTCTTCCCTTGGTATATCTGTGAGTTTTTCTATTTCATTCCATTTTTTGTTGACAGTCTTTGTTGCTAATTTTATGGGTATATTTGTATATAATGACGTGACATCAAGAGAGATTAAATAATTATAATTAACAGGAACCTGAATATGTTTAATTTTTTGTTTAAGATGTAAATAATCTTTTATATAATATTGATTTTTGTAAATGACATTCTTCAGAATATTTTTTAAAAATTTGGATAAAGAACTAAAAGGAGATTGTACACATGATTAGGTCAATACACTGAAAATGAAATTTCTTTGCAATCAGCTTAGTATAAATGATAATTTTATAAAAAACAAATTGACAGAGAATCATTTCAAGGAATTCAAAAATCATGTGTCATTGAAAATAGAAAAAAATATTCAAAAACATTAAGAACTGTCGCGTCACTAAAACTACCCGTCTTAACAACACGTCTCCTTGGAAATAAAAGCCGTATTTATTTACATATATACAACCTTTATTAACTACTGAGCTTACTTGCAACTAATAATAAACAAAATCCACGAATAAATGATTAATTAAAAAGAGAATGGAAAAGCGTAAATTATAAACATAAACTTTCACTTTTGAATAGGATCGACAAAAACATGTGCATCTTAAACTGAAATTACCTTTGTTCTAAAAAATGTAACAGAAATGGTTCCCTAAAAATATATACTGGCTCTGACAAGAACCGCAATCAAAATAAAATTACCAAACTTATTAAAATTCAGAAACATTACGAAAACAAAACAAATGAATTTTGGATTGAAAATGTATCAAACATAGAGTTACCTATGCTAAACAGATATTGAGCGACCTAATTATGCAGTCGATATTAGTAATGCAAATTCCATACCAACTCATAACATATTAGCCAATATCAAGTATAGTATAAGCCATCTCCCAAATAACAAAAAAGACGAAATTAGAGCAAAATCAACCAATATCATATCTAATTTTAAGAACAAACTTAAAAATAGTAATAAATCAAACAAATTATCCTTAAACCAAAAAAATCTAAACAAAACCAAAAGATTTATAAAACACCATCCTGAAGTTGTAATATAGCAGACAAAACAAATAAAACAGTAGTTATGAATGAATCGGATTATGACAACAAAATAAACCATCTATTACAAGATAAAAAGACGTACAAAATGGTAAAACTCGATCCTACAAATCAAAACCAAAAAGTTAATGAATTAATCGATCTCTGGAAAAAAAAGAATATGTTCGTTCCAATGAAGCTGAGAGCACAGAGCGCCTATAAAATAAACGGAAAACGGAGATCGGGTGTGTCAACAAATTTTATCTCTTATTTATCTTTTTCAAAGTATTTAGACTAAGAAGAAAAAAATTGTGACCCAGACCACCCGGTAATCGGTCAAATAACAATAGGTAATAAAATGCAAATTCAGCCATAAAATGCAAATGAAGCCATAAAAATGCGAATGAAGCAAAGGGTCCATAGTCGTAGAACAGGATTTTTATTTATGATTTTTTACTTAATGTTTATCATAATTATTAGTATAATAAAAATACAAAGTAATTATGCACTAAAATTTATATGTATACACACATATATTATTCTTGTAAAAAATAATAATAACAAACTATTGCAGGTGAACATTACTTTAACTATAACACTTGTATACAGGGTGGTCCGAATCGTATTCCGGAAACTTCGGCAGAATATTCTGCAGATAAAAATAAGTAAAAAAGTTCGTATAAATGTACAGTCTGACAACCCAATGAAAGGAGGTTGAAAGAATGCGAGCAAAAAACTTCCTTGCATTTTACGATGTTGTCACAATTTTCTCGTAATAATCCTAATTTATTTTGTATAGACTAGAAGTACAAATTTTAAATTTCTATTTCATTACTTAACCTTATGAATTTTCTCAGTAGTATTGTCTTCTGGGATTTGCTATTTTATTTACATGGGGAAATGCAGAATAAAATTACTATTACCAGTTATTCTTTAAAAAACTATTTCAAATATACCTACTACAAATTAGAACCGGCAAAAGCGCTGCCTCGGGCGATTTTTCGCCGTGGGCCAGAGTGAGAGGATGAGAGATTATTCCTAGGAGACAACAAATTAAATTGTGTACCTACCTGGGATCGGAAGCCCTTGCCGAACTTTGGTCACAGGCGTAGGCGGAAAAAGTTCCAACTGTGTTTTTTAATTAGTAATAGTTGTTTGGTTTGGTTAATTTATAATTCGTTTATTTTGTTACACTTATTAACTAGACTCGTTTTTGGTTGTTTTGTGTAATAAAGTAAGTATTTGCATGAGAAATGTCATATATAAATGACACATTTCCTGATACATTTATATTTGTAGGGATTTCGCAACCAAATGGTTTCCCAAACCAAACCAAACCAAACCTTAAATAGTTTTTTTTTAATAATGGAACGAAATATTTTTTTACAAAGGAAACCCCTTGCTGGCCAATCTAGGGAAATTATCGCTAATGTATATAGAGTTTGCGATGAAGAGACCAGAAACAATGCTTATAAATTACCCCTAAAAAGAAAAGTTGATCGCGTGTCTCTATATACTGGGGTTTCTCAAAAAATAGTCCGCAAAATTCATAGAGAAGATGAGGAGCGGCAACGGGAACGTCCAGCTGAGATGCTGTCATCACCACCTAAGAAGAAAACCCGCTTGTCTCTTATGAAAGACTTCGAAGATTTTCCTGTCATTAGACAAACAATAAAAAAGTTTTATTTGGAGCTAAAAGTCGTTCCTACATTTAAAAAATTACTCCTTAAGCTGCGAGAAATAATGAATTCTCCGTATAGTCGCGAAACATTGAGGATGCTATTAAAGGCCTATTGTTATATGCTATTAAAGGATATGCCAAATGGAAAGACCCACGATTCTTCATTGGCGGTATAAATATATAAAGTCAATTCGGAAATACAGAGAAGAAGGACGTAACATAATTTACATTGACGAGACATGGCTGGATAATGATTTAACTTTTAGAAAATGTTGGCAAAGTAACGACGTTTTTGGAATAGTTAATAATATTAGGGCCTTGCTAAGTGGTAAGTTTTGAAACCAGTTTAATTTAATTTATTTATCTGATCATGACCATAAGAGTTTTATTTCTGTTTTTGGTAAAGTGAGGTCCATTAAGACTGCAACAAAGGGGATTTTTATCAAACAATAATAACTCAACTTATTGCAAGTTAATAAAAAATATCAAGAATAAAGAATAGGGACATAAAAATAATACATTGCTTAAAATAAAAAATAAGTTAATCAAGTCGTATAATTTTTTTTAATCAGCTGCACCTAGGTATAAAAAATTTTATCCCGCTTTTTGAAGAGAAAATCTAGAAATAAAAAATAAAAACGTAATCAACATTGAAAATATATTTTGGGAGGTTGACCAGTACATGGAAGAAGTGGAACCTATAATTATTCAAACTGATAATGACAGCAGTGATGATGATTCCGACACCGACACTGACGATGAAAGTGATAAAGAAAATTAGACTCTTATATGTACAGGGTGTTTCATAGACCTAGTATTTATTTTTTGTTTTTTTTATTTAATAGTTAAGTACTTACATTATCAAAGAGACATTTATAATTTACAGTTTAGGTTTCGACCGTTCATAGTTTATTATAATACTTTTAATATTATTTATTTATTTCCAAATGTTTTGAGTTTTTTTACCTATTTGTTTTTTTATTAGATAAGTACCTATTAGGTAGACATTTGAAGTTTAAGACTCAGTTTAAAAAATACCAAAAATACCACAGCGTTCTTAGTTTATACCTAATATTATATTAAGTATATCTATTATTATCTAAGTAAATAATTACCAAAATTTGTATTTACTTCCAATGTACTTATTAAAACTGATTAATATTTTTAATAATAATCTGATTAAAATAAATTTGCACGCCTATGACATGACTAGATTTTTTACACGCTTCCCCTCTGCTACCTCAGACGTCGTTGCCCTTCATTCAGTTGTCACACTGTATGTCCTAAAACGTTTCGTTTCAGAGATACAGGGTGAAGAAGTTTAATTTCTATTTGGATTTCTTCCAAATCATTTCTGAAATAACGTCAATATTTGGATGAAAATTGGTATCTGGGAGTTTTTTGACATGAGAAATTTGATTTTGATGTCAAAATGACGCCTATTTGTAGGGATCGCCACCTACATGTTTTTTCATTGTTTTTAAGAGTAATAACTTTTCGACCGTACTTGTATAAAAGTAATGAGTAAAAAAATATACATTTGCGTGACTTTTTACGTAAAAAATATCTCTTGGTAAAAATAACTACGAGCAACCGTTCTCAAGGTATTTAGAATGGAAATAGTTAATACATGTCATTATTGACAAAAAATAAACACATTGAGTAGATAGTTATTTGACTGAAATAATAGATTTGTCATCATAACTTCACTACTATGGGTTTTCTCATAACTTCACTACTATGGGTTACTTCACTACTATGGGTTTTCTCAGGGTGCTTTGGCTCTTATAAAAAGTTATTTTACTGACAGACATCAGACAGTTAAGGTTAATCATCAAATCTCCAAATCCGTACAGTTAACACGAGGTGTACCACAGGGTTCTATTGTGGGACCTTTGTTGTTCTGCCTTTATACATCGCGGTTATCGCATGTCATCAAACATTCCCAGATTCATACATATGCAGATGATACCCAAATTTACTATTCCTTCAGTAAAAATAATATTGAACTTTCTATTAATTCAATTAATACTGATCTCCAAAATTTATATGAGCAGTCCCAAAAATATAACTTGATTCTCAATCCTCTGAAAACTAAAGTTTTAGTTTTTTCAAGTAAAAATTGCTATAGCGAGATTTGCCAACTCGTCAAATTAAACATAAATGGTGTTGCCTTGGAAATTGTTGAGGAAGCGAGGAATCTGGGTTTGATTATTGATAGTAAATTTATCTACAATAAACATATATCAACGTGTATTCAAAAAGCTTATAGTGCTCTGAGACAACTCTATCCGCATAGAAGTTCTCTAACGCCTAAAATTAAGGCTGACTTGTGCAATTCTTTGGTGTTGTCTCATTTCTCTCACTGTTCTCCAGTGTATAGCGAATCGTTGAGTGCCGCTGATTTATATAGAGTGCAGAAGGTTCAAAATTCATGCTTGAGATTTATTTTTGGCATTAAAAAGTATGATCACGTCACATTCACATTACAGCGTTTACAGTGGTTAAATATGAAAAACAGATTTATTTTTAACATGATAAATACTTTTCACAATATTATTACTACAGAAATTCCTGTATACCTGTTCAATAAAATTCAGTTCCGAAGAGATGCCCATAATGTCAATATTCGTCACCTGAGCAACATTTCCATTCCTTACCACAGGTTGACTATATTTAAATCATCATTTAGCTACTGAGTTTCTAAATACTATCCGAAGCTGCCTTTTAGTTTAAGAGCCGCGAGGAATGTCCGTTTTAAGAGTCGTGTGCGCTTGTGGCTTTTTAAAAGACAAATTGTTTAATGTATTCAATGTAATTCAGTGAATTCAATTTTTTTTTCTTTTGTATTTTTCTTGAATTATCATTTTATTTCGCGTAAAGGGTTAAATGGAAGAGCAGAATTGGGTTGTTCTCAATTCTGAATTTCGCTCCTTTCCGGGTCTGTTATTTGTTGTTGTATAACTAATAAGTTTGATTATCCTTGGCTGTACATATAGATTTCATTATTATTATTACTTATCTTCTGTCATACATAATTAAATTGTTCTATTTACTGACTTGGAAATAAAGACATTTTATTATTATTATTATAATTTTTTTTGCGAAAAAACGATCATAAAACAGCTTCTGTTGAACTTTGGGCACAAAATAATTTCAAATTTATGATTTCAGTCTAATAACTATCTAGTCAACATCTTTAATTTATGCCAATGATGCAGGTATTGATAATTTCGATTCCCAATATCTCGAGAACCATTGTTCGTAGCGATTTTTACCAAGAGATCTTTTATACGTAAAAAACGTCGCAAATGTATATTTTTTTACTAGTAGTTTTATACAGGTACGGACAAAAAGTTATTAATTTTCAAACCAGTTAAAACATCTAGGTGGTGCCCTCTACAAGTAGGAGTCATATTGACATCAAAATCAAATTTCTCATGTTAAAAAAACTCCCAGACACCAATTTTCATCCAAATATTGACGTTACATCAGAAACTATTTGGAAAAAATCGAAATAAAATTGAAACTTCTACACCCTGTATCTCCGAGACTAAGCACTTTAGGACATACAGTTATACTTACTTTTTTACTTATTTTTATGTGCAGAATATGCTGCCGAAGTTTCCAGAATACAGTTCGGACCACCCTGTATACAGCATTATTAATTCAATTCTTCATCAGAGAAATCTGAAGAATCGTCTTGTTCTAAGTTAATAATTAACGGTTCGATTTCTGTAGTTTCGTCGATTAGGTCGTCAAGACGCTACATTTTCCCCTCTTCAGCTATAACATGTTTTATGGCGCTTTGCCAGTTTTCGGCAGTCACATTCGCCAATGAATCCATCAAAAGTTGTCGTACTTCTTGAAGTTTAAAAGTTTTGTTGTTCCTGGCAACATAACCTTTGACTTGTGCCCATGTAAGCTCTATTGGGTTCAGCTCACAATGGTAAGGGGGGTAAGCGATGTACAATAATACCTCTACCTTTTGCCATCTCATAGATTACAAATTTTTTAAACTTTGCCTTATGCTGTCTAGCAATTTGCAAAAGTTCCTTTTTTCACCATTGTATCATCGAAATTTAAGGCTTTACACTGCAACCACTAAATTATTTTTGCCGCTTTTTTCCATGAACTTGTGGGAAGCTTCTCTACTAATCGAGAATGATAGCTGGCATTATTCATTACAATAACTGAATTCTGGCGAACATATTCGATCATTTGTTGGAAATATTCCTCAAAAACGTCAGCCGTCATTTATTCGTGGTAGTCTTTGCTTGAATTAGATTGAAATTCCAATAATCCTTGGTCCAAAAATCCGTTTTCACTGCCTGTATGGGTTATAATTAGCCTGCGTCCCTTTCCAGACGGAAGTTTTAATCCCGTTGACCAACCCCCTCCATGACAGCTTGTCGGAAATTCAGTATATTTTTATCTTGCCAGACTTTCGATACACCGTCCTCCATTTAGCCAGGTTTCATCCAAATAGAAAATATTCTTACATTCGTTGCGATTTTCGGATTGACCTTAAGTATTCTCGTCTCCAGCAAACAATATCCGGCCTATCAATAAGAAAAGATTTTCTGTTCTAATTTTCCCACCGAAAGTTCATTCCAAACAACTTAAAATTAGAAACGCTCTTCCCCCAAAATTATATGGTTTACCAAAATTACACAAGGATGACATACCTTTGCGACCTATATCATGTGTACAATCTCCTTTTAGTTCTTTATCCAAATTTTTAAAAAATATTCTGAAGAATGTCATTTACAAAAATCAATATTATACAAAAGATTATTTCCATTTTAAACAAAAAAATTAAACATATTCAGGTTCCTATTAATTATAATTTAATCTCTCTTGATGTCACGTCATTATATAAAAGCATACCCATACAATTAGCAACAAAGGCTATCAACAAAAAATGGAATGAAATAGAAAAATTTACAGTCGTACCAAGGGAAGAATTTATACATGCATGTGAACTAACATTAAACTCAACATATTTCCAATACAAAAACAATTTTTACAAACAAATCGAAGGTTGCGCAATGGGATCATCCATCTCTAGTGTAATAGCCCAACTCGTTATGGAAAATCTGGAGGAATCTGTCGGAAAAATTAAATTTGAAATACCGTTATACTATCGTTATGTAGATGATTGTATTATGCTTATTCCTAAAGAAAAAAATGAATACGTTTTGAAGGAATTTAATGCATTCCACAAACGAATCCAATTCCATCGAAACACAAAAAGATAATTCAATCAGTTTTCTAGACACCATAATATCCAATACTCAGGGAACTCTAAAAACTATGTGGTACGAAAATTCGCTCGTTTGTGTACGAAAATTCGCTCGAGTACTCGATTATTGAAATAACCTACATCGCTCGATTATGAACGAGCGATGCAAGTGAGGAGTATCAAGCGACGAACGCAAGCGATCCTAGAATGAAATAAATTGAAATCCGATTTTAATGTGACGAGTGAAAATTTATACGACGCCGTATATACCGGGTGCGTCTCAAAAATGGCTCACCTAGGATTGATTGACAATTGTTTTTTGTCACTTCCTGTTTCACCGGAAATAACTGCAATTTTTGATTTTTAAATGGCACCCTCGGTATTTTCTTTCCTTTGTTCGATAGGATATTCTAAACAGAATGACGTATATGTCAACTTTTGACATATTTGCTCAAAAACAAATTGTATTTTAAACTTCAATCTAGAGTGCCATGGCTGTGTTAAAAACACGAATTTTTAATCAAGGAGCCTTGGAAAAATAGATTTGATCGTCTAACGTTTTTATTGTCTTGCCCTTTTTTTTTAAATTTATATACAGTGTGTCAATTTTAAAACTTCCCACCCTTAATATCTTTCTTGCAGTTAAAAATATGAAAAATTGGAAAGACACGTCAATTTTATTTGTAAGGGGGACACTTAAATGAATATTTTTAGCATTTTTATTTCAACCCCCTAGGAGGGGTAGATGTCACCTTTACAATCTTAAAAGGGAATGGGGGTCAAGTGGCACATCGTTTTAAAGGGAGTTTAATTCTCTTTTCAGTTGTATTCTTCTTTATTGCTTTTTATCCAGAGGTTTCCGAATAATCGCGTTTCAAAGGTGCAGAAGCAATTAAACGTGCCAGATTTTGGTTTTCAGGTTAGTGTTTACACAAAAGCTATTGCACAGATCTTCCTGGGTCTGAGTAAGAAAAATCTTCGGATTGTCACGGGGTTTTTAACAGGACACTGTCTCCTCAATGAACACCTCAGTAGATTGAAACTAAGAAGAAACGGCGAATGCAGATTCTGTGGGGAAGATGGGGAAACACCAGTACACCTCATCACTGAGTGCGCCGAGACGACAACCATTCGTGCCATGAATTTTGGTACGACTGATATTGGAGATGGAGAACTACCCTCTATAAAACCGTCCCAGATACTGGCTTTTGGCAAAGCCCTGGGACTGTATGATGAGTTATGATTCAAGAAAGGGGGACACAATGGATCTGTAAGGTCGAAGTGATTAACCCCCCTCCCACTCATTCTAAATTCTAAAAAAAAAATTCTATTGCAATGAATCTCCTTGTAGTACAAATGAGAAGATTAGGTTACACCACTTACGCTTTATCTTATAAGTTGTTCAAAATGTTGTCCATTTTCCCGTAAACAGTAATAAAGTCTGTTTTCAAACACCTCCTTAACATTTCGGAAAATTTCACCGGGAATTGACTGGCATTCTGCTGTAATTCGCCTTTTAAGGTCATCAGTATCAGTAGATTGTGTTTTATAAACAATGGATTTAAGATGTCCCCCCCCCCCAAAAAAAAAGTCTAAGTGATCTTGAAAGCCATTCAATTGGTCCCCTTCTGCCAATCCATGTACCTACAAATCTCTCGTTTAACTACTATCGGTTCGGAAAAAATAATGAGCTGGAGCACCGTCCTGCTGGAATGTTAACAATTCCTCCTGTGAAACTGATTAGAGGTTGCAACTCATTCGAATTTAAGAAAGGAAACGTTAATGTTTATGATGTTTTCTGTTTATTAGTATTTCGAATTTCGGCCCCCTAGAAAAAAAAAATGTTGTGGCTAACGTCCATGTTGCCACCTAATCTTCTAATCATTTGTACTACAAGGAGATCCACTGCAATAATTTTTGTGTAAATATACTAGCCTGAAAACCAAAATCTCAATACAGGCATGTTTAATTGTTTCTGCATCTTCGAAACGCGATTATTAGGAAATCTCTGGACAAAAAGTAACAAAGTAGGATACCACTGAAAAGAGAATTAAATGTCCTTTAAAACGATGTGTCACTTGACCCCCATTCCTATTTAAGATTGTAATGGTGACATCTACCCCTCCTAAGGGGTTGAAATAAAAATGCCAAAAATATTCATTTAAAGTGTTCCCCTTACTAATAAAATTGACGTGTCTTTCCGATTTTTCATATTTTTAACTGCAAGAAAGATATTAAGGGTGAGAAGTTTTAAAATTGACACACTGTATATAATAAATATATTAAATGAAATGAACAAAATTCTTACAGCTTTAGTGTATATTAATAAATAATATTTTCTTGCCTTTAGCTGTGTATTTTTTCTAATTTCGAAAAATCGAAAGTAGAGAAAAAAAAAATAAAAAGTAAAAAGAAAATTGTTTTGCTTGTCGTAAAGGGGTAACCAAGCTCCACTCCTACAACCGGTTTCTGGGCCTACCCTTCATCAGGTGGGCTGTCCAGGGGCTGGTTCTCACCGATACGGTAAGCAAAACTTCTTCTATATCAACAGACGATGTCGTAAAGTGTCGGTGAGATATTAGTGCATCTCCCGTCAAAAGATGGTAAAGAGCGTTTTTCGGCCCGCTCAAATATATGAAATGAACAAAATTCTTACAGCTTTAGTGTATATTAATAAATAATATTTTCTTGCCTTTAGCTGTGTATTTTTCTAATTTCGAAAAATCGAGAAGTAGAGAAAAAAATAAAAAGTAAAAAGAAAATTGTTTTGCTTGTCGTAAAGGGGTAACCAAGCTCCACTCCCACAACCGGTTTCTGGGCCTACCCTTCATCAGGTGGGCTGTCCAGGGGCTGGTTCTCACCGACACGGTAAGCAAAACTTCTTCTATATCAACAGACGATGTCGTAAAGTGTCGGTGAGATATTAGTGCATCTCCCGTCAAAAGATGGTAAAGAGCGTTTTTCGGCCCGCTCAAATATATGAAATGAACAAAATTCTTACAGCTTTAGTGTATATTAATAAATAATATTTTCTTGTCCTTAGCTGTGTATTTTTTCTAATTTCGAAAAATCGAAAGTAGAGAAAAAAAAGTAAAAAGTAAAAAGAAAATTGTTTTGCTTGTCGTAAAGGGGGGAACCAAGCTCCACTCCCACAACCGATTTCTGGGCCTACCCTTCATCAGGTGGGCTGTCCAGGGGCTGGTTCTCACCGATACGGCAAGCAAAACTTCTTCTATATCATCAGACGATGTCGTAAAGTGTCGGTGAGATATTAGTGCATCTCCCGTCAAAAGATGGTAAAGAGCGTTTTTCGGCCCGCTCAAATATATGAAATGAATGCATGATGTGGGAGTGGAGCTTGGTTCCCCCCTTTACGACAAGCAAAACAATTTTCTTTTTACTTTTTATTTTTTTTTCTCTACTTTCGATTTTTCGAAATTAGAAAAAATACACAGCTAAAGGCAAGAAAATATTATTTATTAATATACACTAAAGCTGTAAGAATTTTGTTCATTTAAATATATTTGAGCGGGCCGAAAACGCTCTTTACCATCTTTTGACGGGAGATGCACTAATATCTCACCGACACTTTACGACATCGTCTGTTGATATAGAAGAAGTTTTGCTTGCCGTTCGGTGAGAACCAGCCCCTGGACAGCCCACCTGATGAAGGTAGGCCCAGAAACCGGTTGGGGAGTCGAGCTTGGTTCCCCCACGACGACAAGCAATTTTGTTTTTTACCTTTATTTTTTTTTCTCTACTTTCGATTTTTCGAAATTAGAAAAAATACACAGCTAAAGGCAAGAAAATATTATTTATTGATATACACTAAAGCTGTAAGAATTTTGTTCATTTCATATATTTGAGCGGGCCGAAAAACGCTCTTTACTATCTTTTGACGGGAGATGCACTAATATCTCACCGACACTTTACGACATCGTCTGTTGATATAGAAGAAGTTTTGCTTGCCGTATCGGTGAGAACCAGCCCCTGGACAGCCCACCTGATGAAGGGTAGGCCCAGAAACCGGTTGTGGGAGTGGAGCTTTGTTCCCCCCTTTACGACAAGCAAAACAATTTTCTTTTTACTTTTTACTTTTTTTTTCTCTACTTTCGATTTTTCGAAATTAGAAAAAATACACAGCTAAAGGCAAGAAAATATTATTTATTAATAAATATATTATATTTATAATTTTTTTCAAATGGAACGAGGGTGGCTCATTAGCATATTTCGAAAAAAAAAATTACGAATAATTTGATACCACACATTTGGTACTTCGAGTCAACTTGTCGTTATGAACCGCATGTTACAATTTCAAATAAACCATATGCAAAAATGTCAAAAGTTGACATGTGATATGTCATTCTATTCAGAGCGTCATTTTCTACCGAATAAAGTAAAAAAATACCAAGGGTGCCATTTAAAAATCAAAAGTTGTAATCATTTCCGGTGAAACCGAAAGTGACCGAAAACAATTGAATAAGTTAATCAATCCTAATTTATGTCATATACTAACATACCAAATCTCGTTGTTTTATCTGAAAAAAATAAAAAACAGTTATAGGGGTGAGCCACTTTTGAGACGCACCCGGTATATTTGTCCGTTGCGTATCCGAGGGACAAAATTTTACGACCTACATCGACAATGCTTCGAAATAAACTAAATCAAGTGATCAAGCGAATCGCTCGCCGCTTACTATTTGCTGTTCATTACCGAAATAATATGTGCCCTGTGCACGCAACTTACTGCTTGGCGCTTGGCGTTAACGAGTACTTACAACATGCAACGGGTGAAAACCGTATTTTTAAATACGAGTGATATTTCGCTCGAGTGATCACTCGGTTATTGCAATCGCTTGATACTCGAGTACTCGATTATTGAAATTAATCGGTTTTTCCCATCACTAGTTATCATAGGTCTTGCTGATAGAGCAATAACATTATCTAACCCGGAATACAGGAAAAATGTAATACAAATAGTAAAAGATGCACTAGTTTTAAATAATTACCCCACTCAACTTATAAATAAAACATTCAAAGAAAGAATTCACAAATATTATAATTCTGATACAAAAATTAAAAAAATTCTTACCAATACCATATACAGGGTGAGTTTCCTACGATGTTCTCTATGGGCACCTCGGAAACTACTGGAGATAGAGAGTCGGTTAAATGGGGAATTGCAGTTTTGTGGGGTCATAAATATGCGCCTTTCAGATTTTTGAAAAAGTTCATGGCTTACTAGATATTTCGAAAAAAACAAATTTTAGCTATTCTAAAAATTGTCCTTAATTCCATTATAATCTGTTTTAGACAAAAAGTGTTCAGATAAAAGTTGTAGATAATCACATTCCTAATGAGTTTGTGTTCTCTGATTTTTTCCAAAGCCTGTCATTTTTGATATATGACACAAACATATGTTTTTTTAAATGGAAACCATAGTTGGCCATGACTTCATAAAAAGCCCCATTTTTTTAAGCTTTTCAGCGATATAAGCTATAGTATGTTTCTCTTACAAAATTACTGAGTTATAGCCAATTCTTATCTTTCTTGGCTAATTTCACTTAGTAAGCCATGGAAACAAGTTCAATCGTCGTTGCTCTCAGAAATGTAAAATTGTCACATCCAATCTTTGTAAATTAAAATAAACAAAAATTGTATATAAAAAGTTTTCAAATGAAGAAAAGCGGGTAGGATTATTGGTTGAACTTTCCTTGGCCATAGAGTTTCGAGGATACGTTGACCGGTGAAAGTTACTTACGTTTTTTAGAGAACGGTTTTCAGTGGTGTTGTAATTTTGTTATGATTACTTACTTTACTTATAAAAAGACAAAATATATTATTAAACGGCTCTTTACAATTACAATTTACATTACACAAACTAAAACTTAAAAAAATAATATCACTACACACACTTTAAGTTTTTTATAAAATGTTTGAAAAATCCGCAATTGTTTTGAGTACATAAATGCATCTTTTTAAAACTGAATTTCTAGCTATTCTCACAGAACGACCGGTCGACTTAATGAAACTTCTCCTGTTCCTTCTCTTCCAGTGCCTCTCTTAATTCTTAAGTTCTTTTGTAAACCTTGTTAATAACCATGCCGCATAAAAAAAATCTAAAATGATAGGTCAGGTGACCGAGGAGACCCATACAATAGGTCCACCTCTTTATATCCCTCAGTCTACATAATTATGATATAAATAAATTTTAACATTTCTTTCATTGTGGGTGGGGGGTGGTGTGTCATAATGAAACTCATGTTGGAACCACTCTATTGATGCGAGAATATCTAAATTTAACTTTTCTAACATGTCTTGAAAACCGTTCTCTAAAAAACGTAAGCAACGTTCACCGGTCAACGTAAAGTTGAACCAATAATCCTACACGCTTTTCTTCATTTGAAAAACTCTTATTTACAGTTTTTGTTTATTTTAATTTACAAAGATTGGATGTGACAATTTCACATGTCTAAGAGCAACGACGACTGAACTTGTTTCCATGGCTAACTAAGTGAAATTAGTCAAGAAAGATAAGCATTGGCTATAACTCAGTAATTTTGTGAAATAAACATATTATAGCTTATATCGCTGAAAAGCTTAAAAAATGTCGCTTTTTATGAAGTCATAACAAACTATGCTTTCCATTTAAAAAAAACATATGTATATAAGATATTGTTGGTATGTTCGAATGTTTTTGTTCCATTCTTGTTATCATACCTTCGCCGTCGGCCAAGGTCCCGTACTTAGATTCCATATCTCCCCTTCTTTTCTTTAACACTTGGATCGTATACTCTCTCTCGGCAGCTATCGTATTAATTAATTCTTTTTCTCTTGATAAGCAGTCAATTTCTTTACGCAAAATTGTACACTCGTTAGAATTATTTTCTACAGTAATAGAACCTAGTCTTGTTCTTCGAGGCCCATCACAGCACACACGACAACGCCACGTTTTCAAAACATTTTCTATGAATAAAAACACTACATGCCTGTGTCGAACACTTCAAACTACGTTTATCTACAGTTCACAACAAATTTTGCACTTAATATTATCGTTTTTATCGGGCTCTTTAGGCTCCTCAGACATCACGTCCGACTCGCCCAACATCGCGCTCGCTACTACTAAGGTAGATGGATTAGTTCCGGGACACGATTATAAATTCAGAGTTATAGATGTTAACAAAGAAGGTGAATCAGAACCTCTGGAAACTATTGGAACGATCACTACTAAAGGTCCATACAGTAAGTCGATACACTGATATATAGCGTTTCCACAATTTATTTAATAAATAATTTTTAGCTACCGCTGCTAAACCCGGTTCTTCAGAACCTGTGGTCTGCAAATCACGTTGACTTGAAATGGACTGAGCCTGTTTCAGATGGTGACTCTCCTATTACCGGTTATATAGCATAGAAATTAAAGACAAATACAGTCCCCTATGGGAAAAAGCAGTTGAAACTACTAGTCCCTCGCCAAAAGCTACAGTCATTGGTTTAATTGAAGGCAATGAATATCATCAGTCATCGCTGTTAATGCTGCAGGCCAAAATCCTGCTTCAGACGCTAGCAAGATCTTCGTAGCCAAACCTAGATTTTGTAAGCTTAATAATTTGACTATTAAATTTCAAGATTAATATTACTCATATTTTTTTTTATTTTTATAGTGGCTCCAAAGATTGACAGACCCTATTTACATGACGTTACCATATCAGCAGGATCTCCACTTAAATTCGAGGCTAATATTATTGGTGAACCCCCAGCAACAGTTGAATGGCGTTTTACTGGTGGTACTTTAAGAAATGACAAACGAACGACAATTGACAGCGTTGATTATAACACTAAAATTGTTATTCGTCCAGTAGGCCGGGATGATACCGGTCAGTACACTGTTACAGCAACAAATAGCTCTGGAAAGGACAGTTACACAATTAATGTCACTGTTACTGACAAACCAACACCACCACAAGGACCGTTACAAATTTCTGACGTTAACAAGAACGGGTGCAAACTTAAATGGAAAAGACCAAAATATGATGGTGGCACTCCAGTTGAATATTATCAAATCGACAAAATGGACCCTGAAACTGGTTGTTGGGTTCCCCGTGGCAGAGCTACAGAGCCTAGTAAGTTTTTTTTTAAATTTACTTAGTTCCATTCTCACTCTGTATTTAATTTTTAGACTTTGAAGTTACCGGTCTCACTCCAAACCATGAATACAAATTCAGAGTAGCGGCAGTGAATGCTGAAGGTGAATCAGAACCACTAGAAGCAGAATAAACGATCATTGCAAAGAATCCATTCGATGAATCTGGACCGCCAGGCCATCTTAAAGCTACTGATTGGGACAAAGATCATGTAGATCTAGAATGGACACCTCCAAAAGATGACGGTGGGTCTCCAATTACTGGATATATCATTGAAAAGAAAGACAAATTTGGAGACTGGGAAACAGCTCTTGAAGTTCCGGCAGATAAATTTAAAGCAACGGTACCGGATCTAATTGAAGGCCAACCTTATCAATTCAGAGTCCGTTCTGTCAACGCTGCTGGTCCTGGAGACCCAAGCAACGAAACGCCTACAATTATTGCTAAGGCGCGCAATTTGGCACCGAAGATTGACAGGACGAACTTAATCGAAGTAAATTTTCGCGCCGGTCAAAACTTTGCGTACGACGTTAAAGTTTCTGGCAAGCCAATGCCAGCTACTAAATGGCTAATAAAGGGTAAAGAAATCAAGTCTGGTCCCAACTGCAAAATTCAGTATTTAGACTACAATACAAAAATATCTATACGCAATGCTACCAGAGCTGATTCTGGCACTTACACAGTAACAGCTGAAAATG
The DNA here is from genome assembly GCF_002938485.1 of Sitophilus oryzae. Classification (NCBI taxonomy): domain Eukaryota; kingdom Metazoa; phylum Arthropoda; class Insecta; order Coleoptera; family Curculionidae; genus Sitophilus; species Sitophilus oryzae. The sequence continues at coordinate 325,736 of NW_022146169.1, forward strand.
CCAATGGAAAAGACATTGCTGAAGTTGAAGTTACCGTGCTTGACGTCCCTAGCCCACCAGGTGGCCCACTAAAAGTATCTGATGTTCACGCCGAAGGCTGTAAACTTAGTTGGAGCACCAGCAGCTGATGGTGGCCACCCCGTTGAAAATTACGTAGTAGAAAAAATGGACGAAGCTAGTGGAAGATGGGTTCCAGTGGGTGAAACCGAGGGACCGCAAACGTCAGTACATGTCGATGGTCTAACACCGGGCCACAAGTATAAATTTAGAGTTTGCGCTCAAAACCGTCAAGGCAAATCTGAACCCTTGACGACGCGACGTCCCAAGCAATCGAATCTAAAAAGCCATTCGACGAACCTGGTAAGACTAGCGCACCGGAGATTACCGACTATGACAGCGATTTCGTCGAACTGAAATGGGATAAGCCAGAAAACGATGGTGGCTCTCCAATCACTGGCGATATTTCCAGTGGTAAGGTCAAGGACCTTATCGAAGGTACTCCATATGAATTCAGGATCAGAGCTGTAAATAAAGCCGGACTTGGCGAACCTAGCGACGCATCCAAGATCCATGTTGCTAGACCCAAAAACCGTAAGTTTATTTATTAAAAAAAATCGAAAAAACTTTACATAATTAATATGTGCTTTCTTACTTTTCAGTTCCCCCTAAAATCGACAGAAATGCCTTATTTGATCTTAAAGTTAAAGTGAGACAGTCAATCGAATTTAACGTCTCTGTTATCGGTGAACCACCACCAAGCACAGAATGGTTACATAAACATATGTATTATTCAACACGAACCGTGTGAAAATAACTAACGAAGATTACAAGACCCACATCAAGATTACAGATGCCCAAAGAGCAGACAGTGGTCCATATACCTTAACCGTTAAAAATATCAACGCAAAAGATACAACCACTGTAAATGTAACAGTTCTGGATGTTTCTACACCACCAGAAGGTTCTCTTAGAGCTGATAACGTTACTAAGTCATTGCTAACTCTTAGCTGGAAGCCACCAAAAGATGACGGTGGTTCTGAAATTTCCCATTACCAAGTTGAAAAACTCGACACTGAAAACATGAGATGGGTTCAACCAAACCAAACCAAACCTGTAGGTGATTCCGTTGGAACAACAATGAGAGTTCCAAATCTGACTGAAGGACACGATTACCAGTTCAGAGTTCGAGCAGTAAATAAACAGGGTGAATCAGCTCCACTCACCACCACTCAAAGTATTACAGCAAAAGATCCATTTACTAAACTTATTATAGTTATTAGTAAATTTATATATATATTTTTATTATTATTATTTTTTAATTTTAGGACATGGGAAGAAGCAGCTAGGGTTCCCGGAAACAGTACTAAGGGAACTGTTCCTAATCTAACTGAAGGAGAAGAATATGAATTGAACCCAGTGAGGCCTCAATTCCAGTTATTGCTAAGCCCAGATTTTTGGTTCCATCGTTTAATAAGAAATAGCTGTTTCTGATAGAGTAGGTCATGCTGTTTACAACAACAAAGTCTTATTTGACGTTTCGTCTGCAGTGAGGGCTGATGCCGGTAGATATACCTTAACTGTCAGAAACGACTTGGGAAGCTTTAGTGCTTCTGCACAAGTCACAGTATTAGATAAACCAGGACCACCACAACCACCATTAGATGTGGGCAGCGTTACTAGAGACAGTGCAAGAATTTCATGGAAACCACCACTTGATGACGGTGGTTCACCAATTCTTCATTACATCGTGGAGAAAATGGACGTTTCTCGTGGAACTTGGTCTGATGCTGGAATGGCTACAATCACTTCCCATGATATCACCCGATTAATTCACAAGAAATAATACTACTTCCGTGTTAAGGCTGTAAATGCAGTGGGTGAATCTGAACCACTCGAAACACCCAGGAGCATTATTGCCAAAAAAACGATTTTGGTAAGATTTAAAGCATTCATTTTACTTGTTATTCCGTTTTTTTAATTTCACATTTTTTTGTTACATATGAACCTAGTGCTCCAGGAAAACCGGCAGTTACTGATTGGGATAAAGGTCACGTAGATTTAGAATGGACACCACCAAAGAACGACGGTGGTTCTCCGATCACTGGTTATGTCGTACAAAGGAAAGAGAAGGGAAGTCCGTATTGGACCAATGCCGTCCATGTGCCAGCCAGGCCAGGAAGACTGGCTGCACCATCCCTGATCTAACAGAAGGCCAAGAATACGAATTTAGAGTTATCGCAACAAATACTGCTAGCCAGAGTGAACCATTGGAGCCCTCTGATATTGTGACAGCTAAAGCCACAATTTGTGAGTCTTAAAATGACATATATTAGAACGAAACTATTCAATTATATTATTTTCTAGTGGCACCGAAAATCAAGACACCGCTAAACGATATCCGTATTAAGGCTGGACTTATCTTACACATTGACATCGACTTCATTGGAGAACCATGCCCTGAAGTCACTGCTCAATTGTAACCTGAATGGGATATCATACCGTAATACATACGGTAAACGCTAAAAGATCGAATAGCGGTTTGTATCATATTTTGCTCAAGAATAATTCAGGTATAGATGAAGGTTCATTCCAAGTAACTGTTCTGGGTAAGTTACTGCTAACGATGGTAAGTTTTGGTTTTAATAAATTCGTTTAGATAGGCCGGGATCACCTCAAGAACCTTTGGAATATGAAGAAGTAACAGCTCAAAGTGCTACTCTTTCGTGGAAACCACCTAGAGATAACGGTGGAAGTGAAATTACGTAAGTTTCTATAATGTTCTAATATTTTAAATAATATATTTCGCTCTATCGTAGTGGATATGTAATTGAAAAACGTGATTTGACACATGGAGGAGGCTGCGTTCCAGCTGTTAACTACGTTAATCCCAAGTACAATCACGCTATTGTACCTAGACTACTGGAAGAAACCAAAAATATGAATTTAGAGTATTTGCTGAAAACTTGCAAGGAAGATCAGACCCTCTTGAAACTGAGAAACCAGTAGTAGTCAAAAATCAATGCGGTATCTTATTAAAAACACTGCTTGATCTGGCGTCACCAAGTCGCTCTGTGTTCATTTTTTTTGCGTTTTTCTCATGTTTCTGACAAAATTACCCACAAGTGTTCCATAATATAGTTATTTCCAATATAATTAAGCATAAACATGAACACAGGTGAAGGTTAATCTTCTAGCAGTGGACCAATTCAAACCCTGAACAGCTTATTTTCATTTAACAGCCCTGCAGTTAAAAAACTTTTGGGGTAGAAACAAGGTGACGAGGAGGAACAGTGGGCTACAAAAAGCAGTGGATAGTTTAGTGAAAAAGTTAAAAAAAAACGAAAAGGTGCAATAGACGATTTGGAAAGGGCCTTAAGCAGTGGACCAATTCAAACCCTGAACAACTTATTTTCATTTACCAGCCTTGCAGTTAAAAAACTTTTGGGTGGAAACAAGGTGACGAGGAGGAACAGTGGGCTGAAAAAGTAGTGGATAGTTTAGTGAAAATGTTAAAAAAACGAAAAGGTGCAATAGACGATTTGGAAAGGGCCTTAAGCAGTGCACCAATTCAAACCCTGAACAGCTTATTTTCATTTACCAGCCCTGCAGTTAAAAAACTTTTGGGTGGAAACAAGGTAACGAGGAGGAACAGTGGGCTGAAAAATCAGTGGATATTTTAGTGAAAAAGTTAAAAAAACGAAAAGGTGCAATAGACGATTTGAAAAGGGCCTTAAGCAGTGCACCAATTCAAACCCTGAACAGCTTATTTTCATTTACCAGCCCTGCAGTTAAAAAACTTTTGGGTAGAAACAAGGTGACGAGGAGGAACAGTGGGCTGAAAAAGCAGTGGATAGTTTAGTGAAAAAGTTAAAAAAACGAAAAGGTGCAATAGACGATTTGGAAAGGGCCTTAAGCAGTGCACCAATTCAAACCCTGAACAGCTTATTTTCATTTACCAGCCCTGCAGTTAAAAAACTTTGGGTGGAAACAAGGTGACGAGGAGGGACAGTGGGCTGAAAAAGCAGTGGATAGTTTAGTGAAAAAGTTAAAAAAACGAAAAGGTGCAATAGACGATTTGGAAAGGGCCTTAAGCAGTGCACCAATTCAAACCCTGAACAGCTTATTTTCATTTACCAGCCCTGCAGTTAAAAAACTTTTGGGTGGAAACAAGGTGACGAGGAGGAACAGTGGGCTGAAAAAGCAGTGGATAGTTTAGTGAAAAAGTTAAAAAAACGAAAAGGTGCAATAGACGATTTGGAAAGGGCCTTAAGCAGTGTACCAATTCAAACCCTGAACAGCTTATTTTCATTTACCAGCCCTGCAGTTAAAAAACTTTTGGGTGGAAACCAGGTGACGGGGAGGAACAGTGGGCTGAAAAAGCAGTGGATAGTTTAGTGAAAAAGTTAAAAAAAATGAAAAGGTGCAATAGACGATTTGGAAAGGGCCTTGTCCTGGGCAACCAAGCAAGTGCGTGACTATCCCTAGGAGTTTGAATGGCAGACTACAGGTTTCTCATAGGAAGGGGTTGCCCCATGTAATATAATGCCGTGTATGGAAGTGGCCTGATTTACAGAGCCATCACGAATTAAAACCTTTAGAAACAATATCCGTTTTCATCTGAACAGAAGGAAGTGTGCATTAATCCTTTTCATTATAAAAGGGTAGAGAATCCAGTCTTACCACCAGTCTTCGTACCACGTCATAATGATTTTGTACCAGGGCATTCGTTATTGCCATTCCAACAAATAGTCGAACCAAATATGCCTCATAATATGAAATATTCTTCAAATGGTTTTAATTCGGCCCACATGAGCCCTAGCTCTCCCATATCTAACGTATCTAGTCCAAGAAGTGTTATTTCAAATCCTCAATCTCCATATGCCAACTTGGCTGAAACACCTACACCTGCATATAGTCCAACAGATGCAAATGCGTCAACAACCAATAACAATCCCAGCCCAGAACCACCTCTAACACAAGATGTTCAAGCAGTGCCATACCAAGAACAACCATACTGGGCATCAAATGCTTACTATGAGCTCAATAGTAGAGTGGGTGAAGTTTTCCATTGTCACTGGATGGCTTTACCAATCCGAGCAACAATAGTGATCGGTTTTGTTTAGGGCAATTAAGCAATGTGAACAGAAACAGTACTATTGAAAATACAAGAAGACACATAGGAAAAGGTGTACACTTATTTTATGTTAATGGAGAAGTAGATGCAGAGTGTTTGTCAGATTCGCCAAGATTAAATAGACTGCACCCATAAGCAACGGTGGCTTACCTATTCTTGGCTATGACATCGAACGCCGTGATAGAGCTACCGGCAGATGGGTGAAACTTAACAAAGAGCCCGTAAGAAGTCAAGAATATTACGATGATCGTGTACAAGAAGGTCATCAGTACGAATACAGAGTATCGGCAGTAAATGCTGCAGGAAACGGCAAGCCTAGTGACGCCTCCAACGCATTTATTGCTAAACCAATGAAGGGTATATTATATTATTTCCCAAGATATATTCAGGTGTGTAACTATGATTTTGTTTTTGAGAAAAACCGAAGTTGTGGTTCGATGGAATTATTGGAAGAAAAATCAAAGTCCGTGCTGAAGAACCGATCAATATTGATATCCCACTTTCAGGTGCACCAGGAAGTTGAATTTTTCAGCACACCGAAAGTTGAATAGATTAAAAATAAATTGCAAGTTCCTGAAAGCAGCAGAGTATATGTAAGTTCACTTAAAACCATCTCTTTTTACGCTTTACCTATCAATGACACTGTCTATACCGTTCCACGGCTTAACGAAAGAGAAGAATACCAATATAGAGTTATTGCTGTTAACGATGTAGGAAATTCTGAACCTAGTAGCTAAAAAAGTAGTGGGATTTCAACAGGAAGGTTTACAGGAAGAGGTGTGTATCATTCTTCTACCCATTTTTTATATAATTTGTTACAGTAATTCTGCATATCCAGTTATTTTTTTTAGGTGAAGCATTTCAGTTTGTCAGTTTTGTTCCTATTGGGAGTCGACTTTATGAATTGGATGGTTTGAAACCATTTCCTATAGATCATGGCCCCTGTAGTGATCAAGACTGGACAGATAAATTTAGAAATGTAATTCAGGATAGATTAGGAATCACAGATGATGAATATAATGAAATAAGATTTAATTTAATGGCTGTAGTTTCTGATAGGCGTTTAGCTATTCAACACAAATTGAAAATGCTTAGAACAAATAAACAAAGAGTAGTAGATGCTTTACAGCAAATAGTCAAAGTTAAAGATAAGGGAGGTGGAAAAATTGAAAATGTTCCCGAGAATTTGAGCTCAAGGATAGTGAAAAATGAAGTGGCTGGAAAAACCGAGGAAGATACAAAAATAACTGGCTGATTTGGTTGAACAAAACTTAATTATTCCTAGCAATAAATTTCACAATATTTTAAATATTTTTTTATAACAATATAATCCAGGGATTAAGAAAATGGATACAGATAAGGCGCCATTAAACAGAGTGTGTAAAATTAACCTTTTTCTACTGTTTTCAATTAAAAATTCTATTTCTTCAGGCACATCAGCTCGAACGCAAGGCTGAAACGTTGAACCGCCAGAAAAAATACGATGCGGCGATCGAATGCCACAAAGAGGCCGCGGAATTGTTCAAAAAATGCCTGGGTAACGGCAGCAACAAAACCATTAACGAATCTATAGGGCTGCAAAAAGAATAGAACGAAAGACACATCCGCTTACTCGAGCTCAAGAAAGCTTACATGGAGAAAATGGAAAAAGAAAAGAAGTTCGGTAGCGTAAATTCTTTGAAAACGTCGCAAAAAGACGTGGACACATTGGAGACAAAGATTTTCAGAGCCATGGAAACACATGATTCTTTAATATCATATCTAACTCACAGGGATAATATTACTGATAAAATTCAGTGTACTATACAGGAAGAAGACGAGGATTCACAGCATATTATCTGAAATAAACATCCTAAGGATGAATCAACTGTAATTGAAAAGCTGAAATTGTTGAGTGGTTAACTGAGAGAATCAGTGCATGGTAAGTTTATATTTTGAATATACCTGTATTTAGTTTCACGTTTAAAATGATGTTTTAGGACTTTTAATACAGTTAGACGATAGAAATAAGGAAATTGAATCGCTCAAGTCACGTATCTACCAGCTGGAATTCGAGAAATCCACTAAAGAAGGTTGGTTTTAGAATTTTTAAACAGACCTCCCAACACTGGTATACCTACATCTAAAAGTCTTAAAGTTAACAAAAAAGAAATAAACAATACCTCTAAAAAGAAGAAAAAGGCAGAGCTAAAGTCAGAAGACGTAGATAATTAATATGTATATTTCAGATGTTAGTCAATTGTATACATTAAGTCATTTGTTTCTATAGACTGGAATAAGAAATATTTAGAGAACCCTTTTGTAGAACTCAAAATAATTATGTTTTAAAACACATATTATACGTTGGTGGCTTAGAGGGGATATTCATTAAATCAATACTATCACTTTTAAACCATTTTTTTCAATATCTGTTAATTATTTTTCCTTGGAATAAAGAGTTTGGTCAATATTGAACTTGCCTGTGCACATAACTCCCATGCTATGCCTCAAGCTAAAAGGAGATTAGAAAAAAGTGGTGGGATTTCAACAGGAAAGTTTACAGGAAGAGGTGTGTATCATTCTTCTACCCATTTTTTTATATTATAATTTGTTACAGTAATTCTGCATATCCAGTTATTTTTTAGGTGAAGCATTTCACAATCTCGGACAAAGAAATTGAAGGAATGGTGCCTCAGCTGCTGCACAGGCTGGTCAGCCTGACAGTGCAATTGAACATTCTGATTACAGAGCAAAATTGTCTCAAATCAGAAAAATCTATCACCAGGAGTTGGAAAAATACGAGTAGGTAAAATATTTAATATATAACTTTGTAAATTTGTGTAATAAAATTATTTATTAGGGTTGTAATGAATTTACCACCCACGTGATGAATTTACTGAGAGAACAATCACGGACAAAGGAATTGAAAGAATGGTGCCTCAGCTGCTGCACAGGCTGGTCAGCCTGACAATGCAATTGAACATTCTGATTACAGAGCAAAATTGTCTCAAATCGGACAAATCTATTACCAGGAGTTGGAAAAATACGAGCAGGTAAAATATTTAATATATAACTTTGTAAATTTGTGTAATAAAATTATTTATTAGGGTTGTAATGAATTTACCACCCACGTGATGAATTTACTGAGAGAACAATTACGGACAAAGGAATTGACAGAATGGTGCCTCAGCTGCTGCACAGGCTGGTCAGCCTGACAATGCAATTGAACATTCTGATTACAGAGCAAAATTGTCTCAAATCAGACAAATCTATCACCAGGAGTTGGAAAAATACGAGCAGGTAAAATATTTAATGTATAACTTTGTAAATTTGTGTAATAAAATTATTTATTAGGCTTATAATGAATTTACCACCGACGTGATGAATTTACTGAGAGAACAATCACGAACAAAGGAATTGAAAGAATGGTACCGCAGCTGCTGCACAGGCTGGTCAGCCTGACAATGCAATTGAACATTCTGATTGCAGAGCAAAATAGTTTCAAATCAGACAAATCTATCACCAGGGGTTGGAAAAATACGAGCAGGTAAAATATTTAATATTCTTACGGATTCCGTGGGTCCACTAATTGAAACTCACGATGAAATACTTAACGAATTTATTATCTCACTCTGTACACACAATTTATACTGATTATAAAACACAATTTATGCAACTACTATTACTCTAACTGTTCTGGCACCTTGGCCAATTATCTCACGATTTAAAACGCGGTATTATCAAACTTCAAACTGGTCCAACTGCCAAGCGCGGGCTTTATATACTCTCTGGTGAATGCGCCATTTTTCTTGACACGTGGCGGTAAGGTAGGCAACCAGTAATACAGTTTAGCGCTACACACACCTTGACATTGCCCCCTTCTCAAATTTGATCGTCCCGATCAAGGTTTCCTGTCTGGTATCTCTTCATTCGATCCAGATGAACTACTTTCAACTTACTTCTAGGGCTGCGTTGAATCCGGTACACAACATCATTTATCCTCTTGATGACTGTATAAGGACCTTCCCACGCTGGAGTTAACTTTGGAAATCTTCCTTTCTTGCGCTGCGGGTTATATAACCATACCATATCGCCCTGTTGAAATCCAGTAGAATTAATCTCTCCTTCCTAGGGCTACTTTCGAACACAGGGGAACTGTTTACATTTTATGCGAATGCCAACATACTATTGTTATTGTTTGCTATGTTGCCAAGTCTACCGAAGCTTTGTCAAAGCCTGTGTTTATTTTTAATTTTGTATACGTATACTTTGGGGAAATCTTAAGAAACTAATAATATAATTAGCTTACTACGTTTGAAAATGTCGATATTTATAATTTTATTTAGTACTTAATAAGATTCAAGTAAAAAATTATAAGAAATATTTGTAAATTTCGTCATTTTTACATCAACCGTTAGGATTAATTTTTAATCTGGCAACGCCGCTCTGTTGTTATAGTATTTTCTATAGTAGGGGAATTAGTAGGACTTGGTCAACAAGTGGTCAACAGTGTCAATAAACAGCTGATTGGTACGATCAGCTGTCTGCGGTGCTTTTATTTTCCCATATTTCTTAACTATTAATAAACTATTAGTGTATAATTGTTTCATTTTATATAAAGGGCCAAAATTAGCATTTAAAATGGGTGTACACTGGGAAAGGTGTAAGAATTAAAAAAATTAAACATCGTGGAGTGTCATTTCTAAAGTAAGTACTGTTCTGTGGTAATGCAGCATCTCCTTTTATTTACCTATTTGTTAATATTTGTTTTATAATATAATATGTTATGTATATTATAAGAAGTAATGTTTATATTTTTGTTACAATATTGTCCGAATTAAAATCGTATAGTTGTATTTAATTATGAATACAAATAATTGGTATGTTTACATAAATTATAATTGGTATGTTTACATTAATAAAAAAATAAAGCCTATTTACGTTTTGTATGACTAAGATAAATATTTTATTTCAGATTTCGGTATACCCAGATTTCTAAAAGATAGTGAGAGAAAAATTAAATGGTTTTCCTGTTAGGATTTATTCATAGCATGATATTAAAAAGTCGAGGAAAAAAGAGCTCAAAAACAGCTGATTATAAGGAACTGAAGAAAATATTAAGAAACTGATGAATTTTCACAGCCATTTATGTCGCGATTTATGGTGTTTCAACTGTTTTAATATCACCTAGGAAATTAACATTAAGTTATTATCATAGATATTATGATCCTGCAGATAACTAGATAAGAAATATGATCTTGTTAGCATACCTATTCCGTCATAATATGTAATTACATATATATTTACAGTTTATTTTTTTAATATAAAATATTACAGTTCGTCTGCTGGATCTGTATCCATGAAAGGAATGCGGACAAAAAACATTTAAATAAACAGCAATATATTTTATACGTCAACTTGACGAGTACGTCACCGCAAATCGCTCCGCCCACTTATTTTATTGGCTACTTGCAAATTTGTCGAATTTTTATTGATGGGACGCGTCGTCTAATTTTTTACGAAAAACATCGAGAGAATATCGTTTCCTCTCTCACGGATACCCCGTAGCCACAGAACGGATAGACGTACTGGTACTATATACTAATATCTATACACAGATTCAAAGTGTACAGAGTGGTGCCTTTCATATGATACGAAGGTTTCAAAGATTTTTGTTGTTGGAAGTTTGTATTGAAATTAAATTTTGAGAACATATGGAGGGTTCAGAAGTCAATCAAGTTAAGGGTGGCTACAACGACGTCCCGTAATCCTGCGGTTAAAACATATCAGCTGGTTTTTATATATAAACACCAATTGTTTTGTTTTAACAGCAGGATTACGGGACGTCGTTGCAACCACCCTAAGTCATACAAATTCACTTTCATTTCCCTTGAAGCCTTCGCGTCCTATGAGAGGCGCCACCCTATATATAGATTTGTATATATTATATTAATATTATTTTACTAAAATTACACAATAGTTGTATAAGATCTCACCATCGAAAAAAAAGCGTCACGGTTGGCTTTGAAAGCAAGATTTATGTCATTTTATTAAATGTAAATTTATATGGTGAATGTCATTGATTGTCAATTTTATTTTTATTTTGCTCACAATGTATACTCAATGTAGATATTTATATTCACCAACTGTTTATATTTTGTTTTAGGAAGTGAAAATATTCATGGTGGAATGGAAGTCGTTACTTTAATTACATAGTGCATATGAAATTGGTCCTTTACATCACATTTAAAATCGATGTAATGCTACTATGCAAAATAGTGAGAGATGTGAACCCTAGGGAGAGCTCCAGAAATACTTTCGTTGAGAGACAAGTTATGTTAGTGATTAGAATCGCATATTCTAGACTTTTACTTGTTTGTATATAAAAATCGATATATTTTTGAGTTTTTGCCTATTTAATTAGGCATGGAATTTAATTGCCTAAGTCATATTTAATATCGGGTAGATATAATATCACATACCTACAAAGAAATGACACTTAATATTATAAATATCTACAATAATAATATATCAGAGAATTTAAAAAGAAAATCAGTTTCTATTTCATGTTTTCATTATTAACTTTTGGTTAAGATAATTATGCTTCAGCTCTACACTTTGTAAAATATTATAATATTGTACTTTTTGCAACAGATATTTCGATAATTCGACAACATTATCAAAAAAAATCGGCGTCAGCCATGGCTATGAAATGAAGATCGCTGTTATTTTATATGTAAAATTATATGGGGACTGTCATCGATCGTCATTTCCAAGCCAAATGGACGCCGTTTTTTTTTGATCATACAGTATTTATGTCTTATTATTTATATTTTATAAAACTAGAAATTTATTATGTATACTAATTAATGTAATATTTAATAATTATGTAATAAGTTAGTAGTTATTAATAGCAATAAGTTAATAAACCATACGATCGAAAAAAAACGGCGTCAAAGGCGACAGGGGAATGAAAATATGATAATTTCAGCGAGGTCAAGCCCTAGACGTCATTTTCTTGGCTTTAGTTTTTGGCTGGTACTATTTTTAAAGGCGCTCTAAGATTGTAGTTTATTTTTATATTAAATAAAAATTATTTTTAAATGGTGTAGTTTAAGATTGATCTCGCTAAATTATCAATCGTCATTCCCCAGCTGTCTTTCACGCCGTTTTTTTTAGATTATTTGCTATAACTATGTTATTTGTTATGCAAATATGTTAACATAAAAAGCCAATGAGAAACTGGTTTCTGCTTGAATCCTTACAGTGGCATTTAACTTAAATGTAGTAAGAATATTATTATATATTTTTTACTTAGTCCCTAAATATATTATTAAAATACAACACTTGTTTTTTTATTAATATCGTGTTATGATTAATACCTAATTAATGTAAAATTATATGGCATGTAAATATCCTTACGTTGAGAATTCGTTTGGTCAAAATATTAGTCATAACAAGAATTTATTTTGTCATGAGTTTTTAGCCCAGAATCATATAAAATAAATGAATTTTAAAACTAGAGAACATTGTTTTTTTTAGTTTTTGTGCTAATATTTCCAATTAAAATTACCGAATATATTTTACTGTATAGGTAACCTATCGTTGTTTATTATGGTATAACTGCTCTGAAAGCTCCATGCTAACAGAAAAGATGAATTTTGTGCTTTTTAATTATACATTATATTAATTATATTATTAATGTAAATAATGTCTACTGATATTCACTATAAAAATTAGTTGTTCACATGTATCTACTTTTCTTTTGTAATTAATATTATCAAAATAACAAAACATCTTATATAATAGATCCATTAACATTTTAGTTTATCAATCACTATACGATAATGCGTATAATATCTTTTAATTATATCTAACTTTTAATTATTGAATATTTAATAAACACATTTTTTTATAGTGTTTGTTAAATATTTTATAGCATATATTATGTGTTATAATAAGTTGTAAGTTTGTTATAATAATTAAGTTTATAATAATCTATTAGTTTTATTGGATGAACACATTTTTAAAATTTATTATCAAAAAAATATTTTATCTATGCCTCTAACCACCTACTTCTATATCTCTGGCTTTTACCAGCTTTTACTCATCAATGAAATCTCAAGGATAAATTTTGTTTTGATGCTCTTCTGCTTCGAACTCCCGTACCACTTCCCTCTTTACCTCGCTGTCCATAAACTAGGGTAGTGGGGGCACTAACCGATAAAACGATCTAGGCACCTCGATTTTGTGAATTTATGAATGACTTGCTCTATCTATTTTTATTGTTAATCTAAGCTTTCGAATGACAGTCCAAACGCTATCCTGTTTCATTTCTCCGCTAGATCGAGTACTTGGTCCTTGTCTAGCTGCGCAAATCTCACAACTTTGACACCATTTCCTAACATCTTCGCAATAATCCACCCAGTAAAAACGGTATCTTAGCTTGCTCAAGGTCTTGTTTACTCCAAGATGGGCTCCAGTTTTACCACCGTGAATTTCTTCCAATACCTGGGTAACTTTCTTCCTTGGTACCAGTAACTGAGTTGTTACTGTTCGGCCATCCGCACTTTTCCACGTACGCTTTAACAATCCATTCTCAATCACCAGTGAATTCCACTGAGCCCAGAGAGCTTTGAAAATCAGCCCTCTCTCCGCAATATCCTGTCACGATGGTCTCTCGCCGTTACCCTCCTTGAGCTGCAGTATTGCTCCGATGTCTGGATCTTCCATTTGATGTTTCCTCAATTGTGTCGTCGTCCATTGTTCGTCAGTTCTCAGTTTAAAATTCCTTATTCTTATAGTGCTTTCGCGATGTTTAATTTTCTTTTCCAAGGTAGCTCGTCGTCGATCTGGCTCGTTGTCGATAATTTGTACCCGTGCTACACAGCACTCAGGGGTTTTCTCCATTTTCCCGAACAGAGTCTTTTTGGTATCACCAGGTATCCTCACAATTTCCACTGATATTGCTTCCGTATTTTCCGGACTTTTCTCTTTAAATACATCAAATTTCCCATTTCCGATTCTCAGGATGTTTCTATGGTGATCGAACGAAAAACCATGTTGACTGATCCATACCCATGATAAAATCATCTTCAATGTCTGCTACTAAAACGCTATGCCGAAACTTTTTTTCCCTAACTCCAGTTCAATGAAAGCCTCTCCCCGTACAACGGCCATTTCCCCCGTAACTGTACGTAAACACACTCTTCTTCTAAGAGGCATCAGCTTCAATCCTTGCACTGAGTTAGTCCGTACCAACGATACCATAGCGCCTGTATTCACAGTCATTCGAGATCTTCTACCATTGACCTTCCTGTTGATCACCAAACTGTCAGCGGTTTTTCCTAAACTCCTAATGGGAAACATCCTAGAGACTCTGTTTTCCTCATCCAATACTCGCCCATTAGCATTAATTTCCTGATGCCTATGTTCTCTGAAGGGTAAACGGAATCGCATTTCAACGCGGCAATTCCGTTTGATGTGGCCATTCCTGCCACATCTATAGCAACTTATGTCCTGGGATCTTCCGATGTGCTGATGTTCTCTTAATGATGAACGGAATGGCATTTGGCATTTGGATGCGACAATCGCGTTGGATATGGCAATTCCTGCGATATATATATATATATATATATATATATATATATATATATATATATATATATATATATATATATATATATATATATATATATATATATATATATATATATATATATATAATAAATAATATTTTCTTGCCTTTAGCTGTGTATTTTTTCTAATTTCGAAAAATCGAAAGTAGAGAAAAATTAAAAAAAAATAAAAAGTAAAAAGAAAATTGTTTTGCTTGTCGTAAAGGGGGGAACCAAGCTCCACTCCCACAACCGGTTTCTGGGCCTACCCTTCATCAGGTGGGCTGTCCAGGGGCTGGTTCTCACCGATACGGTAAGCAAAACTTCTTCTATATCTACAGACGATGTCGTAAAGTGTCGGTGAGATATTAGTGCATCTCCCGTCAAAAGATGGTAAAGAGCGTTTTTCGGCCCGCTCAAATATATGAAATGAACAAAATTCTTACAGCTTTAGTGATTATTAATAAATAATATTTTCTTGCCTTTAGCTGTGTATTTTTTCTAATTTCGAAAAATCGAAAGTAGAGAAAAATTAAAAAAAAAATAAAAAGTAAAAAGAAAATTGTTTTGCTTGTCGTAAAGGGGGGAACCAAGCTCCACTCCCACAACCGGTTTCTGGGCCTACCCTTCATCAGGTGGGTTGTCCAGGGGCTGGTTCTCACCGATACGGTAAGCAAAACTTCTTCTTTTTACTTTTAATTTTTTTTAATTTTTCTCTACTTTCGATTTTTCGAAATTAGAAAAAATACACAGCTAAAGGCAAGAAAATATTATTTATTAATAATCACTAAAGCTGTAAGAATTTTGATCATTTCATATATTTGAGCGGGCCGAAGAACGCTCTTTACCATCTTTTCACGGGAGATGCACTAATATCTCACCGACACTTTACGACATCGTCTGTAGATATAGAAGAAGTTTTGCTTACCGTATCGGTGAGAACCAGCCCCTGGACAGCCCACCTGATGAAGGGTAGGCCCAGAAACCGGTTGTGGGAGTGGAGCTTGGTTCCCCCCTTTACGACAAGCAAAACAATTTTTTTTTTACTTTTTTTTTAATTTTTCTCTACTTTCGATTTTCGAAATTAGAAAAATACACAGCTAAAGGCAAGAAAATATTATTTATTAATAATCACTAAAGCTGTAAGAATTTTGTTCATTTCATATATTTGAGCGGGCCGAAAAACGCTCTTTACCATCTTTGACGGGAGATGCACTAATATCTCACCGACACTTTACGACATCGTCTGTAGATATAGAAGAAGTTTTGCTTACCGTATCGGTGAGAACCAGCCCCTGGACAGCCCACCTGATGAAGGGTAGGCCCAGAAACCGGTTGTGGGAGTGGAGCTTGGTTCCCCCTTTACGACAAGCAAAACAATTTTCTTTTTTACTTTTTATTTTTTTAAATTTTTCTCTACTTTCGATTTTTCGAAATTAGAAAAAATACACAGCTAAAGGCAAGAAAATATTATTTATTAATAATCACTAAAGCTGTAAGAATTTTGTTCATTTCATATATTTGAGCGGGCCGAAAAACGCTCTTTACCATCTTTTGACGGGAGATGCACTAATATCTCACCGACACTTTACGACATCGTCTGTAGATATAGAAGAAGTGTTGCTTACCGTATCGGTGAGAACCAGCCCTGGACAGCCCACCTGATGAAGGGTAGGCCCAGAAACCGGTTGTGGGAGTGGAGCTTGGTTCCCCCTTTACGACAAGCAAAACAATTTTCTTTTACTTTTTATTTTTTTAAATTTTCTCTACTTTCGATTTTTCGAAATTAGAAAAATACACAGCTAAAGGCAAGAAAATATTATTTATTAATAATCACTAAAGCTGTAAGAATTTTGTTCATTTCATATATTTGAGCGGGCCGAAAAACGCTCTTTACCATCTTTTGACGGGAGATGCACTAATATCTCACCGACACTTTACGACATCGTCTGTAGATATAGAAGAAGTTTTGCTTACCGTATCGGTAAGAACCAGCCCCTGGACAGCCCACCTGATGAAGGGTAGGCCCAGAAACCGGTTGTGGGAGTGGAGCTTGGTTCCCCTTTTTACGACAAGCAAAACAATTTTCTTTTTACTTTTTATTTTTTTTTTAATTTTTCTCTACTTTCGATTTTTCGAAATTAGAAAAAATACACAGCTAAAGGCAAGAAAATATTATTTATTAATAATCACTAAAGCTGTAAGAATTTTGTTCATTTCATATATTTGAGCGGGCCGAAAAACGCTCTTTACCATCTTTTGACGGGAGATGCACTAATATCTCACCGACACTTTACGACATCGTCTGTAGATATAGAAGAAGTTTTGCTTACCGTATGGATGAGAACCAGCCCCTGGACAGCCCACCTGATGAAGGGTAGGCCCAGAAACCGGTTGTGGGAGTGGAGCTTGGTTCCCCCCTTTACGACAAGCAAAACAATTTTCTTTTACTTTTTTATTTTTTTTTTAATTTTCTCTACTTTCGATTTTTCGAAATTAGAAAAATACACAGCTAAAGGCAAGAAAATATTATTTATTAATAATCACTAAAGCTGTAAGAATTTTGTTCATATATATATATATATATATATATATATATATATATATATATATATATATATATATATATATATATATATATATATATATATATATATATATATATATATATATATATATATATATATATATATATATATATATATATATATATATATATATATATATATATATATATATATATATATATATATATATATATATATATATATATATATATATATATATATATATATATATATAATAGCACGTAATGTCCTGAGATCTTCTATAGTTCTCTGTCTGGGTGTTGTAGCTACTCGTGTTCACTAGTAACTCACATAGTTTACTAAACATTTCCTCCAAACGTATGTGAGAACTTCCGGGCTGTTCCTCGACCTTTACTACCGATCTTATCTTCAGTCTAGGGATGGCGCTAAAAGCAGCTTCAATTTCCAGTGCCCTGACCAGTGCTTCGCTTCTGGTAGAAAATCGGGATATTTGCAGCGCCCTCTGTAACTCGTTGTCTTTCAATCCACTGATAAAGCACTGGGCCGCGAGTTCCTCCCTAAACCCTTCTGGTGCTTCTGGATATGCTATAGGTGTACCAGCCGACGTAAGTCTACTTCGAACTCCTGCAGACTCTCTCCGGACCTTTGCAGGCGTGTCTTGATCTGGGCCTGGTAAATTTGACGTCGATGTTGGTCGCCATATCTCCTGTCCAGTGCAGCGACCAAAGTTTCATACTCCTGCTGTTGGGCTGCAGGAATAGTTTGTAGCAGTTCCAGGGCAGGGCCACGCAGCGCGGTCACAAGTGCCGCTGCTTTCTCCTTATCGGTCCAATCCGTTGGCAGCGGCCGGCGGCTGCTTCAAACTGAAGATGGTACTTCGTCCATGTCGTTTGTCCATCGTAGGTCGGGGCCTTAAGGTTCGCAGTTCCCGGAGCGCCAGGTGTCCTTACTTGTACCTTGGTCTTCTGTAGGTCCATCTCTAATTTTTCCATTTTCTGCTGAAGGCGCTCCTCCAGATCTTCTACGAATTCTTGAAGGTGAATTTCTTGCCTTTTTTCCAATTTTTCGAGACTTTTCTTAATACGGTCCTGCTCCTCAAGTTTTTCTTCTTGTCGACGCACTTCAAAACCTTGTAAAATTTTCTCGATCCGGTCCTGTTCCTCTTGTCTTTCTTTCTGATGACGCTCCTCTAAGCTTTCCAGAATTTTCTCAAGCCGGTCCTGTTCTTCTTGTTTATCTTTCTAGTGACGCACTTCTAGATTGTCTACAATTTTCTCCAACCGTTCTTGTCTAATTTCTTGATTTTCCATAAGCATTTTCTGTAGTCGGTCGTATTCTTCTTGATGTTCTTTACGTAGTCTTTCTTGTTCTTCTGCCTTCTCTCTTCTCATATTCTCCATAAAATCGCCCAATAATTTGCTTACTTACTCCATTTTCTTTGCTTGCTCCCTTGTACCAACCATAAAAATACTCTAATTCGGTCTAAAAATCTTCCAATCCACTTAATTTCTTCTTAAAATCCTCTTGAATCGCACTACCGACTAACCGACACCAATTGTTACGGTTATAATCATATATATAGGTTCATTATTTATAGTGATTTACGGTAATTTTGTTAAATTTTACGAATCTTCTCGTTGATTTTTTGTTTGAAATAAATATGACAATGTCCTCCAATGAAAATGCGAGTTGCTTAACTCTAATCATTCTAATTCTATGCTAGCAAATGAGCTAGATGCTTTACCTAGACCGTTATTCAGAAGCTACAAACCTATCGATGAAAATATGCATGAAAATTTACTTCCTAGCACACAACTAGAGGATATTGGTACACAGGTACAGTATCAAGTTTATTATAATGATTTTCTTAGTTTTAAATCAATTTTTTTTGGTCTTTGCCTAAGGTCTTTGCGCGATGGTGCGATCCTTACCACTTTTCTTTTCGCTAGCTCGTGTGTGACGGCTTTGAATTTTTACTCCCAGCGAGCGTAAAGGAGTTTCACTTCAAAAAACAGTTAAATTTTTAATAATAAAATTAGTTTTTTCGTCATTATATCACCTTTTTTTATTAATTTTCTAGATGTAGACGAGTGTGCTAAAAAGAAACGGAGATTGCGACCACGACTGTACCAATACCTTGGGCAGTTACCAATGTTTCTGTCGTACCGGCTCCACTCTTTCCGAAAACAAAAGTGCCAACCCAAACAATTTCAAAAGTTACTAGAGAATCTACGTCTTTCAAACCGAATTGAACTGAAAACTGAATCTGGCTGAACGTTTTCGTTTTATGATTTTTATTTTGGTTATGTTATCTCTTAATATTCAAAACATTATAGTTAGAACACTGGAAAAACACTAAAATGACTGAACCAAGCCTGATCATAAACTTGGCTTTAGAGACTATCAAAAGCATATCTGTAACTTTTAATTCTACAACAACAGCTGAAAATGTATGTATTACTATCTGCAAACAGCTTAATATAGGTACTCTTGCTGGACACCTCTTTGCACGGCGTGTAACTGGCAAGCAAACCTTCTTATCACCCTCAGAGTTTGTGTTCAGAGACTACCTGATTTTGGATTTTCGCATACGTTTTAAAGTCGATCCTCTTAACAAATTGGATAAAATCGACATAAACGCCTACAATTACTATTTTCAACAAGCTCGTATTGATGTACTAGAAAATAAAGTACCCGGACTAAGTTATGATAAATACAAAAAATAATTGGTGGGTTTGGGCACATAGATAAAAGAAAATAATCTACTATTAAGATAGATATGAAACTTAATAGTAAAATCTTGGGTCAAAGCGCTCCTCCGTGTTTTTAGTGGAGACTACATTTAACCCAGCGCCTTCGCCTTCTCTGCTGTAAATGTTTTTTATGTTTATATTTGAATTCAAAGGATTTATTTTTAAAGTTACACTGATATATTAGTATATCAGAGTAACTTTAATAAAACATAAGAATATATATATTTTACAATTTATTTATTTTACAGAGTTTCATGTAAATGATCGTAAGTCGACTGGCTGTCTAATGAATAGACCGAGATTTATAGATTTTAAAGCGAATGAAAAAAAATATAATTTTCAGTATAAATTTTGTTACCATATATTTTTCTTTTATCTAAGATAATACCTTATCGTCTTTTCGAAACACGTACATACATTTTTGCAGTTTTTGTTTAGTTTCTTTGAAGATGCAACACAAAACAAGAAAACACCATTTTTATACAGTTAATAAAATAATAAAAACTATTACAACTGTAATATATTACATCTAGCTTAGATTATTATTCTTTCATTTTCAGTAATTTAACATTAAGTTTTACATAGTTTATTTATTCTAATTTATTTTTTAAGGCTAAGATAATAGATTTTTACCGGATCGACAAGAGAGTCTTGGGCAGGGCCGCCTTAAGGTAATTTGGTACTCTAGGCATCATTTATTTTGCTGCCCCTTCAACTAATAAAATTCAAGTAAATGTTTTTATCGGCCCGCGCCCTAGGCAGCTGCCTATCTTGCCTAATGCGGCACTTGATAAAGCGGCACTCTTGATAAAGCGGCACTGGTCAGCATTTACCGAGGGAGGGGTAAACCGCTGGTGTTGTTGGTGTGCAAGATTTGACATTACTGGTATTTAGTTGGTATTAATCGTTGGTATTGTTGGATTTTTTCCATTATAAGTGGTATTAGTGTACAGAAATTTGCCAGCGGTTTAGCCCTCGGCATATTACCTACATGTGTAGACAGCGAATCGCTTATTGGCGATGTTGTAATATCGGAGAGAAAAAAACCAAAAGTTCATTATATCCACTTAATCCAACGTTTTACTTCATGGTTACGCTTGGGAAAATTCTTACTTTTCTCTCTTATATCGTATTGAACTGAACACATTGACTGTACTCTTCCTACACACATTACTGTCCTTCATTCACGCAGTTGTGCAGTTCTGAACTGTTCAAGAACGCGATAATCTCACTCCATCCAATTGAATCATAAAGTTCAGAACTGTTCCGCGCCATATGGAGGCACGAGGCTATCGCGCACAGCTACTTTCAGAACCGTTCTCGAGTAGCCCAGAGCGTAAAGCTCTGGAACTTGAAATTCGCGAATGGAGGACAGCAAATCGGCACCCAAAGCCATGTGTACGTATAATTAAATAACAACCGTTTAAACATGCTATTACTTAAATCACATAACATCCGTAGTTACGTAATAAAATAGGTAATCAATTAATTACATAGTGTAGTAAATACCGCAAATTCTATTGTCGACCGATCCGAGTTAATAAGTAATAAACTTCCCATTCTTCTCTCGTATTATATAGAGTCTTTTCTTTCTCAGTATATCGTATTGTACTGAACATGTTGACTATACTCTTCATATTCACGACAATTGGCACCCAAAGCCACGTATTATTAAATATAAACTAACCTTTTGGTTTTAGTTTTATTTATTGGTTACTTTTTTGCTTCTTTATTACGTTAGTGACGTACATCCGCAGATACCTAATATGGCAGATAATCAGTTAATTACATAACGTGAAGTAAAAAGCGCAAATTCTGATGTTGACATGTCGACCATTGTAATCAGTATAATTATGTATCATTGTAATTATGTCATTAAATAATATATAGAGGTGATATGAACATTGTGACAGACAAATGATTGACTTTAGTATTGTTAAGTTTCTATAAAACTAGTACAAAATTAAAAAAGTATTTTTAAATTAAAGTTAAGTAAGTTCTGAAAAATATATCACATTTACTAATTATTAATTGAGACTCTTAATCGATTTCACTATAATTTGGGATAAAACATCTGACCACTGCCGCTTCATCTTCTTTCACTTTCACTATCAGACAACCTCTTTCTGCAGCCCACGGCCTTCATCTTAAACACTCGCCGGCACACTAACACTTCATTACTCACATTCCACATTTGGCTCATCTTGATTTATAACTATGCTTCTCAATACCATTTCGGCCCTCTTCCACTCTACACACAACGCGCCTTTTCTATCGACACTATCTGCCTACTTATCCCACTTCAACTAAACTCATTCTCCTTACATGTTCTCAGCACTTGAGGCAGGGCACCCTACAAATTTCAATACATCTTCAACATTTACTTTTCTCCTACTCCTCCCCTTGGGCATCCTGATGGGAACCCTGCCATCTATCGGCGCTGCACTAGACCGGAGAGTCCGGGGCGCTGCATATTCGCTATAGGCACATACCTTAAACCATCAACCAGTCTTACACTATATATTCAGAATTACTACACTTATCCCGTTGTCCACTTATCTCATCGACATAGAGCGTTACAAACAGCATTGAAAAGGCTAAAGATAAGTAAACCTTCTATACCTTGATAAGTTTTCTGTATCAATATTAGACAAAATCACAGGCTAGTAGCGGTTCATTTCATATTATCAACAACTATGCTAACTGTAATACCATCGACCTTACACAGCTCTGTTATCAACTTATTCCTCGCTCGCCAATCCTCAATTATTATTATAAATCCAACATCTCAACCCGGCTACCAACCTAGAACCCATCAAATACTACAAATGCTTATAGTTTCTATCATTTCACTGTCTACAGCTAAGCCTATTACAGCCTCTATCACATACAAGACCCAATATTACCAAATGCACTTGACACAGTTCGTCACGATAGGATCGATTTGCACTTGCGCGAACTAGAGGTTCCGAATTCTAGTCCCTGGGGGAACACCTAGTTCCTAAGTTCTAGTTCCTCTAGCAGGCTACATAGTTCATTACGTTTAGATAAGCTTGTACTTTCAACAATCAGCTTCCCGCCACTAACGATTTCGAACCATCCCCCTTGCGCTTGCTTATGCCTTTAGTTGCTCCAGTCAACTATTCATAAGCTATCGATCTGTATAATTTTATTTAATGCATAAGGATTGAGTGAAACATTATATTACATCATAATAAAAATATAAAAAAAAAAAAAAAAAAAAAACTCAAAAATAAATAAAAAATTCAAAAAAAAAAAAAAAAAAAAAAAAAAAAAAAAAAAAAAAAAAAATCAATTGGAGCAAACAATACGAAAATTCTGCAGAAATGTCTAAAATTCAAGAAATATCTACTTCGTTTATCAACGATTATTCTTCTGAATTTTAGGGACCTGAAGTGAAACATTTCCATAAAATATTTAAAAAATTAAATTTTATCAAATTTGGAAAAACAAGTATTTTACGACAATGTTTCTGTCGGTAATTACGCCGGGCTGTGGGCAACTAGACAATTTTGGCCGAATCCATCGTCGTTGCCTTGTATTATGTCTGCAGACTGAATAGATCATCCCGCTGAACTTCTACTCTTTTAAATTTTGTACTTTATGTCGGAATCCGATAACATACGGCTTGGCATCCCCACGCCTGCCTAGAATTAATCGCGCTGGCCGATCCATACGTAAACTAGTCTTTTTTAATTCCTCTAGGTCCTCTAGGTCCGAATCCCATAACATATGGCTTGACTGCGCATGCGCGTGCCGGAGCATCGATCGCGCTGTCCCGATCCGTTCGTACGTTAAACTAGTCTTTTATTTATTTTGTTCCTTCTAGGTCCGGCATCGATAACGTACAGCTGCACTCCCCACCTTTCTGCCTGCATGGGGGCTACGCGTCGCTGGACCGTCTTACCGTTCGCCGTCGCCTGCCATGTCATTCTCTCGATATTGATACACTGTATTACGGACGAGGTTCCTCGATTCGACTAGCGATCCTGAGGAACTAGGTTCCCCTTTACATTCCCTGGAAAACCCGGTTGGACATAGCTTATATTGGAACTTCAGCTTCGGACTTCACCGCAGTCTTACACATCCTCCTCCGCGAAACGGCGTCCATGCTCGACCTGGGCCCGATTTTGCCGTCGTGCGACTCCTTGACACAGAATATCGATCTCCTCGTTCTGGGTTGAGACAACCATTCAAAACCTACTAATTACGTGAGGCTCATGGACAAATTTCCGGAACTACGATCGTATCAACGAACCGCATCGACGACGACCCGCATCGATCATCTTCCGTCTTAAACTTTGTCAGCTATCATAAAACGATTCCTATAACAATTCTCAGGAAAATATTAAGTGATATATAACCAAGAAATACTCACTTAAAGTAAATTACTCCTGATGGTATAAGACACTATTCAATTGTACCGACTAGATTTGTAATAATAACTCTAAATGGATAATAAATACTACGTTACCGCTATGATACGCTCTTTCATGCGGTCGACACGTGGCGACATCGCTAGAAATTCCAAACTGGCTTCCAAATCTTTGCACGCTGGGGGAGATGGACTATACAGCTAATTGACATCTATCACGATTGCGCGTGGGAAAGAAGTACACGGAGTCACATGCGTGCCTTTACATGGAGGACGGTCCTCTTTGACCGTTCTGGCGTTGCTGACTCTGATTCATCTTGTTGAACAACATATTCCAGTCATCAGTTGCCCAGGTTATACTACGACAAAGCTTTCCCTATTATGACAGACTACGTTGTGAACAATGCTTACAATTTTTAAATCCATCAGAAGTAACATTTTCGGAAAAACATATTTTTTTTTCAGAAAACATGTGTTATAACTGTGACCTGCGCTCGTTTATCTCCTCTAGTCTCCACTTCGGGCTAACGGGCACAATAGTATCACTCAGAAAATAATATTCTTAACATAATTAACACTACTCAAAACAATTACTATCGCATATTTGACATAAATACTAATTATTACATACTTCTCTAACTGCAGATGCATTTTTTCTGTCCTTCTCTTGTAAGTTTTTTAGGATATATTAGCGGTATGCACTGACTGTAATTCTTTAGTCGGAGCCGACTTTAGGACTCTGAGCTTGCAAAGGTGAAAACAATACATACCTACTTATGAAGTCGATCGGCCAACTATTTGATTACATTGCGTAGCCTTAGGCTATGCGCTGACAGGCTATTTTTAATCGGCCGACTATTTGTGCATAATTTCGTAACCAATTCCATTAATTTCAAAATCGGGGAACTTTCAAAATGTCTTGTTTTTCCAAATTACATATTTTTTTAGAAAATATGCCGTAATTGTTTTGAGTAGTTTATTTTTTTTAAAATGTAATTTTTCTTTACTTTGAGATTTTAAACAAAACTCTCTTAACCAGAAAACGAAAACTATTCTAACTATTGATATTATTTAACAATATGCTATTAGTATGCAGAGGCTTGTCTAGAGGCAAGCTTCATCTGGCAACAATGAGGGCAGTCTCGAATTGTCATCGGCATCGGAGTCTATTTGTGCTCCCACCATGCTCGTTCTTAATCCCGCCTACACGTTTACGAACCGGCAACACTGTATCCCCCCTTTTATTTTCCGTCTCTCTCTCGTCCCAACCGCTCAACTCTGTATCTCCATTCTCCTGTCGTCATCCAATTGAAAAATCCCTATATACAGAGTAATTAAATGACCAGGACTGTATAACACGTTAAGTGGCTCAAGAACTCACCTCCCTATTAATTAATCATTAATCATATTCACACATCGGGACAGCATCAACTCTGTGTATAGGTTTTTAACGTGTAAGACAGTGATTAGGCAGCTTAATGGAAAATCAACATCGCTCATTACCAAAGAGAAAAACGTTGGGTGGGTATGGGTGAGTACATTTCTTCTGAGCGGTATGCCAGATTTCTGCATCAAAAGTTGTTTTAATTTAAAACAATAAAAAAAACGATTTTCAAAAAAAATGTGCATTTTTTTTTTTTTTTTTTTTTATTTTTAACAATTAGTCACTCATTTTACTACAACTGTAATAGACTTAACAATTCAGCCTAACATCATCCATCTATCTTCACTTTCAGAGCCTATACCGATGCAACATTTTATAACATAGTCTCTTTTTTCTCTAATCTTCTTTACAGACCTAGCATACTATACTGGTCCCGCAGAGCCAATCCTCTGGCGTCGTTCTATTTCTGTCTCATTTACCTACATCTCTAGAAGTAAATCGCTATGACAATCTTGTAAATCGGGCGACGACGAAACATCTACCTTACCTATCCACTTAACTCATAATCACCTTAATTCTCACCACATAGCTCTATTTTTATTCTAATTTCTTTAGGACTTACCGATAATACTGGTCGGCAAGAGAAAATCTCGGGTCGTTCTGACTTTTTAGTCATCACTTTTACCTACATGCATCTAGGTGAATCGCTATGGCAGTCTTGTAAGTCGGGGAGAGCAAATTATTACCTATCCACTTAATCGGAGGCTCAACTTCTACGCTTGGGAAATTCTTCGCTCTTTTCGTCTCTCTGTTCACTTTTACTACCCAACTCACCAGCGTCTACTGACTCCTGTGCCCCGACATCGGCACCCACAGCCGTGGTACCTTATCGGCTTCCATATATCACCTTACATAAACTACACAAAACAAAATGCTGCCCTATTACGTCAGAAAAATCGTCTGAAATTCTATTGTCGACCATTCTTATCAGTATTAAATAATATGGAGTGAAGCCAGCTGTGAATGGACATTAATGATTGGATGCTTTTTGTTAAATTACTGGTCCATAACTTAACACAATTATGAATCGTTTAATGTTTTATATGCAACTCCCATATTATTTAATCTGTAATCATACTGATTACAGGATCGACAACAGAATATGCGCTTTTAGCTACGTTCTGGATTAATAGATATCTGTCTTATTATGCAACTAGCGATGTACGTGTCTACGTAAAAGAGCATCAGCATCTCTCTCAATATATCCTGATATCGCATTCTTAACTGAACCCCGTTGCACACGAGATCAGAAACCAAAGCCGGTCGTGTACGCTTCATTAAAATAAACTAAATCAAACAAAACATATGCCTCCCCTATTACGTAGTTACGTACATCCTCAGTTACATAATAGGACCAATTCAAACAAAATACAAACAATCTTATTGCCGACCGATCCGGATTAAGTGGATGGTAATAAACTTCTCATTTTCCTCCCGTATTTTACAGTTCTTTTCTCTTCAGTATATCGTACTGTACTGAACAAACGTTGACTTTATTTTTCATACACACGACAATCGGCATACAAAGCCCTACGTTGTACGTTTTATTGATTAAATTACCTTTTTGATTTATTTATTGGTTTAAATTTGCTTTGTTTAATGATTGATATTATTTTTTGTTAAAAAAAAAAAAAAAAAAAAAAAAAAAAAAAAATACAAAAATTAAAATTTAATTACAAATGAAGTACTTTGAAAAATATCTACATTACTATTATGAATGAGAACTCTTATCGATTTTAATTTGGAATTATATTAGTGCCATGTGTCATATTTTATTATTATTAATCAATTTTTCTGCGGATAGCTCATAAATTAATCTATTGTCAATTCAATATGATTATAATATGATGTTCAAATACCATTTTGTTATTCATAAAAACGGCCTTTTATTACTTCTCTGTCATACTGATCCATCAATAAATATTTCTTACGTGTTGCAGCGGACGAGCAAAATTTATTAATTTTAGGGTCCACTATATTTACTCATCCCTGATTCCATCCAATTATGGCCGCTGATGAAGCGGGAGGTAGACGTTCGTTTTCGGTCATAGGCGTACTGAAAACTAAAATTTCTTATCCTCGTATTCAGAATTATAAATAACAATAAAAGGATAAGATAAGTAAAACTTTATACTGATAAATTTGCTGTACCAATATTAAAAAAAAAAATTGGTAGTAGGAAATATTATTTCATAATATTATGACATGATAATGTTATAATGTAATACTATAAAGTAAAGTAAAAGATTTGAAGTTCTACGATTACGTCTCCTTTTTGCTGCCAGGGCTAATTTGGACGGTGCCTACTTTGTTTACACGGAATCCGAACAGCGGTCCTCGGTCAATGACAGAGCAAGTGTCTAAATCGACTCTTACTCACGAGATATCCGATCTCATCCGGCCTCGAACCGGCGTGAATGAGCAGTGTGTGTCAATAGATTTTACACTTTTGCCTTTATTGGACAACAGCACGATACGGAGTTTCGAACTGGTCACCTGTCCATCCACTAGTATCGCCTTACGTCGCTTAACTTCGGTGTTCTAATGGGTGTTTCGACGTAGCTGGACCGTTGTTTGCCCGTAATACTATAGCTACAACCGTTATAACACTAGTTATACCACCCCGCATAAATTCAGTATTATTATAAATAAGTAATTTATTTCACACCCCTTAAAGTGTAGCACAATTAGAATCATAAAAACGATGCCACTTAACAGTTATATAATGTTTATAATGTTAATTTTAAAGGTCGTTTTACGCAAAAATTGTTTATCTGTTTTTATTTATGATACAAAACCTGCTTGATCATAAAACTTTTTTTTATTAAATTTTACAGAATTAATAAGCAAAACTTTTAAACTAAAATTGGCTGTAATACTAAATCTAAATGAAAATAAAATATTAGTGCGCCTATGACTCAAGAGTTTGGTTTGGTTTGGTGGCGACACGTGCGAAGAGATATGTATGGGTTCCACATTTCGAGAGGCGGGGTGAGACCAATCAGCTAAGACAAATCAAGTGGTGGGAAAGAATAAAAAAAAAAAGAGAAAGAGATGATAGCACCAGGAAACGCTCCCGACAGTACTTGTGAAAGTACTGACCAAAGGACGCCACCTGCTGCTCTGCCTAGTCAGCCACCTTTTGAAAGACAAAGAACGGCCTTTCACAATTTAAAGTAAAGCCGGCTCACCGTTTTTCCGAAGGCGTTGGCTAAGACACGCGTTCACGTGATTGAGTGGGAAAAACTGAAAGGAAAGTTCTCAAACGACAAGCTTCACTTGATGAAAAACGTGGCGTAGCACTATACTAGAAAAGACACTGCGCAGGACAGGATATTGCGGAGAGTAGTCGGGTGAGCACTTTCTAGAAAGCGAAGCTTTCTATCCCCGAGTTTTTACCCATCGTCACACCCGGTTTCGGAAGGGAGCAGAAAAGTTCACTGTCGTCTAATCCGCAACCCCAGGTTACCAGCACTGACCTATTTTGGAATTCTTCTAACGGTTACTGCTCTCGTCTACCGGAGTGGGGAAAGCAGCACACGGTGGGGACAACGGCGCGCGCCCCATTCCCGCGAGTATCGATCGAAACGAACCAAGACTCTACTAGATTCGTGGGATAAGCGGTAGATGCTTTTAACAAATAAAGTCACATGGAGATAGGATGATGTGCAATGGTGGATAGAGTATTTTGTAGGATAATGATATAACGTTCTTTATTAGAGAGAAAGAATACTTATAGAGAACCACGCTTCATATATGTAAATAAGACGAGAAACATTCGAAACTACACTGAAATAATTAAGTATTAATTTTTATATGGAAATGGCAACCCCATAAAAATTAAGTAACATTCCGTTACAATCCGGAACTGGGAACTGGATGAAGATGCGGAGCGGAACCCAAATGGCGAACGGGGCCGCATGCCATTCGTTCTGCTTTGTCCAAAATAATAACCGAATTCAATTCCTTTCTTTCTTTTCGGATAGTGAATACGAACCTTAACATAAAGCACCGCACCTCTCAATGCGTTCTCCCTCCATGCTTATGCTTTACCTTGCCCAAACCCGTAAAAACCGGCAACACTGTATTCGGTCCGCAACGGCTCCTCGCCGGCCCCCCTTTTGATGCTTGTCTCTCTGTCTTTTAACCGGTCATTTATATTTTCTCTGTCTTACACGTTAAAAACCAAATCACACAGTATCAATGGAAACAGTCGGTTTATACTATCTCGCAAGAAATTTGTTTTCTATTAAATATATAGTGTTATATATTTTCGAGAAGCCCATGCCAAGCTGAATCAGGAAAATTAAAAATATACAGGGGGTTCGAACAAGGTATCGAACATCTTCAAAAAGTACAACAATTGACCGCAACAATACCTCCATTGTGATTATATCTCACGGTTTTCTAGATACCCTATAGAAACAACTAAAATGGTCCACCCTGTACATTGACTGACGTACAATGCACACTGGATTTCAAAAAAAACGCATACACGCATTTTTCCTATCCCACAAAATTGAACTTTCTATTAGTGTATATACAGGGTTGTTCACCCCATACGACACGGAGTATTGTAGCTAAACGATTAGATTTTTACAAATTGTAAGTTTTGGGTTCGTTGAAGGACTATTATAGCTACAATTTAAAAATATTTTTACAAGATACAGAGTGTCCCAAATAAATAAAAAATATCAAAGTTGTATTTTTTTAAATGGTTTGGTTTGGTTTGGTTTGGTTTGGTAAGGTAAAATAAGTGGTTTGGTTTGGATTAAAATAAAGGTAAATTTGATTAAGGTTTATTACACTTAAACCTTACCGTTTTTGAAATACTTTCAATTTTGTGAAATTGCAGTAAAAATTTTAAGACTTCATTTCTCCAAGGGTATTAAAGTTTTTAATACTAAATATTTATTGAAGTTTATTTATTGATCAGTTATTGTGTTGCAATAATAAAAATAATACTACCTTATACAGGGTGTCTAAAAATTTATTTTAAATAATTTCTAGCTTTAAACGGCAATAACTTGTTTAATTTAAATGGAACGCCCTGTATATTTTATGAGAATCAGATACACAATTTAATTGTCTATCAAACTGTATTATACTATACCACTTCTTACCTATCCCTTCATTTTTCCGTAGAAAATGCATTTTCTTGTAATTTAGAACTCATTTATCAATATACCCATGGAATACTGACATTTTAGATTATTTTTAAACATCTACCAAATTTTTAAAGAGGACAGATACTAATATTGTCAATATCGTTTCTTTATTTCATTAAAAAAACTGTTTAAATATTTGTTAAAGAGGACCAATAAAATTAATATGATTCTAGTATTCAAACTACATTAATTGACTGTTTGCGTTTATATTGTTAATAATAGTTGCTCCAAATATGAAAAAAAATGAATTTTGTATGTGTATTAGATAGTGTGGTAAAAGGTAAAAAATTTATTTCATTTTTTGACGAATTCTTATTTATAACAACAGAGACGTTCATTTTCATAACTTATTATGGTATTGATTTCTGAGTCAAATACACATTTATTTATAATAATTTATTAATTAAAACAATTAAGTATGTAATTAATTAGTATTTGGGCGGAAATAATGGTGGTATATTTAATTAATAGTATATTCTTTTATAAAGATTTAAATAGTTTTCTTTTTGCATACAAATGGGCTAGTAATATCGTTTTGCTAAAAACGATAATATTACTAGCCTGTACATTTTGTATATTTGTTGCTTTAAAAACAATCTAAAATGTCAATATTCCATGGGTATCTTGATAAATGAGGTCTAAATTATAAGAAAATGCATTTTCTACGAAAACTTGAAGGAATGGGAAAGAAGTGGTATAATACAATTTGATAGACAATTAAATTTTGCATCTGATTCTCCTAAAATATACAGGGCGTTCCATTTAAATTAAACAAGTTATTGCCGTTTAAAGCTAGAAATTATTTAAAATAAATTTTTAGACACTCTGTATGAGGTAGTATTATTTTTATTATTGTAACACAATAACTGATCATTAAAGAAACTTTAGTAAATATTTGGTATTAAAAACTTTGATACCCTTGGAGAAATGAAGCCTTAAGATTTTTACTGTAATTTCACAAAATTGAGAATAGTTCAAAAACGGTAATAAACCTTAATCAAATTTACCTTTATTTTAATCGTAGAAACTAAAAATGTAATAATATACAGGGTGTTCCATTTAAAAAAATACAACTTTGATATTTTTTATTTATTTGGGACACTCTGTATCTTGTAAAAATATTTTTAAATTGTAGCTGTAATAGTCCTTCAACGAACCCAAAACTTACAAATTGTAAAAATCTAATCGTTTAGCTACAATACTCCGTGTCGTATGTGGTGAACAACCCTGTACATGCTACCATGCACTAGTGCCCTCAAATTTGAAAGAAACATGCCTGGCAATGACGGCTTTGTCATTTCTGTCTCTTTTTGTCTATTCTTGCTCAAATGCATATTAAGTGAGCAGCTTTAAAAAAAAATAATTTTAAAACTGAAAAAATATATTTTATCTCAAATTAAAACAAACCTTAAATATTAAAACAGTATATTATTTTAAACTAAGAAAAAAAGTAGAATAAAAAAATTAGTATTTGATGGGATAACCATTTTTCTCTATAACAAGCTGCAGGCGTCTGGGCATTGAAAAGCTTAATTTTTGAAAATACTCATAGTCTTCCGAGAGCTCATTTAATGCGCGATAGATTGCATCGCTTAACTCTTCTGCATTTCTTGGTCTCCAATTCCGTTGGTATATAATTTTTGCAATTCGACCACAAATATTTTCGATTGTAATCAGGTCAGGGCTGTTGGCTGGCCAAAGAAGAGTTTCTATATTATGGTTCTGCAACCAGTGGTGAACATCATTAGCAGTGTGCACTGGACAATTGTCCTGCTGATAAATGAAGTCGTTATTTTCGTGCAAAACCTGTACTGATGGCGGCATAACATTTTCAAGGATTTCGATATACCGTTGACTATTGAATCTTCCTTCGATTTGCCAGAAAATTCCCAAACTTTTAACGCTAAACCATCCCCACATATTAATAGAAAAATGTCCAGCCTTTTTCCAAACCAAACCAAACTTGATGGATCCGGGGTGAAATCTACAATTTGGTGGGCGGTAAACTAAAATTTTTCTGCTGCTCGAACTTGATTGGAAAATTTTTTCGTCAGTAAAGACAACAAGCTCCCAATAGTTATTATCCTGAAGAATGTTGTTGAGTGCAAAAATTACCCTGGCCTGCTTTTGGTCCTCTGCTAAAAAAGGCTTTTTTGCAGCAACTCGACAGGAGATTTGAGATTTCTTAACTCTTCTGTTAACTGCTGACATAGAATAGGGCGGCGGAATACGGAGAGTCGTACCTCTCCTCCTTCGGATTTGGGCACTCCTCGAATGTGGCTCTCCTTTTCAATGGAAAAGTATTCTGGAGCACTTCCTGCAATTACCGCGCCAGTGTTGTAGTTGACGGCTCCAGTACAACTGTATCCTGGTACCCGCTGCTGGAGGACTCTGACATTTTTGATCGATCAAAGACAAAAAAACAAGGAACGATTAATTCATAAAAAAAAACAAAAACTCCACAGGACAACGTATTTATTCAGATAAGTAAAAAAAATCTACACGAATAATAAAATGGAAAAAAACATGTCATTCGATCCAAAAAAAATTAAAAACTTAATTTAAACAATAAAACTCAAAATGGTCCGTACTGGGTCTTCACGGTACCGTCCGCCCTCGGTAGATTTACTTGTAGATTCCTCCCCGCGGTCTTCTTCAATTTTCAGCGATCTGATTAGCTCAGGATTCCAGTTGCCCTGACTACGCTCCACCCAATCCACTAGACGGGTCAACTCCCTGCCCAACGGGTCAACAGTACCGCTGGTGCTGGCGGTACTGAACAGGCGTCTTCAAGGCGTCCGGTGTCGTCTCCAACTCATCAGTGGCCCGACGAGTCCCGAAGGTCTTGGCCAATTCTTTGACCAAGGTCTCTCTCTGCTTCTTCTGGTGCTCTACCTTGGCGGTCTCCTGTGGCATAGACATTACCCCACCGGACCTTGCGTTCCCTTGGTAGGTTCTCCGCACAGTCTTTCGACATGGTCCCTATCAACCCGCAGCACTTCCTGACTGACTTCCAGATACTCGTGGACCTGGTATGACCCGAATAGTCCCAACGCCAACACAAACCTAGCTTACTGGCAAATACAATGGATCACTTGGGGCAGCGGAATACGGAGAGTCGTACTTCTCCTCCACCGGATTCGGACACTACTCGAATGGTCCCTATCAACCCGCAGCACTTCCTGACTGATTTCCGGATACTCGTGGACCTTGTATGACCCGAATAACCCCAATGCCAACACAAACCTAGTTTGACTGGCAAATACAATGGATCACTTGGGGCAGCGGAATATGGAGAGTCGTACTTCTCCTTTATCGGATTCGGGCACTCCTCGAATGTGACTATCCTTTTCAATGGAGAAGTATTCTGCAGCACTTCCTACAGTTCCCTTGCCAGTGGTGTAGTTGACGGCTCCAGTACTACCTATTGTATCCTGGTACCCGCTGCTGGAGGACTCGGACATCTTTGATTTGTCAAACACGAAAAAAATCAAGGAACTATAAATTTAAAAAAACACGACGCGGTAACGTATTTATTCAGATAAATGAAAAACGCTATACGAATAATAAAATGAAAACGAAATAAATCAGAACATGTCATTCGACTAAAAAAATAAATAAAAATTTAATTTAAACAATCAAACTCAAAACGGTTGATAGTGGGTCTTCACGGTGACTTCTGCCCTCGGTAGATTCACGTGTAGATTCCTCCCGCGGTCGTCCTCAATTTCCAACGGCCAATTCTTATTAGGCGGAGCGTTAGCGTGTCTGAGAGTGACTAGAGCTCTGATTAATTCAGGACTCCATTTGCCCTGACTACGCTCCACCCAATCCGCTAGACGGGTCAACTCCCTGCCCTTCTGTACCGCTGGTGCTGGCGGTATTGAACAGGCGTCCTCAAGGCGTCCGGGTGTCGTCTCCGCCTTATCAGTGGCCCGACGAGTCCCGAAGGTCTTGTGGTCAAAGAATTGACCAGGGACTCCCTCTGCTACTTCTGGTGCTCTATAATTCCCTCGCCAATGTTGTAGTGGACGGCTCCAGTACTACCTACTGTATCCTGGTACCCGTCGCTGGAGAAGTTGGACATCTTTGATCTGTTAAACCCAAAAAAAATTATAAAAATTTTACATTAATTAATAAAAAAAATTCGACGCTGTAACATTTATTCTGAAAAATAAAAAAGAACTACACGCATAATAAAATGAAAAAAAAAATAAAAACATGACTTTCGATCCAAAAAAAAATTAAAAATGTAATTTAAACAATCAAACTTAAAACGGTTCATAATGGGTATTCACGGTGCCGTTCGTACTTGGTAGATTCACATGTAGATACCTATCCGCGGTCGTCCTCAATTTCCAACGGATTCTCTTATCAGGCGGAGCGTTAGCGGGTCTGAGTGCGACTAGAGCTCTGATTAATTCAGGGTTCCAGTTGCCCTGACTACGCACCACCCAATCCGCTAGATCAACTCCCTGCCCTTCTGTACCGATGGTGATGGCGGTATTAAACAGGCGTCTTCAAGGCATCCTGGTGTCGTCTCCGTCTTATCAGTGGCCCGACGAGTCCCGAAGGTCTTGGCCAATTCTTTGACCAGGGACTCCCTCTGTTTCTTCTGGTGCTCTACCTTGGCGGTCTCCTGTCGCATAGACATTACCCCACCGGACCTTGCGTCCCCCGGGAGGTTCTCCGCACAGTCTTTCGATATGGTCCCTATCAACCCGCAGCACTGACTGACTTCCGGATACTCGTGGACCTTGTATGACCCGAATAGCCCCAACGCCAACACAAACCTAGCTTGACTGGCAAATACAATGGATCACTTGGGGCAGCGGAATACGGAGAGTCGTACTTCTCCTCCATTGGATTCGGGCACTCCTCGAATGTGACTCTACTTTTCAATGGAGAAGTATTCTGCAGCACTACTGTATGTGACTTCCGCCCACGGTAGAGTCACGTGTAGATTCCTCCCGCGGTCGTCCTCAATTTCCAACGGATTCTCTTATTAGGCGGAGCGTTAGCAGGTCTAGAGCGACTAGAGCTCTGATTAATTCAAGGCTCCAGTTGCTCTGACTACGCTCCACCCAATTTGCTAGACGGATCAACTCCTTAATCTTCTGTACCGCTGGTGCTGGCGGTACTGAACAGGCATCTTCAAGGCGTCCGGGTGTCGTCTCCGCCTTATCAGTCGCCCGACGAGTCCCGAAGGTCAAGTGCCTGGCCAATTCTTTGACCAGGGACTCTTTCTGTTTCTTCTGGTGCTATACCTTGGCGGTCTTCTGTCGCATAGACATCATATGCCCCACCGGGGCGGGCGTTCCCCTGGGAGGTTCCCCGGGCAACCCTTTTGACGCAGACGGCCGGCTGGTTGGTCGGTTTGCTTTCGGCATGCAGAAAATAAACTCTTCCGGATACTCGTGGACCTTGTATGACCCAAATAGCCGCAACGCCAACACAAACCTAGTTTGACTGGCAAATACAATGGATCACTTGGGGCAGCGGAATACGGAGAGTCGTATTTCTCCCACATCGGATTCGGGCACTCCTCGAATGTGACACTCCTTTTCAGTGGAGAAGTATTCTGCGTCACTTCCTACAATTCCCTCGCCATTGCTGTAGTTGACGGCTCCAGTACCGCCTACTGTATCCTGGTACCCGCTGCTGGAGGACTCGGACATCTTTGATCTGTCAAACACAAAAAATATTCATAAAAATTTTACATTAATTAATAAAAAAAAATCGACGCGGTAACATTTATTCCGAAAAATAAAAAAAACTCCACGCATAATAAAATGAAAAAAAAAATAAAAACATATCATTCAATCCAAAAAAAATTAAAAATTTAATTTAAACAATCAAACTTAAAACGGTTCATAATGGGTCTTCACGGTGCCGTCCGCCCTCGGTAGATTCGCATGTAGATTCCTCCCGCGGTCGTCCTCAATTTCCAACGAATTCCCTTATTAGGCGGAGCGTTAGGGGGTCTGAGAGCGACTAGAGCTCTGATTAATTCAGGGTTCCAGTTGTCCTGACTACGGTCCACCGAATCTGCTAGACGGGTTAACTCCCTGCCCTTCTGTACCAATGGTGATGGCGGTATTGAACAGGCGTCTTCAAGGCGTTCGGGTGTCGTCTCCGCCTTATCAGTGGCCCGACGAGCCCGAAGGTCTTGGCCAATTCTTTTACCAGGGATTCCCTTTGTTTCTTCTGGTGCTCTACCTTGGCGGTGTCCTGTCGCATAGACATTATATGCCCCACCGGGACCTTGCGTTCCCCTGGGAGGTTCTCCGCACAGTCTTTAGACATGGTCCCTATCAACCTGCAGCACTTCCTGACTGATTTCCGGATACTCGTGGACCTTGTATGACCCGAATAACCCCAATGCCAACACAAACCTAGTTTGACTGGCAAATACAATGGATCACTTGGGGCAGCGGAATATGGAGAGTCGTACTTCTCCTTTATCGGATTCGGGCACTCCTCGAATGTGACTATCCTTTTCAATGGAGAAGTATTCTGCAGCACTTCCTACAATTCCCTTGCCAGTGATGTAGTTGACGGCTCCAGTCCTACCTACTGTATCCTGGTACCCGCTGCTGGAGGACTCGGATATCTTTGATCTGTCAAACAAAATAAACAAGGAACTAAAAAATAAAAAAAACACAACGCGGTAACGTATTTATTCAGATAAATAAAAAACTCTACACGAATAATAAAATGAAAAAGAAATAAATTAAAACATGCCATTCGACTAAAAAAAATAAATAAAAATTTAATTTAAACTATCAAAGTTAAAACGGTTCATAATGGGTCTTCACGGTGCCGTCCGCCCTCGGTAGATTTACATGTAGATTCCTCCCGCAGTCGTCCTCAATTTCCTACGGATTCTCTTATTAGGCGGAGCGTTAGCGGGTCTTAGAGCAACTAGAGCTCTGATTAGTTCAGGGCTTCAGTTGCTTTGACTACGCTCCAATCCGCTAGACGGGTCGACTCTTGCCATTCTGTACCGCTGGTGCTGGCAGTACTGAACAGGCGTCTTCAAGGCGTCTGGGTGTCGTCTCTGCCTCATCAGTAGTCCGACAGGTCCCGAAGGTCTTGGCCACTTCTTTGACCAGGGACTCTCTCTGCTTCTTCTGGTGCTCTACCTTGGCGGTCTCCTGTCACATAGACATCATATGTGCCACCGGGGCGGGCGTTCCCTTTGGAGGTTCTCCGCACAGTCTTTCGACATGGTCCCTACCAACCGGCAGGCGGAACAAAAGATGACTGACTTCCGGATACTCGTGGACCTTGTATAACCCGAATAGCCGCAACGCCAACACAAACAACTCGCAACAATCAAACTTGACTGGCAAATACAATGGATCACTTGGGGCAGCGGAATACGGAGAATCGTATTTCTCCTTCATCGGATTCGAGCACTCCTCGAATGTGACTCTCCTTTTCAGTGGAGAAGTATTCTGCAGCACTTCCTACAATTCCCTCGCCAGTGTTGTAGTTGACGGCTCCAGTACTACCTACTGTATCCTGGTACCCCCTGCTGGAGGACTCGGACATCTTTGATCTGTCAAACACAAAAAAATACTCGTGGACCTTATATAACCCAAATAGCCGCAACGCCAACACAAACCTAGCTTGACTGGCAAATACAATGGATCACTTGGGGCAGCGGAATACGGAGAGTCGTACTTCTGCTCCATCGGATTCGGGCACTCCTCGAATGTGACTCTTCTTTTCAATGGAGAAAGTATTCCGCAGCACTTCGCGGTAACGCGGAAAAAGAAATAAATGAAAACATGTCATTCGATCAAAAAAAAATAATTTAAACAATCAAACTCAAAACGGTTGATAGTGGGTCTTCACGGTGGCTTCGACCCTCGGTAGATTCACGTGTAGATTCCTCCCGCGGTCGTCCATTTCCAATGGATCGTCTTATTAGGCGGAGCGTTAGCGGGTCTGAGAGCGACTAGAGCTCTGATTACTTCAGTACTCCAGTTGCTCTGACTACGCTCCACCCTATCCGCTAGACTGGTCGACTCCCTGCCCTTCTGTACCGCTGGTGCTGGCGGTACTGAACAGGCGTCTTCAAGGCGTCTGGGTGTCGTCTCCGTCTCATCAGTGGCCCGACGAGTCCCGCAGGTCTTGACCAATTCTTTGACCAGGGACTCTCTCTGCTCCTTCTGGTGCTCTACCTTGGCGGTCTCCTGTCCCATAGACGTTATATGTGCCACCGGGGCGGGCGTTTCCCTTGGAGGTTCTCCGCACAGTCTTTCGACATGGTCCCTACCAACCGGCAGGCGGAACAAAAGATGACTGACTTCCAGATACTCGTCAACTCGCCAACACAAACCTAGCTTGACTGGCAAATACAATGGATAACTTGGGGCAGCAGAATACGGAGAATCGTATTTCTCCTTCATCGAATTCGGTCACACAATTATTCACGGTCAGGTATTTAAAAAGAAACTTAAACGCTCGGTTTTTAACTATTTATACTCAGAAATCAGAAATACGGTTTATACTTATTTAAAATCAAATCTCTAGGACCACGATTTATACTTAATCACTACCAAAACGGAGATACGGTACTTTTACTCATTTAAACTCAAAAATTCAATTTTTTACAGTATCGCTGATAAAGAAAAAACGGATCAGAATCGGATTGAACTCACGAGGTTTACTTACTAAAATTCACCGGCACTCAGTCTCAGCAGGAAGACCCCTGTTTTCGCGCTGCCCCGTCTTTTAAATAATCTTTCCAGTCGGGAACCACGAACCACGTTCGGCTACCATCGTTCTACGACCCATCAAAATTATTTACAGTACAAAAAAACGGTTTTTTACCCGTAGATTTTACAAAAAACAATTTGCTGTTTGCACCAAAAAAAACTTCAGCGTATCCATGCAAATCGACGAATTATTTAACACAATTTTATCAGCAAATAATTTTTAACATTAAAAATATCTAAGAATTATTTGTTACCATAATCCTTCAAAACAAATGAGCATATCAAATTCTACTTATATACAGTATGGTTCATAAATCCACAAACGCTATCCGTTCTAGTGATAAAAAAAAACAAATATTTAAATATTATACAATCAGAATATTAACGAAAAAAAATATAAAAAAGTTATGTCTCAAGGCAGCTTCGAACCCTGGCTCCTCCGTGTACCAGCGAAATACTTTCGCACCGCGCTATCGTCACTCACGCCTAGCATTTAACAGATTAAATAAAAAAATATAGGGACTTCATTAGACTCCCCTTGCTTCGGTTAAAAAAAATATGCATATATACTTTTTTTTTCTCAGCTATGCTGAAAACTAAAATTCTAAATGATATTTAATATTCAACCAGAAGGGATAAACGTCTATACATAATTCAAATAATAAAAGAAAATTACTATATGTCATCGCGTATTGGTATCTTGGCTGCTCGGGTGGGACCGAGTGCTGGTCGGGTGGTGTCTTCGTGCTGAAGGTTCCTAGCTGCTCGGGTGAGACCGAGTGCTGGTCGGGAGGTGTCTTCGTCCTGGGTGGTCCTAGCTACTCGAGTGAGACCGAGTGCTGGTCGGGAGGTGTCTTCGTTCTGGATGGCCCTAGCTGCTCGGGTGAGACCAAGTGGTGGTTGGGAGGTATCTTCGTCCTGGGTGGTCCTAGTTTCTCGAGTGAGACCGAGTGCTGATCGGGAGGTGTCTTCGTCCTGGGTATTGTTGGCAGCAGTATCGATGATGCACTAGGTAGCTGGTGATGAGCGGTGTTCAGCTGTGGCGATAACATCGGATGATTTTGTGTACTGATGAAACTGTGACGGCCGACTCCTGTTGCTGAACGTCCGGCGTTGGTTTTCAGACGGACCAGGACATCGGGCTTTTCTGCATGTCACTTCTCCACTTCCTCCCTGGCAAGTTGTTGCTGTCTTCACCTTGACTGGTTTCTAGACACATGGAAATGTGGGGTAGTTGGTTAGAGCGAGTGTGGCATGCAGATGGTTCCTGGTCAGTGACTCAATGGACTTTTCATGAGTCGTTATATTCTAAAAAATTCCAAATAAAATTAATACTACAGCTTCATCAGTCGGGACGGTTTTTTTTAGCTACTGGTTTAGCTGCTTGATCTTCCTCTTGACCAACATCCATCAGCCCAGGATTCGGAATTTGAACGGGATGGTATACATCTACATTTGCAATTTTGTGATCGCACGCCGAGTGTTCCACATCTGAAACAGAACAAAATAATTTTTTTCTGACATACACCACGTAGGTGTCCGGGGATTCCACATCGCCAGCAAAGATTCTTCTCCATCGGAACTCGATCAAAATTTTTAAACAATATCTTTGGAATCAGAAAACTTGTTAGTTTGACGTCTGTGGAACTCTTCTACAGGACTCGGTAGACTCGTTTTTATCGGAAGGCGACGGCCTTTAGAAGCGGTTGCTTGACATTGGTCTTTCCTCAACTTCTGGGTTGTTCGTTCAACACTTTTCTTTGGGTTTACTTATAAATCTTCGGCTGAGTTCCGGATTTTTAAACTTGACATGACACTACAAGACGAGACCGCCGACTCTGCACTCACCAACTTAGGTGAAGTCTTTCCAGCTCCGGTAGTTACCTCGGTTATTTCGATACCAGAGCGCCGCTTCTCCTTGTAAAACTTCAGGAAGTTGTGACAACAACCGGTTTGGTTGTATGCTCTGTGCCGCGCAAATCTCTTCTAACCTCTCCAGAAAGGTGCGGGATCGGAGCGACCATCAAATGTCACTCCCCATTTACGAACATCCAAGGGGTTAACATTTTGGCTTTGTGTCTGTCCAGGAGTCGGCGGTAATGGGTAGTTTAACCACGAAGAAGCTGTCCCTGCCTGTCCAAAGATTGTCCTCGCGGTGGATGTTGACATAGTCGTAGTGACGGCTGACGTCGTGAGGGTGTCAGTAGTGCTCACGGTCGGTATGGAGGTGCTATTTCCAGAAAAATCAAAAGGCTGCATTCTAGGTTGTGGGCTGACATGTCCGTCTCGAATAGACGATCCTCCTCCTCATTTCTTCCAATGTTCCGGTATTATTTAATCCAAACCGTGTCAGTTGTACGGCCAATTCTGATTTCTTTAACAGATAAATCCACCCCGTTCGAGAGTCAGTATAGGTTAGGTTAGGTTCGGTACTTAGACCAGGGTGTACTAGGGTCTGTATGATAGGCATCGATCCAGCTTCACTAATGTCTTCGGTATTACCGATCGAGTGATAATCTTCTTTGGCTTCCATCTTCAACTTATTCTGGTCAATTGCTCCTGACGATACTACATGTTGACAATTTTAGACTTTTTCTTCATCCCCTCTCACACTGTTTCACAGCTTTTCAGGCTTAACTAGCTTTACCCACTTTCTCCTCCTTTTAAACGGCTTCGGCTTCAAATCAATCAAGTCCCTGCTCTCGGGCACCAATTTTGTAACAGTTTTTTTTTCTAAAGAGCTATTACTAACGCCGAGCAGTCGGTCTTTTGCTTCTCGGGCGTCACCCTCAAAATTTATAGTGTTTGAGAGACCACTATTGCCAGTACGGGTAGCTTTTCTACAGTGAAGAATCCAGGGAAATGGGGTGAAAGCCAGTTAAAGTCGAATATATCCCATAACGAAGTTTATTTAAATAAATTAAATATGAATACAATATATTCAAGTTCAACGTACGCAAATTCAAATATGAAAAGAAATATTAGAACATGAAATATAGCAAAATCGAACAAAAATAAATTAAATCAGACCGTCCAGTTATAGGTCAAATACTAATTATTCACGGTCAGGTATTTAAAAAGAAACTTAAACGCGCGGTTTTTAACTATTTATACTCAGAAATCAGAAATACGGTTTATACTTATTTAAAATCAAATCTCTAGGACCACGATTTATACTTAATCACTACCAAAACGGAGATACGGTACTTTTACTCATTTAAACTCAAAAATTCAATTTTTTACAGTATCGCTGATAAAAAAAACGGATCAGAATCGGCTTGAACTCACGAGGTTTACTTACTAAAATTCACCGGCACTCAGTCTCAGCAGGAAGACCCCTGTTTTCGCGCTCCCCGCGTCTCTTAAAATAATCTCTCCCGTCGGGAACCACGAACTACGTTCGGCTACCATCGTTCTACGACCCATCAAAATTCCTTACAGTACAAAAAAAAAACGGTTTTTGCCCGTCGATTCTACAGAAAACCATTTGCTGTTTGTACCAAAAAAAAACTTTAGCGTATCCTTGCAAATCGACGAAATATTTAACACAATTTTATCAGCAAATAACTTTTAACAATAAAAATATTTTTCGGTTTTAGACTATCATAACAGTTCTAAAAATAAAAATAAACCATACTAAGCCTATCTAAGAATTATTTGTTACCATAATCCTTCAAAACAAATGAACATATCAAATTCTACTTATATACAGTATGGTTAATAAATCCACAAACGTTATCCGTTCTGGTGATAAACAAAAACAAATATTTAAATATTTTACAATCAGAATATTAACGAAAATAAAAATAAAAAATTCACAGTCCTTTACAAAGATGCAACCGGGGGGGGGCATTGAAAATGATGAATAAAAACGTAAAATTATATA
The DNA here is from genome assembly GCF_002938485.1 of Sitophilus oryzae. Lineage (NCBI taxonomy): Eukaryota > Metazoa > Arthropoda > Insecta > Coleoptera > Curculionidae > Sitophilus > Sitophilus oryzae. The sequence continues at coordinate 369,391 of NW_022146169.1, forward strand.
TATATATATATATATATATATATATATATATATATATATATATATATATATATATATATATATATATATATATATATATATATATATATATATATATATATATATATATATATATATATATATATATATATATATATATATATATATATATATAATATAATATGAGTGTACATGCATATGTTTAAATAACGAACTTGACAAAAAACAACAGATTTAAAGATTCACTGAAAAAGTAGTAGTGTTAACATTAAATAAAACATTATCAATAATAATTATGCGATCGCACCTATCCGTAAAACAAACAAGCAAAAAAAAAACAAAATAACATACAAAACATCAGGTTAACATGATGACAGATCATGATCGATGACAGATAAAGAGTTCTTACGGAAAGTTACACTTTACGATATAATTTTTTAACTGTCAAAGGCAAACCCCATTTAAACACAAAACTTTTTAATACCTACTACTGTATCTAAAGATATTTTTTAAATTACTAAATTCTTAGCCACGCTTCTGTTTTTCTTGGCTGTTGTGCGTCACGTCACAGATTAACATGCCCACGTTTGCACCACAAGGCGATGCTGCAGACCACTAGGTAGACAATTTATGTTATACAACTTGTAGTCAATCTACACTATCTAGCTTTTTTTCTTTTAAAATGTGTTCAGATTTTGTAAAAAGTAGAAGTCAAAATCGCAAATCTTAAATTTGATATGAGTTTCTTAGTTTTTAACTATTATAGTGGCGAATTACAAAAATTCCTTTTCAATGAAAATTAATGAGTTAAATAAAATAATTTAATAAATTACTAGCTTTTTCCCGCGACTACGGTCGCGTTACACCTCGAATCGTTCATGCATTGATTTAAATGATTTTTTACTTCTTTATAGAGAGCTAGTGAGCATAGATGTTTTTATTTTGCATCTTTTTTTTATTTATTAAGAGCACTAATACTCTCTTTATAGGTTATTTTTAATTCTTTGAAGGATAATTGAGGAAGATATATTTCGTTATGATGTCACTAAATAAACCCTTGTATAAAATTTTATACTGCCTGGTTTATAATGTTATAGTATTGCATTTTCGTACAGCAAACTTTCATTCCCTATTCTACTCCCTAAGTGTATAAATTTCATAAATTCGCTTTATCTTTGTGCCAATTTTTATGTGTATAATCCAGAGGTCACCAAATTTTATATAAATTTTTACTAACTTTATCCATTTGGTTGATGAATTCCAAAAATTTCTTCTAATTCTTTTTGTAGGATTTCATTCTTCTAGACCAAATAGTATGGAATTTTCATACAACAAACTGTTCCGACATAATTTTACTCTCTAAGAGGATGAATTTCCTAAAATCGCTTTGTGTAGCTCATTCACTAATGTCGTTTAAACGAACATTTGTGCTAATCACACCACTGACAATGATACACCACTGACAATGACAAATAATTTATTTCTGGAGGTATTGTGTGTAGGTGTTTTTCAGGTAGTATTTAGTCGTTTTACACAACGAAATAGCCATTAAGCACTATAAAAATACTTCATAACAAATCTACACATATATACCTTTCATTTAAAAAAGAATCATCAAGATTGGTGAAGCGGTTTCGGCGGGATGGATGCAACAAAAAAACCCTTTGAGCTTTTTTATATGTATGGATTAATTATTTTTTCAACATATTTTACTTTGCAAATTTTTATAAATATTCAGACTCGCCAATATCGTTGTCCACCGTGTCCAGCCTGTTTAGCCAAACGTAGGCCGATTCCTCTTCGGCGGCGCGCGGCGTCGTGACCCTGGCCAATGGAAGAGTCTTGAAGACGCTCATCCGCGCATAGGAACAAGTTGACTGCGTAGCGTATTGCGTATTAATCGATTCTGAAACTTTCTATCTCGTGTATAACATGTTACGCAAGTTTATTATTATTATGCCACCTGAATATCTTCCGCCATGACATGTTTTTACTTTTTTGTTATGGTAAAGTGATTTGTATAAACTTTATTCAATAACTTATATTTTCCTCCATTTGTGATTTTTTAATTTTAAGCGAAAATTAAGTATAACATTTTAGGAAAAAGAAACACTGTAACATTTAAAAGAATAAGAAGAAATTAGTCTTATTTTGAAAGAAAAATATAGAAAAAACTCTTTCTATAGAAAAAAGTCTTTATACTAACCAGAATCCGGTGACATATACGCGGTCTCACCGGAAACATTACTTATTACTTCACATAACTTGAAGAATATCTACTTTTAATAATGAACACTTCAGAAATACACCAGTAAAAACATTTATTATTTGAGATTAAAACTCGAATGAAATTATAAATATTAGTTACCTATGTTGTTATAGCTTTTATAGGCCTGTTTAACGACTTAATAAGTTACCTAGCGAAAAAATCTGTGCGCGTACCTACCACTATTGTTACAGGTTAATTTTTTAAAGAAATATGTTACACAAATTAAAAACGCTAAAATTTTAATGGTATTACTTATGCATTATTGGCCTTATAATGCAATTAGTTGGAATTATATCTTCTTTAAATATAATTAATCTTTTTAACGACTTTTAAGTTACCTAGAAAAAAATCTGTGCACGTACCTACCACTATTGTTACAGGTTAATTCGTTAAACAAATGTGTTACATATTATTCGTGCTATTAGTGGTATTATATTGTAATCAGCTTGGCATTAGTGAGGCATTATATGAGAAATTTTGGTATTTAATTTGTATTTTTGGCATTACTTTGACATTAGTATACAGACATTTGTCAGCGGTTTACTCCTTGTAGATAATCAAAAAGTTTTTAGATAAAATTTGCTTTTTATGTCAGATCATTTCTATGAAAAATTACATTAGATTTTTATTAAAGACGCTGGGTAATTAAAACATTGACTAATAAAGCTTGTCCACTTTAAATAAGGGGTCACGAAATATCCTCCTTGGAGTGTTTGGGTTAAGGGGTGTATAATAAATTAATCCAAACCAATCAAGAAAAACCAATCAGGAAAAAATCCAAAACCTACCGTTATAGGAGGTATAAGGGCCAATTCTACAATTCAAGTATAAACCTAGAATAAGCTATACCTTAGAAAACTGCTCATTATTGCGTTCTACAATACAACCGATAAATTTATCTGAAGTATAAACCTGGTGTAAGTTATCTCTTCCAGTTTGATGGTATATCCCAGGAATAAGTTTATACTGCCTTCCTATTGGTTGGTGCCATTCCGTTTCCTCACGTCATTTTCCGGAAAAAACTTAACCTAACTTGCTTGTTTTGTTTAAGAGACTGTATTTTTTTGTTAAATTCGGTACGTTCATCAAATATTTAAATGGATCCTTTCAATTTGCCTAATAATTTTGAATCTGATGATGAAATTGAGGAGTTCAGATTATACAGGAATCCTAAAGTGTTCAAAGTCAGGTAATAGTCAGGAATTTACAATTTTATACGTAGAGTTTCTAACTAAAAAATATGTTTTAGGCCCAATTATTTTGAAGAATATGATGAACTAGAATTTTTTAAGCGTTTTCGGTTGCAGAAACAGACCTGTGCTATGCTGTTAGGTTTAATTCGAGATGAAATAACATCAGCAACAGATCGCAATAATGCCATACACCCTGAGACAAAAATTTTTCTAACTTTGCGGTTTTATGCTACAGGTTGTATGCTACTTACCACAGGTGATTTCACAGGGGTAAGCAAAACATCTGCCTGTGTCATTGTGACTCAGGTCACAGAGGCTATTGCTTCTTTGCGACCAAGATTTGTTAAATTACCAGAGGGAGAAATGGAGTGTCAGAGGATAAAAGAAGAATTTTATTCAATTGCAAGGTTTCCTAAAGTTATTGGTACTATTGATTGTACCCATGTACGCATTATTTCACCGGGTGGTGATCAAGCGGAGAGGTATAGAAATAGAAAAGGGTACTTTTCATGGAATGTTCAAACAGTTTGTGATGCTCGTTTAAGGATAATGGACATTGTTGCTCGCTGGCCTGGCTCTTCCCATGATCAGACTATTTATAATAATAGCAGACTTAAAGGAACATTGGAAAGTGGAAGATTTGGAACATCGGTGCTTTTGGGTGACAGTGGTTATGGCAACACCAACTTTTTAATCACACCTTTGGAACATCCAAATACTCGAGCAGAAGCTCTATTTAATGAATCCCACATTCGTACACGTAACTGTGTGGAAAGGTCATATGGGGTATGGAAAAGAAGATTTCCCATTTTATCTTTAGGGATGCGTGTATCATTGGACCATTCAAAGGCAATAATAGTAGCAACTGCAGTTCTACATAATTTGGCAATTGAGGAACATGAAGAAGAACCACCTCATGAAATGGACGTTCAAGAAGTAGACATACCAGTACCTGTTGCAAATGTAGGTATGGTTCGAGAACAAAACCGAATGCGGGCATCCCTCATTCTCAACCATTTTTCAAATTTATGAAAACTATATATTCTTTTTGTAATATAAACACATTTTTATATGACACGCATGACCTTTTCTTTAACCTTAAGCATCATTTCTAATTTTCTCTAAAACGGTATGGAAATTTGGAAAAGTATAAACAGGATTAACCATTTTAGAACAAGCAAAATTTTTATGAAGAATGCATTTTTCTTAAAATGCCAATAATAAAAAAGGCTTTCCTTTTGTAAAGACAATCCAGGGACATACTGTATTAATTTACTAATTTTCAGAATAGGCACTACAATGAATTTGAAGTTTCTTCTGGCTTTGTAACATATTTAAATTTTAAAAAGTATACTTTAATTTTGATACCTATTATAGAAACATTTGCGGAAGAATATTATTTTTTTTATATTCTTCCGTGATAGGCTATATGAATAGAATATATAGGCTATATAGAATAAATAAATATACGAAACAATTCTTTTACTTAAATAGAAGTTAGTTTTTATTTTTTAATTCAGCTAACAATATATCTATTTCTAACTTGTGCTTTTCAGCAATATTTATTTTTTTGTTCTGCTTCCTCCCTTAATATTTTGATCTGTGCCTCAATCAGGCCTTTTTCTGCTCCCTCTCTTTTGCAGAACCTGAGTTTGTAACTCTACAAGGGCAATTTTTTTTCTTCAGTAATTCCTCTTGAAGTGTTTCAAAATGAATTGCCCTTTATTTTTTAATTTGGAACCAATGGATTCCACTTTACTAACCCTCCTCCTTTTTTTTTGACATCATTAGAGCCTAAAAAATATTATTAGTACATAAAACTAATTTAATGACATACAAGTATATTATCGTACAGCATGGGGTTACTCAATAGTTTTTGTCACCTGTTCATTCGTGTCTTCTAAATCAGTATTATTTGGTTCTGTAAGGAGAATAATATTCATTTAGTAAACCCTAACAATCAGTTATGAAAATTCTTACCAGGAACTGTCAACTCGATACTTTTCGGCTGCCTCAACTGCTGTGTGGATTCCACGTCTGCCAACTGCTCAAGCTTATCTAAAATTATTTATGCACTTAAAGAACATTTTAAATTCAATTACTTACAATTTCAGCTGCATCAGAACTGTCTTTATCTATAGTTATTTCCTCTGCTGCTATATCTTCATTACTTATTACTTCAGTAGGTACAATAGGGACCTGAGAGGAAATGCTGCTAGAGTCTTCAGTGAGTAGCTTATTACTACTGTTAGGTAAATCTAGAATTAAAAAATATAAATGTCATTATAACAAGTTTTTTAGTTATGGAAGTAACTAATATTACCAAAATCGCAATCAAACTTAGAACAAGTGCCAGACATCCCAATCCGAACTACAGCCAAAATACGTTTCATATAGCCTGACATTTTAAAGTCAGAATTTCCTGGTCCACCACCTGTCTTATATAAACTTTGTTTGTACTCTCCGTATTCCTTTTTGGTGGTTTTTTTTAGAGAATCCCACTTGCTACGTAGCATTTTAGAAGTTCGTGCTGTTGCACACATCGAATTAAATTTAGTCTCAATCTTCTTCCATTCTAGTTCTTTTCTGCTGTTGTTAATCGTATCTGTCTTCTTGCATTCTATAAAATAAGTAATATGAAAATACAATTCCAAAGGATGTCCGGTATACCGGATGTCCTTTATAAAAGAAATCCAATATGCTGCACTTGCCTACAATAAGCTGAGATTCCTCCACTAAGCTCAGTAAAACTTCAGTCTCGTCGGCTGTAAATTATTACACCGTTTTTTTTCTCCATACTTATATTAGCTTTCGCTCGCAAACCACACACTCAAGAAACAAAAATGAAATGAAACCGCTACTCTGACCGCTAAAGATAAAGAACTACCCATGAAAACCACTAAAACGTTACTGAAAACAGAGCTGAAAGTCAGGTTATAGTGTATAATACCACAGATAATATCCGCCTTTCAAAATGTCAAATGTCAAAATGCTAGTTCATTGGAACTACCAAGGAGATATACTTGGAATAACTATACCGATTATAAAAAACGATTGTAAAACCGACAACCAGTTATACTTGGAATAAATCGGGGTATAGGTTATCAGTAGAATAATTATACTGGCTTTTATACTTGCATTGTAGAATCGGGCATAAGACGATTAAACTTATATAATGACAACTACTTATCGGATAACAAATTAATTACTACTGTCAGCTACTGTCTAGGTAGAATATACCTAGAGTACCTACACCCATAAAATAATAAATACAAGAAGAAGTGTCAAGTCAATGTTAAATTATGGAAACAGCGTGGCTGCCTGGGTAACTAATTTTCAGATATGGCGGCTGGGACATTTGACATGACATAGACATGACAATTTCAATTTTATGAAATTTATTTCCGTTTCCGGTTTTTAATGGCGGGCTGTTCAGGAGGTTTAAATGAGGGTTAATATACTTTTTACTCTTTCTAGTAGTAAATAATACAACAAAATTACTCAAAAATATTTATTTGGAATTTAGAACAATGTAAATATGCAAATCAACACAATTAAAGAGCTATAAACCAATAAACTACTGTATCAATATTAAATATTTAAATAATATCAGAGATGCTGTGTTAAAGTGAATTAGTAAAGTAACAGTGCATTGACTTACAGAAACTTGAAGATAAATAAATGTTTTCACAGCTTCACGGGCATAAAACTAAATAACTGGAAGCAGGAAAAAGGCAACCGGACCCCACACAAAACCTGGAATCAAAAAAATATGTAAAAATATAAATATAGGTACCTACATAAGACTTTTGTGAATTAAATCAAACAGGACTTGAATGAAAATAAAATGAATAAAAAATATGATACATATACATCTAATACCTCATTTGTATTTTAAAAATAATCTACATACATAGATTTATAGCATTATTGCTATGAAAATACATAATAGGTACCTATGTGATATGTAATTACGCATTTCTGTTCATCTTGTAGAAATTTAATGCAGGCTAATAATAGTTCAATAATCATAATTTACCTTGTATAACTTGCTTTCAATTGCTTAAAATCACCGATCAGTCTTTAAAGTAGAGATACGGAAAAATCCTTGGCAAAGAATATCCCAAGATCCTTGGGTTTAAAGCTAAAAAAATATAAAAACAGTTAATATATTGCCTATTTTTACCTATAATATGGCCCATACCTGCTACACGCAGAAACGTCGATTTCATCATTTTCTTCATGTAATTAATATCATATATACTTTATTAAAGTGTTAACAAGGAACTTTATATCAAAAAACATCTTTGTACTTATAAATTTCAGCCGAAATATCAGAAACAAACTTCCAATCAAATCTAAACGGCAAAAATTAAAATGGCGCCCGACCTTGCCAGAGGCCTCGAGGGACTGACGCTGACACACAGACAAAAGACAAAAGAACAGGACGCCGACGTGCATAAAAATGTTCCGTAGCAGAAATTGACAGGAATCATATAGAAATATTCAGATTTTTGTCTAGGACAGTCTAGAAGGCCATGCTTTCTGCCTGGGTAGAACCGCGCCACAACTGTTTCCAATTTTCCAGTTTACTGTCACCCCCCTGCCTACACCTACCTATGATGTAGGTAGATTAAAGCTTATTTTGACTTTACGTCTCACTTCGGTGTCACAAGCTGAATTTTTCAGGGATGGAAGTACAGTACATGATATGGGGACCCTTATTCCGAAAGTAGTACAAAATTAGACCGGGTAAAAGGGCACTATCATCAAAAATCGATATATTACTCTACCTCACTGTATAGAGAAAAACAAATACTTATTCTTTGATCCAGTACACAATAAAAGTCTTCGTAGGGGTGTAATTTTTTTATAATTATTTACAAAAAACATTTCCATTAGCGCTTATGACCAAAAAAACTAAACATGAATAACTCATTCCAATCATGCGAAAATTTGGTTTAAAATAGACTTTTTTAATATAACTTTCTATTTAGCGAAAAACGAAGACCTAAATGAAAAAAAGAAACAATTTTAAAAGTTTCGCTTATGTCTTGACTGAAGCGTATCGCAAAGCAAACCCCATATTTTTTGCTTTAAACTAATAAAGATATATCAATAAACAATTAGCGATGTAATGGCTTTTGCGCGCGCTGGCCGACTGCCGCCGCTGCGCCGAGATTTCCTATACCCTTGTATATATGACGTCATGGTGTGGCAAATGTAGCATTTTAATTCGATTTGGGCTCCCTTATATAGGATAACAGAAACATTTTCAATGTTAAAACGTTATGTCCCAAGGCAGCTTCGAACCCTGGCTCCTCGGTGTACCACCGAAATACATTTGCGCCGGGCTATCATTCCGTGTTCGATTTATGCTCACGCCTAGCATTTAACAGATTAAATAAAAAAATATAGGGACTTCATTACAGGGGTAACATATTTATTCCGAAAAATAAAAAAAAATACACGCATAATAAAATGAAAAAAAAAAATAAAAACACGTCATTCGATCCAAAAAAAATTAAAAATTTAATTTAAACAATCAAACTTAAAACGGTTCATAATGAGTCTTCACGGTGCCGTCCGCCCCCGGTAGATTCACATGTATAGATATCTCTCCGCGGTCGTCCTCAATTTCCAACGAATTTTCTTATTAGGCGGAGCGTTAGCGGGTCTAAGAGCGACTAGAGCTCTGATTAATTCAGGGCTCCAGTTGCTCGGACTACGCTCCACCCAATCCGCTAGACGGGTCAACTCCCTGCCCTTCTGTACCGCTGGTGCTGGCGGTACTGAACAGGCATCTTCAAGGCGTCCGGCATCCTCCTTATCAGTGGCCCAACGAGTCCCGAAGGCTTAGGCCAATTCTTTGACCAGGGACTCCCTCTGTTTCTTCTGGTGCTCTACCTTGGCGGCAGCGTTGTGCTTTTGATGTAAGGCAGATGTACTAGAATTGGTTACAAAATTGTAATAAATTGTAATAGATTTAAATTTTATATCAAGCTGTTTTTCTGAAATTTGAAACAGTTTTTGAAAACATTTTTTTAACCAAACAAATAAAACAATTAATTTTCAAAAAAATAAAATTTATTCTATAAAAACAAAAATAAAACAGACTAAAAATGAACTAAAAAACTTTATAAACGTAAGAACATTATAATAATTTAAAATGTAAGGGTATCAGGTTCTTCATCCTGTGCGTTTGAATTAAAATTTAGGCTTAAGACATGCTCTGAGGGTTGAAAATTATAACATTTGGTACTGGATAAAAGAGACTTAGTATGTAAAAGAGCATCACATGTACTTATTTCTAATTTGTTCCTGTTTTTTGTTTTAATTAAATTTAAATCTGAAAACTTCCTTTCAGCGGCCGCCGAAGAATGTGGGAGAGACAATAGCGCTCGAACAAAAATCGTCAAATTTGGAATCATTAAATCTCCAAGAGAATTTTTCATGTTAAATATAATAGTCCAGAAATCCTCAACAGATTTATCAGTGTTTTTCAACAAAACATGGAAATGAGAGTTTAAATTTTAAATATATAGACACAACAGATTCGGGTGAAACTGTTACTATTTTAGGGTCTAAATTTTTTGCAAAAGCTAGTACTGGATCGTCAAATTTAAACCTTTTCTTAATTTCAGAACATAACTCCACGTAAAAATTTAAACAAGATATCTTAAATTGGTTTAGTTCAGTATCAGGAATGTGATTTTCAACAATAATAGCTTCACATTTAGCGCCTAAATATATATCATTTAGAGGTAAATAGTTGGCTGGATGAAAAGCAATTTGATTCAACTGCCTTTCATTAATATAGGCATGGTTCATAAAGTTCCTTAATATAGTTTTATAAAGAGCTGTAATCCTACTTAGCAAAACATGCATTTTAAAACCTTCGGATTGAAATTCTAGGTTTATTTTATTAACTATATCTAAAATATACGACAAAAACGAAAAATAGAGCTTAAAAGTACAATTGTTTAAAGCATTTAATAAATTTTTGGCTTTTTTAACATTTTCTGCCAAAGCCTCGTTATTAAAAAATAACTTTAGAGCTGCCCATTGTTCTAAAATCCTATCGACTACTAACTGCAAACTTAACCACCTCGTCTGTGAAGGTCTTAATATCCTGTGTGGCTGTGTCTCTGTAAAGAGCTGGTATTCTTTAAACGATTCAATTCTCTTACAGCTATGAGAAAAATAAGAATATATGTCCCTTGTCAATTCTTCAACTGAGTCAGGAAGTTTGGCACAGGCAGCACTACTACATAGATCCAATGTATGACAGGAACAGCCAAATACATATAAGGTCGGGTTAAATTCTAACAATTTTTGTTGTACCCCAGTTTTGTGTCCCATCAGGGTTGCAGCTTTATCGGCAGCAAAACCAAATAGATTATTAAGAGGAATTTTGTTTTCAACGAAACATTTTGAAATGGCGTCGAATATTCCACTTGATGTAGCATTCTCAATCTTAACTAATGTTAAAAATTTGTCACATACTCTCTCTGCTGTTGTATCATAAAAACGGACAACCATAACTAGACTTTTAGATGCTGAAATATCTGTGGTTTCGTCTATGATTAGCGAGAATTTGCAAGTTTGTAATTGTTGGGACAAAACATATAAATTTTCTCGTTTCATAACATCTTTGCAAATTCTAGTTCCCTTCTTTCTACCTAGTTTTATTTTTTTAGCAATTTCTGAATCAGAGCAGACTGATGTAAGTAGCTGTGGCAAATGATCCAATACTGAAAAAGCTAAATTATGTTCGGCAATAAATCCCAAGATTTTTAATTCTGCTGCTTTTGTTTGTAATGCGATTTTTTCTTCTTTTTTCTTATTGTAAAATTCAGTAACCCTCGGTGCATTTCTAGCTGCAATTATTTTTCTTTTATGTGTTTGAGAAGCTGCGTGTCTACTGACGTGAGTAATTCCACCCGTAATTACTTGTGAACATAATTTACAAAATGCTTCATCTTGTTGATTTGGATTTCTTATTAGCCAAGTAGAAAATTTTTCGTTTTTTAGCCAAGAGTCTGCAAACTTTTGTTTGTAATATTTTTTCTTCTTTTTGGGTGGAAACTTGTGGGAGGATTTATCGCTGCTGTCACTGCTATTACCACTATTACCATCAGTAACGGAATCATCAGGATTCGCTTCTTTTAAACTAATGTCAGTGTCACTTACTTGTTGTTGGGACTGTTGACCAGATGTCGAGGGCTGTGGATTCTCTACCGAATTACCAACTTTCTTAGGCATTTTGATCAAAAATCTACAATATTTCAGTTAATCTAGAGACCTAAATCAAATTTATATTATGTCATACCTATCCATTTTTTTGCTAACTCTTGTACGAATTATAATAATTATTGTCAATATAACACAACAAATCTAACGTTGTTTACACACAAACAAAACACAATACTGACAAAAGAAAATATCGCTTATTGTAACAGCGCCAACGATTTACTTCTAGAAATTACCTAACGTAAACAAAACAGCGACATATCGGTGATTCCCGCGCGTTTTTGGAATAGAGAGCTGTTGCACTACCTACTCAATCGGACCGGTAACCCGATTTCCTAATGGATCGGAATGAAGGTTGTAAATTCGTGAAAAATGTAAAAGATTTGTTCTAGATTTTTTAATTTTGACAATATATCTTTATTAGATTATTGGAATTTTTCTACCGTCGTGACAATAAAAAAGTTGAAGGTGATTTTTTTCAAATTGTAATAGATTATAGGGATTTTTGCTATTGTAGTAATAGCGTAATAGCAACTGGTTAATTGTAATATATCTAGTACAATTGTAATAGCAAGCACAACGCTGCTTGGCGGCCTCCTGTCGCATAAACATCATATGCCCTACCGGAGCGGACGTTCCCCTGGGAGGTTTCCCGGGCAACCTTTTTGAGGCAGACGGGCGACTGGTTGGTCAGTTTGCTTTCGGCATGCAGAAAATAAAGATTAAAAAACGGGTTTTAAATATTTCACGTGTATCCGGTTTATCTTTTTACCAGACAAGAATTGGATGTCATACATTACCGGTGAGAGAACTCTAATCGCGCGATAAGGTCCAGAGTACTTCGGAGCCAATTTAGCGGAAAATGATTTTCTTGCAGAAGACAGGTGATGCTCTTTCTTTATTACGTGGTCGCCTATTTTGCATTCCCAATCGCGTCGATGTAAATTATAATGATGACTTTGCATGTTAAACGCTCTAGACAAGTTTAAATGGACTAAATCGTATGTCTCTTTGAGTTGCTGCAATCTCTGAGTCTTAGCGGTTAGATGTCTTCAATAGTCGTTTCGGTGTCTGGCGGCGGTTGTTCTGTTCTACCAAGGGATTTTGGTATGACTAGTTCGTGGCAAAAATTTAAAAATGCAGGAGTGAAACCGGTTGATTCATTTTTAGAAGTGTTAAATGCAAACGTCAGGTCTTGCAGATAAACATCCCACGAAGAAAATTCGTAATCAGTGGAAAAATAGAAAAAGAAAATTGAATAATAATAAAAAAATTGTAACTTCGTTATATCGGAAATCAAAATAAATTAACTAGAAATATATAAATGTTTTACTTATTATAACTGCCATTTATTTTCCGAAGAGGGACAGTCTCCTCGGAATTATATTATATATTCGGGTAATTTAAAACACCCAATGTTGCCTGATGCATTTTAGCGATCGTTACGTTAGCCTTAGTTAATGTTAAATTTTGCGGTGTTCTGACCCTTTGTTCGGGCACTTTTCGTTCTGATACTTTGCTTCTTAGAAAACTGTTAAGATGGAATAAAATGTGTAGCGGTATTGTTGGTTCTCTATCAGAAACCTTGTTTTCTTGGATATTTGTATCTGCCTCCATTAACTGATTAGAAGGATCGGGAGTTATATTGTAGGCTCTTCTTCTATTCTTACGCTCTTCATTAGGCAAGATAGAAGGCAAGATCTTCAGGTGGATCACCGAAGAAGTGTGACATAAGACATCATACTATCTTGTACAGTAAAAATGCTGGTGTTCAAAAGTCAAATTTCAGTTTTTCTAAAGCCCTTTAAAATATATGTAGGCGTAAAGGCGAGAGGAAACGCTTTCCCGACAATTACACTTATGTTGTAAATTGTCATTAACAGTGTGCCTGAATGTTAAAGCATTCTGTCAGTTGCTTTGTTATAATACGGCTTTCACGGTCCAAAGCATGTGATATCTATAGGTTGCATAGAGTGACTGCAGTGTGGAGGTAACGTCACCAAAATTATACCACTATTTTTCGCTTTGTTTAAAACGTCAACAGCGTTACAAACGTCAGACTTTCGTGGTCATCTATAGTTATTAATATTTTTCTCTTAGGAGAGCATTTTGTATGTCTAATAATATGAGCCAAGCAATCCAAAAAAATGTTCATGCAATATAAAAAAGATGGGTTAGCAGATCCAGAAGTACCAGGAGGAGCAAGATCAATCATTCTCTCTTGAAACTTTCTTTTAAAATTGAGGCATATAAATTTCTGGAAATCATGCAACATATAGTTACTAAAATGAACCGTTCTCCAAAAGTGAATTTTCCAACTTGCTTACACCCGTTTTGAGCTACCATTTTAGGGGATTTGTGTACGGTTGTTACCCCAGTCTTATGTAGATTATAAATATCACTCGCAGTAAACTTGTGTTTTTCTAAAACCTAAAACCGGCTTGCGTATGTATGAAGGGTTTCATAGTTCATAAGGGCTTTCACAGAGTTCACAAATAATTCCCTCCCATGGATTATTTCAGTAGAGAGGCTAGAGGCTAGAATTTTGGCTATGGTTACAATAGTCAAAATGGTGGGATTAGGTTTACCTCCAGTACCTATTACCTAGTTGTAAATATCTTCCCAAAGAGCCAAGGTAGACTAAAGTAGGAATGGATTTTTGAACCCATTCTGCACCAACAAAAAGTAATATGTCTGGATTGTCACACCATGAATCCACGAAGAAACACATCTTCTCCTAGAATTTTGTGTCAATATTCACGATTATCAAGTTTTGCCTTCACTCTTAAAGTTTTGATATTTGCATTTGATATTTTGCTTTGAATACGACAAAGAACACAAAAATACAGACAAGACAACTCACGGTTTTAAAACAATGAAGTAAAGTATACAGCATGTCCCCGGATTGTCTTTGTCAAAAGGAAATTTTCTTTTATTGTTTACATTTTGAGAAAAATGCATTGTTCATAAAAATGTTTGCTTGTTCTGAAATGGTTAATCCCGTTTATACTTTTCGAAATTTGCATACTGTTTTAGAGAAAATTAAGAAAATTAGGAAAATACGGTTGAATTTTTTCTAAGTCCTAAAAATCAAAAGGCGTTTCTATGGTAAATCAATTCGATTTCCATTCTTTGATACATGGTTATTATCAGTTATTATTAATTTTGATTAATATTATATTCTTTGCTGTTCTTAAAGTATTATATTTTCCGGTAACTATTATCACCCTCTCCGTAGCATTAAACTAAATAAATTTTGTGCTTCTTTAACATTTTAAAACAACAAAAAACATTACCTTAATTAAAATCTATGAATTACAATCTATCAAATAATGAAAACGAAGTTATATTACCATAAAAACGCGTTTTAATTTTTAGGATTTCAACCATATTTTTAATTTATAGAAAATTCAACCATATTTTCATGCTTTTCTTAATTTTCTCTAAAACGGGGTAGCTGCAACGCCAACACAAACCTAGCTTGACTGGCAAATACAATGGTACACTTGAGGCGGCGGAATACGGTGAGTCATACCTCTCCTCCTTCGGATTGTTCTTCACACTCCTCGAATGTGACTCTCCTTTTCAATGGGAAAGTATTCTGCAATACTTGCTGCAATTCCCGCGCTAGTGTTGTAGTTAACGGCTCCAGTACTACTGTATCCTGGTACCCGCTGCTGAAGGACTCTGACATCTCCGCCTTATCAGTGGCCCGACGGTTCCCGAAGGTCTTAGCCAATTCTACATACATATTGCTATACAGGCGCCAAAATATGTACATTGTGCCACAGAGTTTTTCTTCGCCAAATAACAGTACGTATTGCTCTGCATATCTCAAACCGATGTACATTTTGCCATCTCAGCTCCCGCGCTTTTGTTTTTGGTTTGGTTTGGTTGAGTCATTATGTCGTTTATGGAAGCACGGCCTGTTGAGTTGGTTGGTTGATCTTTATTGATTAATTATTTTATTAATAATATTGGCAAACATAATGGAATTACCCTTGCTGCACTTGTCTTGTTGGTCGGCTAGGTAAAACATGTAAACACCAAGCAGAAGTTTATTTATTTTATTATGACCTGGAAGCCAATAATTCTGAGATCCGTTATCAAATTTCATATTTGGCATTGGGTGAAAAGGCTAAAGGTTGTGAAGTCAGTTCGCAAGAAGAAACATATGCGTCCAATTTGGTATCAACAACTGATTTATGTGAATAACATTCATATGCAGAACTATATAATGAAAGCAGTCACAATGAAAATTACCCAGTATCTGAAAATCAAACGCCATACAATAACACTGAGTCATCTTCACTTGAAGCATTGTTAAAACTCATGCAAAATTGCCACACAAGATTTAACACCATAACATATGAATACCACTTCTGAATTATTATATTATATTTAAATAAAATCAGAATTATTTAACAAACTCTTTATTTCTGTACGTTAGTCGAGAGACTGCTTACAAATTTTAACTTAAGAATAATCCTAACAAAAATACTCTTCGTCAGCACATCAGCGCAGCGGCCAGCTGCCTGCATGACGTAACGCCTGTATCAGCGAATTTATACTCGCCGCACAATTTTATAAAAGTAAACAATATAATATCGTCCGTAAAAGGCGTAGAATAATAATTAATGTAACACTCGGCCATCCTGCTTAGAGAGTGTCCTCACTCGATATCCGGGGTTGTTTGGCTGCTTTTTTTTTGGCTGATATTTTCTCTGGCACCCCTCCTCAAAAATAAAACAAAACGAGAAGAAATATTTGGTATAAACAAAGCATTTTTTTATATATTTTTTTATTGCTCTCTAACGAGTCAACAAAATATTTTACTTGCTTTTTATTTTACCTTCTAGCAGGCCATTTTTTATTATTTTTTATGAGTTGAACAATTAATTATAACAAAGAAGTTAATTTATAACAACTATAATCAATTATCACAAATTAACCTCATTTACCTTCTAACAGGCCATTTTATTAATTTTTATAAGTTTCAACTAATTTTTCTTTTGCCTTCTAACAGGCTTTGATTACCTTCTAACAGGTCTTTTTTTTACCTTCTAACAGGTCCTTATTGCCTCCTAAAGGCCTTTATTACCTTCTAACAGGTCCTTATTGCCTTCTAACAGGCCTTTATTACCTTCTAACAGGTCCTTATTGCCTTCTAACAGGCCTTTATTACCTTCTAACAGGTCCTTATTGCCTTCTAACAGGCCTTTATACCTTCTAACAGGTCCTTATTGCCTTCTAACAGGCCTTTATACCTTCTAACAGGTCCTTATTGCCTTCTAACAGGCCTTTATTACCTTCTAACAGGTCCTTAAATCAATATTCCATGTATGCAAGGGTTCGGTAGGTTTTTCTATAGGAAATAAATAACCTTGTTTTTTTACCATATTTTGTCTTTTTGAATGCACAATCTAAACTTGAATTAACGTACCTACTTTTGACAAAGTTTGTCATTCCCTCAAACCAAAATGTCTTTAATTAATTGGTCGCATTTGTTAAGGCCGTTGTGCCTTATTTTATCATAGAACCTCAGCATTAAACAAAACCTAGCACATTTAGGAATAACAAGTTATTTAAGTTTTCCATCTAAAGTTTTCCGGAAAAGTCGGTCATTTTTGTAATATTTTATAGTTCTTTATCGGGATTTTCTTGTTAAGTATTTTTTTATTGACATTTATTCATCATCTTGCGATTTGAATACTACATATTATCCAATCTTCGATATTTATTTTAAGAATATCAAAATTTTTTCCATTCTGGTAGACCCTTACTTGAGTCAGTATGCAGCTCACTTTCTAAATTACTATCATATATGGTTAACAAAGAGCGAGTAGTAAGTAGATCTTTTAAATTTTAACAAAAACTCGGCTTTTCACCAAATAGTTTCAGATTAATTTAAAACAGTGAAATCTAATTTATTAGGCAGATGAGTAACAGTAACGATTCTATAATCGAATAAAAAATAACTCATTACTTTTTTATATAAACTTTGATCTAAGATAATTTGAGTTTTATCTTACTCAAATTTTAACATCTATAAATAGTTTTATTCTTATTATGCCTATATTTTTTTATGCACTTAAATTGATTCGTCAAATATTTCTCATGACTTAATTATTTATCTTGCGTAATAATCAAGAGATCATCAGCATTTTCTATGATCATAAATATCATAATTTACTGAGTTTTTTAAACTAGCTATAACAGATATTTTTACTGATAAATCCTTATCTAAGAAATTTATTTAGAGCGGTCTCTCTTAAGGCTCTAGAAGTCATGTTGTTTTAACACTTCATCAAAAACACTTAAACCAATATCTTGGCGACAGTTTGTGTAGTGTTTATTTTTGCAGTTTTCAACAGTATAGAGATTTATTTAATTTTATAGACCTCGTTTTTGTTAAGCCATGACTCCTTCAGTAAGTCGAATATAAAATTTCCTTTTTGAAAATAATTTAAGAAAATTGTTTTTACAGTTTACTAATACAATAGCAAATTATGCTCTTTAATTTTTTAAAAGAAGTTTAAATGATGAATTACGAGCTACCGTCGTAAACGTTCAATATATTAATTATCGTTAACTGAAACCTACACTGGTATACTAAAGTGAGCTATATATTTATTTACTTTTCAACAGGCATCAATTTTGTTCATAAGAACTAATGTAAGAACCCATTTTAAAATCTACTATACTTTTTTTTATTAGTAGACCAGTAGTTAATGGCCATATTTTGTTTACTAAAAGAGAATATATATATTTCATCTTTTATTGCTTGCCACCACTGAAGTTAATAGCCTTTTTATTTTGGGTTCACCCGGTTTTATACCAAATTTATTAATTTCATAACCTAAATAATCGATAGTTGTCTCAAAAAATGTACATTTTTTAAGTTTAGTTTAAGGTTTGCATTTTTTTTAAAAACTTTTAACACCGTTTCAAGTATTTCCAGACCTTCTTCAGTGCGATAATAATAAAACGTCATCTAGGTAGTTCACTACCCTATCATGTCTTAAATTTCCAAGTATCCTATTTAGAAGTCTAGTCTTTGAAATACCGCAGTGGCATATAGACACCAAATTACACCAGAATATTACAGACACCAAATGGCATCCTTAAAAATTCGTACTGACCATGGGTCGTAACGAAACCGGTTTTCTCAATTGAATTACATGACATCGTTATCTGATAATAACCCTGCGTCATGTCCAGTACACAAAAATATTTAAATCCCTTGAAACGCAAAATGTGATCTTCAATATTTGGCAGTGGCATTCTGTCCTTGACAGTTATTTTGTTAAGTTTTCTATAGTCAGTTGCCAGCCTGTAATCCACAGTTTTCTTTTTAATTAAAATAGAACAAGAATATTAAGAATTTGATTCCCTGATAATATTATTAGACAATAAGTCGGTAATTAAATTTTTCGCGTATTATTTCTTTTTCTTTTCTTTTGTGACACCCGGTAAGGTCTGTAAAAGATGAGTTCACGGGAAGATAAATTTATTTCAAACTCTATAAAATCCGTCACACCTAACTCACTAGTTGACTTTACAAAACAAGTCCTAAATTTATTTAATAAATCGTATAAAACATAGAGTTGTTTTTTTTTTGCAAAAAAAAATATAAAAATATTCCCGACATTTATTTCAGATATTTCTATCCTAGAAATTTCCTTTACTGGGTTATCATAATTTTGGAGGTCTTTTAAAAATTTATAGTCCCTTGTCAGTACTTGGTTATTTTTTTTTTAGTTTCAACGTTTCGGTGCCTATATTAGTGACATACATCATAAATACAGATTTATTAGCTAGAACAGTTGGAATTGTATAGTTATGACACATTTTAGGCGGGAATTATTAAGTTATTGTCACAGTTACTATTTACTCTTACATTTATGGTGCTATTAGGTGAAATCTGTACATTTTCTATTATTCTAATATCAAACTTTTTACTTTTCTCATAAAAATTAAAATTTTTCATAGTATTTATGTTATCGATTTTTGTCAGTTGTACTTTGTGTCCTATTATTTTCATTTCAAGATTATCGCTATTTGTAATTGGTGGACCAGTTATTATATCTATTAAGCTCATGTCTATATCTACAAAATGAACAATACTTTTAATAGAAAAAATTTTCAAAACATAATGACACTAATGCTTGGCTCAATGGATAAATAATATTACCAAATCCAGTTACGTAAGTGGTTGATTTATTAATTTTAATTTGTCTATTATGCTTGCGTGCGCAACGTTTATTTGGCTACCTGTGTCCAAATACCCTTTGCACAAAACATTATTTATTTTTAGAAAAAATAGTATAAATATCATTTTGTACTTGCCTTTTTAAGGTCTTCACCGTGGCCGATTTTAAAAACCAGCAGTCGTCTCGAAGATGTCCCTGTTTTCCACAGTTGCTGCATTTTTTGTGTAGTGGTGCTGATTGACAGGAGGTTGGAAACTGGTCGTTGGGCGCTGACTGATAAGGTGGAGGTTGATCATCCGTTGAGCGGCGAAACCAGCATCTCAGCCATGTGTCCTTTTTTTCACAGATATGACAAACTTCCGTGATAATTTTAGGTGCATGTTTTTTTTTGGTAATATTTTTGGATTTTAATTTACTCAAAAATTCTTGAAATAGTTGTTCCGGACTTTTATAGTTCCTTTATTCGGGATCAAAAGTAGGCACTTTGTCGTTTTTGGTAGCAGTTCATATTTTCGTAAGTACTTGGGCCACCCTGTAGCACATGAAGTATATTCAAAATTTCACTGACTTTTTGATTAACAATGTCATCCAACTTTTTATGATGCACACGTTTTTTTTAGTTTGATATTTGTTGCACTTCACTTTTCGAGTTAGTGTCCGTGTTAGGTTCCGATGATTCGATTTGCCAAAGTTTTTTCTTTTTTTTTTAAGTCCAATTTCTGCCCACGCTCGTTTGTATTCGGCACTACTATTTTCACTGTCACTGTCTCCAATTTTAAGAGTAAAAAAAATAATAATAATAAAAAAAATATTTTTAGGAGACTGTATAATAGGAAAACTATTATTAAATAACTTTTAGGTTTCTTATGAATCCCACTTCTGAATTATTATATTATATTTAAATAAAATCAGAATTATTTAACAAACTGTTTATTTCTGTACGTTAGTCGAGAGACTGCTTACAAATTTTAACTTAAGAATAATCCTAACAAAAATACTCTTCGTCAGCACATCAGCGCAGCGGCCAGCTGCCTGCATGACGTAACGCCTGTATCAGCGAATTTATACTCGCCGCACAATTTTATAAAAGTAAACAATATAATATCGTCGTAAAAGGCGTAGAATAATAATTAATGTAACAATATATATATATATATATATATATATATATATATATATATATATATATATATATATATATATATATATATATATATATATATATATATATATATATATATATATATATATATATATATATATATATATATATATATATATATATATATATATATATATATATATATATATATATATATATATATATATATATATTAATCGGTTTAAAACGTTCTACGCCTTCCGATGCCATCTCTCCATGCCTGTCTGTCTCTCCATGCACCGTCTCCGAGAGATCTTTCCTCCATAAACGTGTCAATCCCTTCCCGCCAAATTCTTCTCGGTCTACCCGGTTTTCTTCTTCCTGCAGGTTTCCAGTTTATAATTTGCTTTGATATTCTTATTTCTGCCATTCTTTGGACATGCCCGTACCATATGAGTTGACTGTTCTTTATGTCGTCCACTATCGTATGTTTAACTTCCATAATCTCTCTTATGCGTTCATTAGTTATTCGTTCGAGTCTTGATTTGCCTGCTGATCTTCTGAAAATTTATTCTTTAAAAAAATTCTTTAAACATACAAACATATAAACCAACCCCATTAAGAGTTATTCCTAATCAATCTAATAATAGATCAATAAATTATCAAAATCAATCACCAAATAATCCAGGCAACATTTCTTCTTCACCATTTAATCAAAGACAAAATCTTTATAATCCACAAAATAATATTTTTAGACAACCTGAGCCAATAAGAAATAATTTTAACCAACCAAATCAATTTATGAGACCAAATTATCCTAATAATAATTTCCAAAATAGACCAATGTTTCAAAATCAAAATAATTTTACTAGAAATCCTAATTCATTTTCAAATAGACCTCAATTCCAAATAAAACGACCAGCACCGAATTCTAGCAATAGTTTTCCTAATCAAAACAATAATTTCCAACGATCTAATAATTTTAATCAAAATAATAATCGACCTGAACCGATGGACACCTCATCCGGTAATACATTTATTCAACAAAATAAAAAACCTAAATATACACAAAATCAATTATATCTACAAGACATTGATCCAATGAACCAGACAGAAGAATATTTAAATGAGTATAATGACACTTATTATTTAGCTGATTCTTCAAACTGTAACTATTCAAGTTATTCGAATCCAGACGCCTATTATGACCAAAATCTCGAACCAAATGAAACTGATACTTTAAACTCTTATCAGTATACACAGACTCATAATGAAAATTATACTAATGAAAACGATATGCAACATGTTAACACGAACGACAATGTAAATTTTTTTATCACGGAGACGAAAGAAACACCGACATAATAAATATAAATTCGTTAGAAGATCAATTACCTTTCATTTTTATTCCAGAATTAAACGCACGATTTTTGATTGATACTGGCAGCACTAAAAGTTTAATTTCACCTAAAATAGCTTATACATTTTACCCAAATTATATTTTTAACGAAAACTTCTGTATAAAAACTGCACATATGTCAACTTTCCACAATGAAGCAGCTCATATACCTCTTTTTGAAATTTTTAAAGTCGATCAAACACACCAATTTTATATTTTTCAATTTAGCAAAAATTTTGACGGTTTAATCGGTATTAATTTATTAGAACAATTAGAAGCAATTATTGATATTCGTAGAAAATTACTAATCACACCTAAAACATCGATTCCTTTAACTTATAGAGTAATTAATGAAAAACCTAAACAAATAATACAACAAAAAATTAAACCAATAAATATATCTTTAACTATTCCACCTAGAACACAACAAGTCGTGAAATTACCTGTAAAATATAAACAAGGGACAGCGATAATGAACTATATAAAAATATGTAAAAATTTAGAAATTCCACAAGCCGTAGTAAACATAAATATTTTTTTCGCTACAACAATAATAACAAACTCTTCAACCGAACAAATATCAATAAATATTAAAGAACCATTTGACGTAGAAATTATAAACACGGAAGAAATAAATTTCTTAGAAAAAATAGATATAGACGAAAATATACCATTCGATAAAATTAAAGATAATCTGTTAAAATCAAATTTAAAAAATATTAGTTTAGACCATTGTAATAAAGAAGAGAAAGACGCAATAAGAAAATTATGTTACTAATATAGAGACATTTTTTATTCCAAAGAAATACCTTTAACATTTACAAACCAGGTAAAACATAAAATTAACACAACAGATGAGAATCCCATCCCGTAAAATCATATAGATACCCTGAAGTTCATAGACAAGAAGTCAAGGACCAAATAAAAGAAATGTTAGACAACGGAATAATAAAAAATTCAACATCACTATGGTCAAGTCCGATATGGATAGTACCCAAGAAGATGGATCAAAGCGGAAGAAGAAAATGGAGGCTAGTAATAGACTATAGAAAACTAAATGAAAAGACCTTAAATGCTAAATATCCACTACACAATATAACAGAAATTTTAGATAAACTTGGAAAAAGTCAGTACTTTACAACCCTAGATTTAGCTAGTAGCTATCATCAAATAGAAATGGACAAAGACGATATGCCAAAGACAGCCTTTACTACAGAGAATGGACACTATGAATTTAAACGGATGCAATTCGAATTGAAAAACGCACCGTCAACCTTCCAAATAGTAATGGACAATATACTCAGAGGATTACAAAACGAGATCTGTTTAGTGTACCCAGACGACATAGTATGTTTTTCAACCTCACTTCAAGAACACGTGAATAGACTAAAACAAATATTCGCAAAGCTAAGAGAAGCCAATATAAAAGTACAACTAGATAAGTCACATTTTTTCAAAAAAGAAGTAAATTACTTAGGACATATAATAACACCCCAAGGAGTCAAACCAAATCCAGAAAAAATTAGAGCAGTCAAAAAATTTCCCATTCCTAAAACATCGAAAGAAATAAAAAGTTTCATAGGATTAGTAAGTTACTATAGAAAATTTATTCCCAATTTAGCAAAAATAACTAAACCATTAACTTATTGTCTTAAAAAAGGTAAAAAAATAATACACGATGAAAATTTTATTAATTCTTTCAATACATGTAAAAATCTTTTAATTAATTCTCTTATACTTCAATACCATGATTTTACTAAACCATTCATTCTTACAACAGACGCATCAAATTTAGCTATCGGAGCAGTCTTATCACAAGGTAATATCGGATCAGACAAACCAGTAGCATACGCCTCAAGAACTTTAAATGAAAGCGAATCTAAATATAGTACTATAGAAAAAGAACTACGTGCCATTGTATGGGCATGCAAATACTTTAGACCATACCTTTTCGGACGAACATTTAAAATATACACAGATAGACCATTAGTGTGGTTATTTAATTTAAAGGAACCAAATTCTAAATTAGTCAGATGGAGACTAAAACTAGAAGAATACAACTACGAGATCATTTATAAAAAAGGAAAATTAAATACCAACGCAGATGCACTCTCTAGAATACCAATCAATGTATTAGAAGACGAATCATTGATCAATCATCAAGAGACTCTGACGAAGAACAAGAAGACGCTTTAAAATACTTAAGAGAATTAGCCGAATCATTAAATGAAGATGATCAACAACCATCGACAAGTAAAACCGAGAAACTTCCAGAAAAACCGAAAATTAACATAATATCTGACATTCAATTACAACCACCTAGAAAACCTGAGACAGAAGACATCGAAACTCAACGTTCCACACAAAATGAAACGACAAACGATGGAATTAAAATTTATGACGAAATAATTAATAACAAAGTTAATCAAATATTAGTTTTTCCTAATTCATATCCTAGATTAGATGTAAAACATGAAAATTACAAACACCATAAAATTTTAACAGTAAAAGTTCCTAAGACAAATAATAAAAATTTAATTTTAAGATTTTTAAGAGATAACACGACTAACGAAAAACAATATTGTTTATATTTCCATTCGGATGAATTATATAATATATTTAATAAAATCTATTTGGAACATTTTTCTGAAAAAGGACCAAAACTTTTAAGATGGATGAAACTAGTCAACAGTCAACAGTGTAACCGAAAAAGACGAGCAAATAATGTTAATTAAAAATCATCATGAAGGCAAAACGAATCATAGAGGAATAAATGAAACATTAGAACATTTAAAAAAGAACTATTATTGGATAAACATGATATCCGATATAACTGAATTTATAAATTCTTGCGAAATTTGTAATGGAGCAAAATATACTAGAAAAACAACGTATTCACCTTTAATGCTTACGGAAACACCTTCAAAACCATTTCAAATTGTACATATGGATTTATTCTTTTACGATCAAAAAATATACTTAACAATTATAGATTCATTCTCTAAATTTGCACAAGCTTTTAAAATCAACGGAAAAAATGCTATAGATGTAAGTAATGCTCTAATAAAGTATTTTTCACTATTTGGAATACCTGAAAAAATTGTAACAGATAAAGGCAGCGAATTTAATAATGATACTTACTTCTTAAAGAAATATTAAATTTACATCATATAAAAATTCATTTCACAACACCTGCACATCATGAATCAAACGGTATAATAGAACGATTCCATTCGACTATTATTGAACACTTACGAATAATAAAAGAAATGTATAAAAATGAAGAAGAAAATTTAATGGAATACGCACTAATAGGTTATAATAATTCAATTCATACTTCGACAAATTTTACCCCATTCGAATTAGTATTTGGTCATACAGATTTAAGAGACCCTAATGAAATATTTTCACCTAAAATGTTTTATTCTGATTACGCTGAAAATCATAAAAATCGATTAGAAACTATTTATAAAAATGTTAAACAAGATTTAAATTTAAGTAAGGAAAAGATTATTGAAAAAACTAATATACAGGGTGACGAAAATAAAGAATATTTTGTAGGACAAATAGTCTATAAAAAGAACCCGAATATTAGAAGTAAAAAACAAAATAAATTTTTAGGACCATATAAAATAACAAAACTACTAAAAAGAAATAGAGTAGAAATAACGGGAAAAGATAAAGAAACAAAAAAAGAAGTGGTCCACATAAAGGAATTAAAGAAACCTTCTATTGTTACAGGTACGCAATCTACATCGTCCACTGTGAACAATCAGTAAATTTTCATAATTTAGAAGGAAACCCTGGTTTATTACCCTTAAAAATCGGTAATGTCCAAAATAAAATAAATATCTGGTCATTTATACAGATATTCGATATAAATAAATTAATTAATCAATATCTAACATTACGAAATCAATTTAATATAATATCCGAGATACTCGAAAATGGCACAAATATTACTGAAAAATATAAAGACGAATTTTACAGCTCTTATAGTATAGCGAAATCATTAGAAAATAGAATTAATGTACAATTACATCAATTAAATCCTTTAAAAAATAACAGGAGAAAACGAGGTTTAATAAATGGAATAGGCTCTATAATAAAACAAATAACTGGTAATTTAGATTCTCAAGATGCTGAAAAATATGATCAAGCGATCGAGCATTTATCGAAAAATCAAGACAAATTAAAAATTTCTATGATCAATCAAATTTCACTTTTTGAAAAATCAATCGATATATTTCAATCAAATCTACAAAACTTATCACGAAACCAACAAATTATAAACGTACATATTAAAAATATTGAACATATATTATATACAAGGGATATCGAATACACAGAAACTTATACATTCTTTTTTATAGAGATGGTTATAAATGATATAACAAAAGAATTTCAAATTATCTATGATATACTTGAACGAATATAAACAGCAATTACCTTTTCTAAAATAAATACATTTCATAATAGTATTGTAAACCCTAAAGAATTATTTTCTGAACTATTATCTATATCAAAAATAATAAAAACAATTAGACTACCTTTTGAACCAGAAATAAAAAACTTAATACATTTCGAAAGAGCAATAGAGATAAAGAGTTACTCTAAAGAAAACAAAATCGTTTTTATTATCGAAATTCCTCTTGTTTAAAAAGAGAAATATGATTATTTCCATCTATACCCCTTGCCTATCCAAAGAAACAACACATTCGAAGCCCTTATTCCAATGTCAAAGTACCTCATCATGAACGAGAAAAACTTCGCATTCTTGGATCAACCCTGTAAAAAAATCAACAGCAACGAGTTCCTCTGCGAAGACATCAGTTCAACAGAAATCAACAACGAAGACAACCCCTGTGAAGTTCAACTACTGAAGCTGAATCAACACCCTTCCAACTGTAAAATAGTGCCAGTGCGAGTAAACCAAAATAAAGTGCAACATTTAAACGTAAACCAGTGGGTCATTATTGTGCCGCGTTATACCGTAGCGTTACAAAAGTTCAATGAAAACGAAGAGAAAATTCCTTTGTGCGGTACTTATTTAGTAGACATCAATAGACAATGTGACATTAAAATTAACGATTTAATTATTCAAAACTTTATTAATAATAGGATTAAAACAACCACTATTATTTTACCTAAAATCAATATGTCTCTAGTTGATAGAAAATATCCAAATAATTTTAAACCTCTATCACTAGACAATGTAAACTTAAACAATTTAAATATTTTAAAAAATAATTTAGAGATTGAAAAAAGTAATGATATCTCTAACAAAAATATAATCCATAATAATATAGGAATAGGAACTATTGTTTTATATATTTTAATCTTTATTGTATTGCTTTATTTTATTTGGAAGTTATATGTTTTAAAATTTAAACAAAAAATTGTATCTTTTGAACTTCCAAATACTTCAAATTCTGAATGTAACCCCAGAATTTGAATTTTACGAAGGGAGGTGTTATATCCACCTATTAATATGGTTATGCCCTCTTAATAATGTATACTCTTAATCTTGACATTTCCAGAATGCACTGTGAAGTGTCAGCAGTTAAAACTTATAAATTCTCCATTGCTTGGGCGCACCTTAAGTCTTTGTTGGTACGTTTCAAGAACATATTGTTAATGTGTCAATAAAGCTTCACCGTCGTAAAACTGAGTTTTTTTAAAAACAAAAGCACCACAAAAAGAACTTTAACTAACCGAAAACTAAACAATACAAAAACATAGGCGCCCTTATCAGCTTAAAGTATACATACCAGGGTCTACAAAAATCGATAAATATATTCTTAAAGAAAAAGGTGGACACACACTAGGCTTTTTAATACGTAGGTAGAATGTTTGGCTTTTAGTTTACTCGAACGTCTATAGTATAAATTCCTCTAAAAATTTCACTGAGAACAATCTACATTTTTACGATTAAACCTTATTTATTTCGGATGTTTCAAAGAAAACACGTACCTGGTGGCATATGAGGGTCTCTAATATTTTTTCAATATACAGGGAGAAATATATTGGTCTAAAGTCTTTGTATGGTCTTGCTTGCAATGGTCTAAGACACTCGAAGAAGTTTCTGAGGGCTTATGATCAAGAAAAATCACAGATCTTCCTGGGTCTGAGTAAGAACAATCTTCGGATTGTCACGGGGTTTTTAACAGGACACTGTCTCCTCAATGAACACCTCAGTAGATTGAAACTAAGAAGAAACGGCGAATGCAGATTCTGTGGGGAAGATGGGGAAACACCAGTACACCTCATCACAGAGTGCGCCGAGACGACAACCATTCGTGCCATGAATTTTGGTACGACTGATATTGGAGATGGAGAACTACCCTCTATAAAACCGTCCCAGATACTGGCTTTTGTCAAAGCCCTGGGACTGTATGATGAGTTATGATTCAAGAGAGGGGGACACAATGGATCTGTAAGTTCGAAGTGATTAACCCCCCTCCCACTCATTCTAAATTCTAAATTCTAAATGGTCTTGCTTTCCAAGAACTGATATTATTAGACTAGTTTTCATAACTTATCTGGTATATAAAGGTGTGTCTATTAAACTCGATAGAGGATAGTCAAACAAATTTCAAAAATTGCGCAGGAAACTTCTTCAGATGTCGATTTATTTTTCAAGATAAACACTGAGTAGATCATTCAAGTTAGGTAGTTTAAACCTTTCTAATTTTAGCGTTGTTGGTATTCCTATAATAAAATCAGCTCGTTTGAATTGATATACTCTTGGAAATATCTATAATGTTTGCAGCATAAGAAGTGTTAAAATTTTCTTGGATACTTGAACGTCAATTTTGGAAAGGGATTGTAAGGATATGACTTCATTACTACCTACCAATTTTTTATTGTTTGCCTCATTTTCGTACGATTACCACGATATCCATCGATGTTATTTTTCATAGAACGCTTTTTAAACTAAAGTATAAATTTTGAATTAATCTTAAATTTTTGTGAAAAGTAAAGTCTGATTAAAATGTTTTCTGTGGTATGAATAACACTTATCACCGAAGGCATTTTCTTAAGACATGTAAATTATTTAATGTTTGGTTTCGATAGTGATCGTTGAGGATTCTTGGTTGCAGAGGATTAAGGGCCTGATCCTCTTCGACTGGATTCTGATTGATGGTCTTTTTTTTTTAATCTGAACTTATAAATAAAATTGGTTTAAAAACTGTTCTCTATTAATATTTATTCTTGTTAAGACAAATTAAAAGAATGATAGGCATTTTTAACTGATATTTCATTGTAATAAAAATATTTTTTTAATAAGATCTAACCCTTAAATAGATAAACAGATAGTTTTAAAATCATAAAAAAAATGAGAAAAAAAAAACAACACCGTAAATCAAAGACAAAAACAATTCTTACTCCGCTCGAAACATTCAGTTGTTTATGTAATTGTAGGCTGACTGAAAAATATCATTCGACATTATCGGCGAAAAATATGCATTTACAGAGGTTGGCTATCAGACTGGTTGTTTTTATTTTATTTGTAGCTGTTTTAAATAATCCATCTCACGATATTGGGCACCACTCACTGAAGTTCTTCGACCAGAATGTTCTTCTGCCTCGATTACGTCCTTTCTAGATTTTTCCACCGCCACAGAATATTCTGCAGTAACTGAGACTTGGGATCTCTTAGGAATTTCTTAAGGATTTTAAAAATCTCTTCTTCTTTGTGCATATGGCGTAGCACCACGACATTTGTAACTCTATCAGCCCAAGGAATTCGTAACATTCGTAACACCATCTTTTGGATGTCACCAATTTTGGTTGTTCTAATGGTTCATATTTCATTGGCATATAATAAGGTTGACATCATAAAGCATCGAAGCATTTTTGTTTTTAATTGGTTAATGTTTCTACTTCTTAATTGGTTTAAGTTAATGTTTCTACTGCAAAGAAATTTCTTGAGTTTTAGGAAAGATCGATATTACTTCTTATAACTGTTCGACAGTTTTATTTATTATTGTGCCCAAGTGCTTGAAGCATTGGACTTTTTCTATTGTCACATTGTCTGTGGATATATTAAAAATTATATTTTGGTGTTTTGTCGTAACCACGAACTTTGTTTCATGAAATTCGTATTCAGATCATATCGTTTGCAGGAGACCTTGATTCTTCGAAATAGATTCTGCCGATCTTTGTTACTGTCTGTCATTACTACTGCATCATCAGCATATATAAGATTGTTGATTTGGCGACTATTCACTTTGATGTTCTATATGCCGCATCTCTCTGTTGTGATGTTTTTATGGTTTCCTAATCTATGTCGTTTTGGTGGTAAAATTGTTTTTCAGTAGCTGTTGTAGGTAGTGCGTGTATGTGTCATTGATGTCTGAACAGGGTCCAGATATATTTTATTAGTGCAGTTTGTTTTCCAACATTCATTGAAATATCCTGCAATTGTTGATTTGTGTGGTGTTATCAAGAGATAATTCATTATGTCCTCTCTAAGAATTGGCGGTGGTTTCACATTCCTATTTGGCAATGTACGGCGCTGACAATGGCGTTTCTATTGTTGATTTTGCTTTATAGCAATCGAGGACAGTGGCGTCCCATATTTTCTTCGTTTCTTAGTACAGTCACTGGGATTTAGCTCACCACCTGTATTGTTGCACCAACTGTGTGAGGGTCATTCGATTGGCAAACAGAATGCCTGTAACCAGCAACTGATATTTCACTATTTACAAAAGTATGTGTGTTTCTGTAAGTGTTTGTGCGTTTCTGTAAGAAATTCAATAAAAGGTTTTCTTGATTCAATTGGCTATCTTAGTTCAAACATTTTATTACTATACCAGCAGCATTTAAATACAAACATGTAAATATCTCTAATCTTCAACATCTCTTTTGTATATTCACAATTTGAACATGTTCGTCTAGTCTGTACACACCCATGTAATATAATAATCTCCGCTACAGTTTGGACAAATATGTCTGGAGCTACGGTAGTTGTTTGCTATATGGCTGTATCTGCACCGTATAAAGAAATAATACGTTTACATACTGGTAAACAGAGAAAGCGTCGCACTCAAGTGAAAATCTTTTAAGTTTTGTCTGACAATCGAAAGGCTTGAATGCATAGTGTCGATCCTAGATTTCATCTCAAAGGTAACAGATCCCTAAACAAAAGGTTGTTTAGAGCACTCCAATATAACATTAAAACAATTTTCGTACTTGTTTGTATTCTTAGGGTTTTTTCTTCTTTTCAAAGGCATTTTAATATCATAATATGTATTAGAGATTGTGGATTTTTACTGCTTGGTAAAGCTTTGCAGCAATTCTTCTGTATCGCATTTTATTTGAACAATATGGTGCAGCCGATCTACTTTTGTGTTAGTCGGCGGTTCGTTGTTTTCTACTATGCAGTTCTTGTCAACTTACTAATTTTTTGTTATCAACTACTGTTTTATACGCTGTGTCCTTTATTTTGTGGGTTGAATTAATTTTCTAACTTTGTATGCATTCGCATGACATCTGTTCTACGACTTGTGTGTGAGACAACAAGTGTGTAGGGCACTTTTATTTGAGGGTTTAATTTTGTGACGTTTGTGTAGTTGTCAATTGATGGTTTTATTTTATTTCACGGACTAGAGTTGTCAGAGACAAGATTTGGGTTGCTGCAGAGAGAAGACTAGTCAAGACTAGTGAAGACTGTCAGATTAGAGTTGCGTGGGCGCAACTAAGTTCAGGTTGGCCGAATGTAAAACTTGGAAAATAAGTTCGTCATAATAATGCTTTTATTTATTCACTATTCTAATAAACAATATGCATTCCTTCGGAAATTCTCTATTTATTTATCTAGTAATGCTAAAACACTCTATTTGAAAGTCGATTAGAGAAAATAGTATGATTCATTGGCAAGCAATGTAAATATTTGTGATCAGGTAAAATTGTAATATAAGAGGAGGCTTAGCTTGGCGGCGCACGGCAGGTCAGTCAGTTGTTGATAGGTCGGCCGGCTGTGTAGTGTTGTGTTTTGTCACAGAGCTGACAAATGGAGGTTGCGAGTCTTTTAACTAATATAGTTGCAAGTCGTTTGACTGTAAGCCAACGGGGTCGTTTGACCACGGTAAGAAAACCTCTTGTGACGTCCTGCCTTCGAGTTGGTCTTGAGAGTTTGAGGTCTCCATAAAGTCTTCTCGATTGACTATGCGGCGTTGGGATAGTGAGCTACCCAATAGCCTATTCGATTGGGATACGAATCTGTTTAGCGGCAGAGTTGCGTCCGGGGGAAGCCCCTATACTATTTCAGGTGACACTAGCTAGTTGTTAACCAATAGATCCGAATAATATTTGAATTAGATGGAAGATATGGAATGTGATATATTGAATAGAATATCAGTGATGTCAGTGGCTAGGAGGCGGAGTACCCCCGGGTGAGTCTTACTATTTAACTGTCAATTTTATCCAGATCAGTAAATGTTTGTTTTGTTATTTGCATGTACAATGAGAGAGTGCTTGCCAATGACCAACTAAATGGATATTTGAGGTGAATTTGCATTGTGAGACCCGGTTGAGTAAGCCCCAAAAATAGCGATTTTACAAGATATATTTAAATATTTTTTTTTGTAATTATTACTAGATATTTTTTTATTGCGAGTAGTTTTTTTTTGTACTAAATAATCGTAACGTGTGTATGTGTGTGCGAATGAGAAAAAACAATAGCGGGAAATGTCCAAAATGAGTGAATAAATGAGTATTAGGTATTAAAAAAAAGAAAATTATATTTTTTATTTTTTTTATTAATAGTTCTAATTCTATGCTAGCAAATGAGCTAGATGCTTTACTGTTTGACCAGCGGATCTGAAGCTGCGGAAGGAATGCGAGAAAAAAAAACCGATATTGCCACGTTTATCTATAAAATTGCAAAATTGCCAGACATGAACTATAAATTTCATATATTTTTATTATATATAATGTGTTTAGCATATATTCTGACGTATGTTACTAAGGAATTTTAACGTAGTTCATATTGTTCGATATGTTTTATTTAATAACTAATTTCTTTCATTCTGTACAATCTGCTTATTATGGAAGGTGAAGATTTTTCAACGATATCATTAGCAAACCGGCATAGCCGCGCATTGCCGCCTATTCATCGAACATGATTGGCGAGAGTACGTCACAGGATTTGTTACCACGCGGTTGCCATGACTTTTACGCCTTTCCTATTCGCTATCTTTATCCCCAACTTCACGGTCTCTTCTGAAAAGAGTAGAAATATTGAATACTATTGAAATATCCAGAAATATCCAATATCGTATATTTGTGTTTTAAAATGAATAAATTTGTTAAGGGTAAGACGCTACATAGCCAGACAAGAGAAATAATAGCTAATTTATATAGGTAAGTAGAATAATAATAATATATGTAATTATTAGAATATTAAAATTAAATATTGGCTAAAATAAAAAGCACGCATTTTACCTAAATATTTTTAGCCAAACTAAAATAAATATAAATAAACGTGGATGAAATCTCATTTGGTTTATTTCCTTGTGTTCATAATAGGGTTTGCGACGAAGACGCTACAGAGAGTTCGCTTAAGTTGCCGCTTAAACGTAAACTTGAGCGGATATCTCTTTATACCGGAGTTAGCGCATCGACTATAAAAAATTCAAACAGAAGATAAAAAAGGCTGGAAACTAACCCCGATAAAATGATATCCAGCCCTGGAAAGAAACGACCACGTGAGACTGCTGTTGAAAAGCTCGACGACTTTGATTTTCAAGTGGTCAGGTATTTGATAAATAGATTTAATCTCGAATTCAAAGTCGTCCCCACAATTAGAAAGCTTTTGCAAAAATTGCAGGAAGAATCGAATTTTCCTTTGGCAGGGAAACGCTTAGGGCGTTATTAAAATCAAATGGATTTTTTTGGCGTAAAATCACAGATAAATATTAATGGAGCAGCCCATTATATTGCAGAGAGAGATATAAATATATACGCGAAATTCGAAAATATCGCCAAGTATTATCTATTTGGATGAAACATGGGTAGACAATGACCTAACTTTTAAAAAGTGCTGGTGGAGCGGAAAATTATGTTTTGTTTGCGCTTCCAAAGTTAACTATTTTCAAGATTTTTTTTTGCTGGAAATAGTTATATCTAAAATTATGTATATGTATTATAGAAAAAAATATAGTTAGTACAGATATATAAATAAATATACCTCAAGACTCAGTCTCGATTATCTGCTGATGATGCTAACATGGTTAGCGAAACGTGCGTCCAGTGTAAAAGTAACAGTGTTTTGGTGTATTGTGCTGATTTAGTGTTTTATTTTGCTGTGTAAGACCAAAGGTTCCAACCCCCAGCTGAAATTATTTCTTCTATTATATCTATTAACAACACATAATAATAAAATGATTCAAAATATTTAAGGGAGCTTTAATAAAAGCTTTTAGTGTGTTTATCTGCTAACTCAACAGTAACGATTCAAACAGCATAAAGTTTTTTGAAAAAAATTATTAATCTGAATATTATATTTATGATACACATTATTTTCATAAAACACCGTACGCCCATGCCTATTTTATGAATGAAATTGGGCGTGTTTTGTTTACAACTGCGTTCCCCTGCCGATACCCCGTAGCTACAGATCCGTTGGTCACACTATACCTAGACCGTTATTCAGAAGCTACAAACCTATCGATGAAAATATGCATGAAAATTTACTTCCTAGCACGCACACAACCAGAGGATATTGGTACACAGGTACAGTATCAAGTTTATTATAATGATTTTCTTAGTTTTAGATCAATTTTTTTGGTCTTTGCGCGATGGTGCGATCGTTACCACTTTTCGTCTTGCTACAGTTAAATTTTTAATTAAAGAACAGTTAAATTTTTAATAATAAAATTAGTTTTTTTTATATCACCTTTTTTTATTAATTTTCTAGATGTAGACGAGTGTGCTATAAGAAACGGAGGTTGCGACCACGACTGTACCAACACCTCGGGCAGTTACCAATGTTCCTGTCGTACCGGTTTCACTCTTTCCGAAAACAAAAAGAACTGCATTGAGTAAGTAAAATAATTTAATTTAATTAAAAGTAAATAATAATATAAAAAATGGATTTTTTAAAAAATAAAAAACTTCTGTTCTGTTTTAATTTTAACAGAACGTCAACGGTTTCTTGTAGACGTATCTGTTTTAAAAAAGTAAAGTGTTCTCGAATAGTTGAATTTAAATATTTTAAATAGTTTTTTTCTTTATTCTTTGTATTTTTTTGCTTCCGACGACGGAAAGAGATAACTTTCCGAAACGTTAAGCATTTTTTTTTTGCTTTCTTAGGCAAATTTGTATTACCGTAAACATAACTTCTGACAAGCAGCGTCCGTTTAGGTTTAACGTAGAAGTGTTTACAAAAAATAATTATTTTATTTTGTAGATTTTCTTGCAGTGCAGTGGCGAAATACCCATACAGGATTTTTTTGGAAAGATGAATCCGCCACATAGGTATAGACATTTTATACTGGTTTGTGATTCATACAGGATTACTGTTTTACTGTTTAATAGAAATACTCTATATGTTCCATGATTCCAGTTCTGTATTATAAATAAGATGTATTTTAGCTTACGAAAATCAGACTTGATATTTTTGTAGAAAAAATAAAGAGAAAATGTTCTAATTGGAATAAGAATTTTTTTTTATTAATATAAAAGCATCCTCTATAATGTATTCAAAAATATATTCACTAAAAAAATAATATACAGAGTGAAAACAAAAATGTGTGTGTCCAACTTCAATGGATGACTCTACACATAAAAATAATACAAAAAGTTCCTTTTGAACAAACAGGAAGATGCAATACCGTCAGCGTCTTGCATGCATGGTCTAGCAGAAGTCTTGTACTTGTCGGTCTTGGTCCTGCAAGACCGACAAGTGCAAGACTTCTGCTAGACCATGCATGCAAGACGCTGGCGGTCTTGTATTTTTCACGTTTATATTGTACAGGGTGTTCCAGGCTGACCGTGCATTACAAGTTTCTAGAGAACTACAATATCTAGACCGGTGATTTTTTGCACATCCCTGTTTCACAACGAGATCTAGATTAAAAATATTTTCAATATGGCGGCACTTCCGGAAGTACCGGAAGTTGACAGCAACTTTCTTATTTTAAATGGATGCCCCCATTTTTTATTACATACGTAAATTTTTATGAATTTTGAATATCAAACACTCCATACCTATAACATTAACCGTTTTTGAGAAAAAAAAATATTTTAAATTTTTAGTCGAAAAAAGCTGCCTGTCAAAAAAATTTGTATTAGGCTATACAAATTTTTGCGTCAACGTTAGTTATTACCACAGGCAATGTGACATAAAGCGAAGACAGGCTATATACAGGGTGAGTTTCCTACGATGTTCTCTATGGGTATCTCGGAAACTACTGGAGATAGAGAGTCGGTTAAATGGGGAAAGAATTGCAGTTTTCTGGGGTCATAAATACGCGCCTTTCAGATTTTTGAAAAAGTTCATGGCTTACTAGATATTTCGAAAAAAACAAATTTTGGCTGTTTTAAAAATTGTCCCTAATTCCATTATAAGCTATTTTAGATAAAAAGTTTTCAGATAAGAGTTGTAGATAATCACATCCTTAATGAGACTGTGTCCTCCGTTTTTTACTAAAGCCTGCCATTTTTGACATATGACACAAACATGTTTTTTTTTTAAATGGAAACCATAGTTGGCCGTGACTTCATAAAAAACGCCATTTTTTAAGCTTTTTAGCGATAGAAGCTATAATATGTCTTCTTCGAAAAATTACTGAGTTATAGCCAATTTTTATAATTTTTAAACAATTTCACTTAGTTAGCCATGGAAACAAATTTAATCGTCTTTGCTCTCAGAAATGTGAAGCTGTCACATCCAAACTTTGTAAATTAAATTAAACAATAATTGTAAATATGAATTTTTCAAATGAAGAAAAGCGTGTAGGATTATCGGTTCAGCTTTTCTTGACCATACATTTTCGAGGATACGTTGCCCGGTGAATGTTACGTTTTTACATGTTAGAAAAGTTAAATTTAGTTATAGCCAATTCTTATCTTTCTTGACTAATTTCACTCAGATTGCATGGTATTCTTCTTCTGTTATGATTTATAACTTATAAAAAGTCAGAATATATCGTGGGCATACAGCGAAAATCCACTATGTGCGTAAATGATGATTTTGAAAAAAAATTTTAATATTTGAATACATATTAAAAATAAGGTTTGGCACCAACACGCTTTTGATAACTGTTTTAGAATTGTATAAGGTGTTAGCAAAAATTTTTAGTTAGCAAAAAAAAAGAACCAAACATTTATTTTGCAAACAAAATGACAAAAAATGACAAGATGTCAAAAAATATGGACTTAATGGATCCTTGAATCTTGCTGCTAGTAGAGGGAACATTTTTTGACATAATTAGACAACGGTATGTCATCTGAACTATCTGAATCATGGTGATTTAAAGACTTCCCGGGCCTAGAGGATGAAGAATATTTCATTAAATCATCATCAGAGTCATCGGTACCGCTGTCTTGTATAGGGGTTCGAAAGTCATGTCCTTGGCCGTTGAAGAAGTCGGTAGAGATTTATACCAAGCGTGGAATTCTTCAGGTATAAGTGGAGGTTTTAAGGAGGAAAATGTACAAACCTTTAAAAGATCTTTTTTTTCTGAACACTAATTGGTAGCAAATTTTTTTACAATTTTCTAAGTTGTTTAGGTAAAGACGGCAGCCTTCTCTTGGTGAATAAGTTTATTTGGCTGTACTCATCTGAGGTGTTCGTATTTAAAATAAATTGTTCCCGAATTTTCTTTAGTATACTTTAAAGTTTGTATCAACAACCAGTTAACAACCTGCCCATGAACGTCTTTTGTTGTGTTTCCTTTAAAGAAAAGCGATAAATGCTTCAGATCGCAAAAGTCTGTGAATTTCATTTACTTGACTTTATAAGGTTCATTTCATTTATTTTTGTTTCGATTTGACCGAGCCATTTGAAAAATGTTGGTCCAATCTTGAATAGTATGAACAGGAATACATTTTTTAGCCTTTTCTATAGCGCTGTGCATCAAATCAACTTCCATGTACCCACTCTCTAGAAATTTATGACTTGAAGATGAGTAACTTGAACAGCATACAGCAAAAGAACGGCTACGTATTTATTCCGGTTTTGGCTTCCACATGTGTCAGACCATAAAGCGACTTCAGTGACGTTTTCTGGAAGATCCTTTAAGTAATTAAACAGACAAGTACCAATTTCGGAACTACCCCTTCTTCCGTCCACTTCACAAGGTATCATTTGGTGGCACACTATTGTAAACGGTCAGATTGTAAACACATATTTTGCGGCTGTAATACATTGGGCTGACGTCAGATGATGTCATCTGACGTCTGTATCTGGAGAACGGACTGCAGATCAAATGTCGCGGTTATAAATGTCTTTTCTTCCAATGCTCTATCCTTGTCTTTTTGTTTGGCAATATAGCACTCTTCTTTTCTTAACAAATGTTAAACAATTCAAAATGTTCTTAAAAATAAACATTGAAAACGGAATAATACCAGGAAAACTTACCTTCCGGTACAATCAGTTTAACCGCATTACTCAAGTCTTTGGAAATTGCTAACAAAGCAATTTTTTAGCTCTGGAACTCATTTTTCATAAAAACGAAAAATCTATCTGCCTCTGAAAGCTCCCGTCGAAATACAAGGCAGTGTCTAACAGCTACTTAACGGATATTTTACACAAATTAATGCATTGAACATTTTACCGGGATCTGGTAAAGCCCATGCAGGGACATTGAAATTCAGTAATTATAATTTATTATTGCTTTGAAAACGCTCCCGGTAAACGCATAGAATAATACCAGTATTTTTATGCAATTTTTTTGGACTTAGTGGGTTTTCGTTGTTAACATTCCGTTTAGTTCTGACATTAAAATACACTAAGTGCATTTAGTGCGTTTTCCCTGTTGTAATTTTTCGCAAAATGGACTTAAGTAATTTGGACCCCGACTTAAAAATATAAGGATGCCGAAATTGGACTTAATGGGTTTTTCATGTTAAAGACCATGAAAAACTGGACATAGTGGTTTGTTTAATCCAATTCAGCCAAAAATGTGACTTAGTGGATTTTCGCTGTACGCCCACGATATTATTAAACAGTTCTTTACAATTTACATTACATAAACTAAAACTTAAAAAAATAATATCACTACATCTGCACTTTAAGTTATTTTAGAAAATGTTCAAAAAATCCGCCACTGTTTTGAGTTGCATCTTTTTAAAACTAAATTACTACCTATTCTCACAGAACGACCGGTCGACTTGATTAAACTTCTCTCGCACCGCCACTTCAAGTGCCTCTCTTAATTCATATTTTTGTAGAATTAGGGACAATTTTTAAAACAGCCAAAATTTGTTTTTTCGAAATATTTAGTAAGCCATGAACTTTTTCAAAAATCTGAAAGACGCATATTTATGACCCCACAAAACTGTAATTCTTTCCCCATTTAACCGACTCTATCGGCCGTATTCATAGTCGAGCGCCAGCCGCCCGCCGAAAAGAAGCGCTCGCCGAAGATTTCTCCGGCGAGCGCTTCGATATCGGGAGAGAAAAAAAGCTCTTTCATAGTCGGCCACAGAATATACTAACGAAAAAGAAGTCCAAGTTCCTTGTAATAAATCGGTTCCATTTTCGTAACGCCATCTCTCGACATAGCTGACATTATAGGTTAGCCAAAGGGGTGCGGGGCCGGGGGGAATTGTAAAATACACTTTTTTATTTTAATGATTTTTATTCGCAATTTGCAATTTTATTTTTAAAACATATTATGTGAAACAATCACATAATATGTCTTAAAAATAAAATTACAAACGGAAACAAAAGGAATTAAATAATCTGAAAATTTACAAAGTTTATTGATAAAAAAGTTAGGCTATGCAAATTGATAAGTATATTAAGTATAACCTCTTTGGTATAACATTGTTAAACAAACATTAACAAATCATAACATAGAAACAATCATAGAACTAAAAAAAGTACTATTACATAAAAACAGGTGATACAATACTTCAACATTAATTTTAACATAATATCAAAACCGAAAAATCAAACTGCAAACACAACCACACTTATCACAACAGAAATTAACACACACGTCCGCGGCAAATGCCCAAGAAAGACTGATCATTCTGATTGGTCCTGGTCCGGTCGTAGCTCACGTCGTATTGTCGGTAAGCAAAATCCCTGTCCAAAAATTTGACGATCAGCGCCATCATCCGTCATAATTGGGAAACTTTTGCTGGAACCATTTTTAATATTTTACTTACATGGCCCTGTAGTCGGCCGCCAGCGCACCGCTGGCTGGCGAAAATGACGGCGCGTCGCCGACAAAATTTCACTTCGGGTGGAGGGTTTTAACAACAGGGAACATGTTTTCTTCCTTTTTCTACACAAAATCGGTTATACGAACTTTAACATTCTCTAAATATTTAAATATTAATAATATAAATATTTTATTGATATTGGGTAACTTAAATATTTTATTGATGTGTCCATTATTTTGTTATAATTCGTTTTTAAGTAATGAATAATATCTTCGTAATCCTTCACTTATAGTAAAAAGATTTACAATTTTTTATATACATATTTTTTTGGCTAGGTATATTTTTGGGTCATAATAAAAAGGATATTAAGTTAATAATTTACATAATGGGGAATTCCATAGGTCTGTTCGGTTTTATTTGAAAGTTTTATGGATTCGTTTTTATTACGTTTATAAATTTTTATAGACCTTAACTGTGCCTTAACCTTAATCTATTGGTGCTGTGTTAAGGATTTTAAAATTATTTTAAGGGAAAATATGACCAGAGTAGAAATAATTTATATTTTTAAATTGGCTCTATTTTTGTTTTGTGTAGATGACTGATGTTTGGTGAATTTGGTATATTTTTTCCAGTTTGTGTAAATTACAAAGAGAATTAATGTAATAAACGTAAAAACAATAGGAAAAATAAAAAATCATAAACATAAGAAAAACAAAACGATAAAACATTTAAATGGTCAAATAGACGGACGGAATTGATATGCCTCAAATGTAATAAATAATGGCCTCAAAAATACGAATGTCATCGTTCTCGTTAATCGTCACAATATTATAAATATCCATAATTAATTCAGTTTGCTTGGTGCTTCTTTCAACTAGAGAAATAAACCAGACTAAACTGGCCGACCGTCCGGAGATGGTAAGGACATGCTCCAGTCGCCGCCCGAAAATCACCGGATGGGGTTTAAACTGCGCAAGTGTTCTTCGCCTGGAGATCGACTATGAAACGGAAAAAAAATGCTTATCCAATCGCCCGCCGGCGAGAGAGCGGTTACTCTATATGACGGATGTGCGCACGCGTTACTCGGAGAGCGCTCGACTCTGA
Source organism: Sitophilus oryzae (assembly GCF_002938485.1). Classification (NCBI taxonomy): domain Eukaryota; kingdom Metazoa; phylum Arthropoda; class Insecta; order Coleoptera; family Curculionidae; genus Sitophilus; species Sitophilus oryzae. The sequence goes on from NW_022146169.1 coordinate 411,248, forward strand.
AATAAGAACGAAGAATTTCGGGAAAGCTCCCGCCAGCGGGAGGCTGGCGATCGATTGTGAATACGGCCGTATATCTCCAGTAGTTTCCGAGAGACCCATAGAGAACATCGTAGGAAACTCACCCTGTATTTCAAAAATTGAATTGTTTGAATATCATAATATAATATTGGCCGTAGCTGTCATGGAATTGAGCGAGCGATTAAAAAATTACAAGATTAAACGAACTTGTGAAGTTCGATCGTAATTATATGAGGCGCTTCGTTCGAAGAGATCATTTGAAAGTAGACTTTGTAGTACGGCTTATGTACGCTCTGTGGCCACAATATTTAAAGAATAAAAAATTTACTCTGTGGTATTCTCGGCTACTCATCACCTCACCTATACGTTACTAACTTCATACTTTTAAAGAACCGATTGAGAACTTTATTTGAAATCGGGAAAAAAGTTGATTTACTAATTTTTCCCTGGGTTTCATGGACTATTCACATTGGCTCTTGGTCCATGATAAAATAGGGTGCGGTGATCACTCCGATCTCTTCGAACGAAGCGCCTCATATAATTACGATCGAACTTCACAAGTTCGTTTACTCTTGTAATTATATTTCGGCGCTTCGTTCTCGATATCACTTGAAAGTAGACTTTGTAGATGTTTAAAGGATCGGGAAAAATTAAATCAGCTTTGATAATATAACAAAATAAAATGTCATATTAAGCCAAATGAATACATTGTGAAGAGAATCAATTTCATAGATATCTATAAAATTTGATGCTTGAAGTCTTCAATATATTAAAAAGTAACACAATAAACATCTATCCATATGCACAAATAATCTATTAAACCAATTTTAAGACAATGACAAAATAAACTTATATTTAAATAAGGCCAGCTATGCACGCATGCACCTACTAAAATAAAGAGAATCGTCCGATAAATACGTAGACGAATTCTAATGACCTAAAAAGATTACATAATAGGTAACATAACATAAACAGAGCAAACAATACTTATTATTGTTTCAACATGCAAAATGCAAATTCTTCTGTAAAAAAGTAATAGAATTCTTCGACCATCCTGCTGATCTACGAATGGTACTTAGTAGTAACCCATTCTTGTAAGCTGCAGAAGTTGAAGCATGTCTTACAGAATAACCAGAAAATATTTTAGTATCAATACCAGCAGCCTTAAGGGTACTCTTTATCCAATTACTAATAGTCTGGGATGTAGCCGTTAAATGAGGTTTTCTCGTCGACAAAAACAAAAAATCCTGTTTTTGTGTTCGAAAACTTGCAGTTCTTTGTATACTATAGGCACACATTATCGTGTTGAAGCTACACACACATTGGGTCTATCCTTAAAAAACGGCAGTTGTAAACATGGTTGTTCCCTTCCTATGGACGTAGTTTTCAAAATTTCAGCAACAAAAATCTGAATTTATTCAGTGTCAATGTGAATATTTTCGACCCTAATTTTTGCTAATGTCTGCAACCGTTGAGCTGACGTCAATGCCATAAGAGTCGCTAACTTACGTGTTAAAAGTAATAACGGTAATTTGTCATTATCTCCTAACATATCTAAGTAGTCTAATACTTTACCAGTGTTCCAAGTAAAAAAATATTTCCTCTGTTGAGGACGTAGTCGGTACACAGTAAAAAATTGAGTGTTAAAATTTACACTCAAATTACACTCAAAGGTGGTTCCTATTTGTCCACACTGGTGAGTGTAATTATTATTGTTCCTAAGTATGGTGAAATATTGGTGTGATTTAACCTTTTAGGTGGGGTTAAACTAATCCAATTTAATATCTTTTTTTCCCGAGCTAAAATTAAAAAAGCCAAGAAGAGAGTGTATTTTTACCAATTGTGAGTGCGTTTTTGACTACGGATAAAATCTTTTAAAACCATTTTTAAATGTAAAAATCACCAAGCGTAATGGTAAATAATCAATTTTTAAGTGTAAAAATGGTTTTAACTGAGTGTCAAATATACATAGTTTGGGTGTTAAAATAATTTATCAGTATGGTTAAATACATTTATTAGAGTGTAAATTTGATTTCAGTTCGTGTACTTACCTATATTTAAAATTTAAGGTGGGAAAACATAAAAAAAGAAAAAAATTAAAAATACGAAACGTTTTTATTATATAATATAATAAATAATACAAAAATATACCTTAATTTAGGTAGGTGCATTAGGTAACAACGAAACAAAAAAATATTCCTTACTCTATAGGGAATTACACATTATGGGTAAACACAAAATAAAATATATAATATACCTTATTTGAGGTAGCTATAGGTAACAACAAAACAAAAAATATTCCTTACTCTAGGAAAATAAAAATATATATATATATATATATATATATATATATATATATATATATATATATATATATATACCTTATTTGAGGTAGGTAACAAGGAAACAAAAAATATTCTTTACTCTAGGAAACTATAGGTCAACGCAAAATAAAAAATATATATATACCTTATTTTAGATAGATTCCTTAGGTAATAACGAAACAAAAAGTATACTTTACTTTATTATACTACGGGCTACGCACACGCTGTGTAAATGTGACCCTTGATTGTCCCTTGGTTACCTTCTTAATGGTGATGTATGTATAGGCAAGCAGGAGCAATTTCCTGAGTTGTCTCCTATGTAGGGCGGCAGGGACTTTTGACAGCTTTTTAGGAGACCGCTTAGGAATTATGCTCCTGCTTGTCTATACATACAACACAATTAAAAAGGCAATCAAGGAACACATCCCTAAAATGCCCCTGAATTTGGCAGCCAGGCGAGTGCGTAGCCCGTAAGTCACGGATTATTAATTATTTTTAACTAAAATATACTTAGGTACTATGTAATAGGACTCTGAAACCGATTTACATTCATATGGTTCTTTATAAATTAAAAATTTTGGATCACAAAGGAGTATTTCACAATCAGGTACAACACGGAATGCATTTAAATTTGTTTTAAACTCTTTGGTTTCCCAAGACTTTGTTATAAAAAATGGATGTTCCTCTATTAATACTATTTTTAATATTTCATAAAAAACTGGTAAATTTTCATTGTTAAATTTTACACAAACTAGAAAGGAAGGTTTATACAAAAATCCATATTTTAAAAACTTGGTTTCGATAACTGTCACATTATTAGGAAGGTCTAATTCTTCTATTAAAATATTTTTAAACTCATAATTATTTAACTCAAACATTTTGACAGGACCCATTTCAATTGGGATTTCGCAAAGACTATTTATATTTACAGCTTGTTTTATTTGATGTCGTAGAGCCAAAGTGTGAGGAATATTTTTAAAATTTTTAAATTTTTGTACCAAATCTTTAAAGTACCCATGTTTTGCCTCAAAGCGCATTGCCCATAGGTATATTAAAGGCCCCAATTTTCTGATAGCATTTGGATAATGAATCATCATATGATGCTTTGGAAGAATATTTCCGCTATACTGTTTGACTAATAAATGATGTTCACAAATTAAATCTTCTAGAGTAGATGTCATTTCAATTGGAATTATAGGGGCAAAACATATATTCATAATTCTTAATAAAAATGTGATAATATTCCATCTGTCCCCAACTTCTAAAATAACATCACTTAGAATTAAAGGCAAATATCGTGTAAGAGTCCACGTTTGCGCCGCTCTTTGTCCTATACTACTTCCTGATTTTTCAATGTTGATAGGACTAGGCTTTGTGCATTGGTCAATTGTACCATAATTAAAAAAGAAAATTCGTTGATTAATTTCATTAAGGGAGATTTTTTTTTCAGAAACTAAATAGGTAATAATTAACTTAATTTCAAACTGAGCAACCCCTTCAAGAATATCATGCATTATATCTATAGATGGCGTATTTCCCAAATTAAAATATTTTAACTCATTTAAAATGCTTTTTTCTTTACTTCCATAATAGTTAGAACCAGGTTTAATTTCTGGCAAAGTGTTGAAAAAATCTTGATTGCGCAAGTGACAAAGATCATCAGATTCCCTAAATACGTTTTGAGTGTCATTTTTGTGCATTAAGCACATTCGGCAAAAATAGTTGGCACTGAAAGATTCCACCATACCTGATAACATATTGCCACCGAGGTTGTCAAAACTTAATGCAACCAACGTACCCTTTAGTTTATATGGTAAAAACGATACTTCAATTCCTTCGGTTTCTAATGTTTGCAAATCTTTTACAAAGGGTTTTAAAATGTCATTGATAGAATATTTTTTTAAATCGGAAGAGTAAAAAAGTGCTGCAACGTGAATATTCTCTAATTTACCCAGGAATATTGTTGGTATATTTCTTATGATAAAATAAAATGCACCGATTTTATGAATTCCAGTTTTGGAACCCAAAGGCGCACTGCATTCAAATTCATCGAAATAGAGTTGTATTTGTATTGCATTTGGATTATCCTGAAAAAAAGTATGGTTTTTATAATACTCACCGTCAAAAATTGTTTCTAAATTATTGCTGTTTATCTGAGAGACATATTCCAGGGTAAAATATTTTTGAATATTCTTGTTTTTTAGCAATGTAGATAACGTATTTTTAATGGGAATGTATATAAACGTATCTGTTACATTTTTTCCAATGTAAGTATTACTTATTCTATGAAGGGTTTGATCAGTTCGTACTCCCAATGCGATATTTACAGGTGAGACAATACTTTCAGAAAATGCTTTGTTAATTTTGTACGCTGAATTAAATTTTTGAATAGAAGAAGTAATATCTCTAAAAAATACAATACACTCTTGATCTGCACTTTGAGGCAAGAGAGAACGAATTTCTTCAAAAATATAAGTTAGGAGTTCATCAACATTTTGTACTATAGTAACTAGGGTAGTAACTGGCATTCCATTTGATATTAATTTTGAAATAAAAGAAACTATCTGAAAATTCACATCGGACATTCTTGTCTCGACATTGCTCTCACACTCTTTTTCGATGTTGTGATCCATAAAAGGTAAGGGTTCAGGATGATTTGAAGTGCCGGTGGAAATGTAATCATTGGCATTATTGTCGCTATCATTATTATTATGTCTCCCATTGTTTTCTTTTGTTGTAATATTGGATAATTCAGTATTTTCTTGGTAGGCTGATGGTAAAACTTTAGGTTTTAAAACGCATTTTATTAAATGTTTTTTGTAACCACTAAAAGTATTAAATGTAGAAAGACAACTGCTTCTAAAACATCTTAATGAAGAATTTTCTCGAGAACCACGGAAATGCCAAAGTCGCAAATGTTGAAATAATTTAAATATTTCTGAAAATCTACGTGAGCATATAAAACATTTTAAATGCATTTTAACATTAAAAATATTAATAAACCTACTACTAAAGCGTGACGAATTGATTACAGTACGGGGAGTAATATCTAATAACCTTAACTATTGTTTTCTTCAAAATGTACTATTCGATTTCTTAACTCTCGCATTTTTGTTGTGTAGTGAATTTTTTCTCTATCTATTTCATAAAAAAAGTCTTGTATAAACGTAAAAAAGGTTTCTAGACCAGTGTCAAATTTTACTTTGAAAACAAAGTGTACTTTAAATAGCAAATCAAATGCGTCTAAAATGTTATTTTTACCTGTGTCTAAAAATCTATTGTCAAAAACAATTTTAAAGTCGTGAATGGCTGCCCTTTTTGATCCAATGGCCACAAGAAAAGGCTGGAAACTCTTCCTCACCTCTAAAATTTTATCCAAAGGATCACCCACCTAAAATATTTGAAGTTTATTAAAGAGTTTTGCCAACGCCCGTTTTTATGATAATGATGGTAACCGATCCGCACAGTAACTCTTAGCGACCGGTGTCCCATTTTCGTATAGGTTAGGTTTTACGGGCTATCGAGTAGAGATAAATGAAGAGGGAAGCCCGTTTTGTTCTTGATATACAGGGCGAAATAAAAATATATCAATTTTGACACACCCCCGTTTATCTTGGTTAAGGTCTATTCTCACACGTCAGTTAGTATTAGTGCCAGATGTCGCGAAAACCGCATCTCTCTATCTCTACTCATAAGCGAGAAATCCTGTAAAACCTACGACAATGGAACACGCTATAAGTATATTGCAGAATTTTGACGTGTCGCATTAAGAACCTTTTAGTTACGAACAGATATTATAATAAGCGTTACTTACCGAACAAAAAATCAAGAGCTTATCAATAAGTGAATTCACAGTATCTCGCGAGGAGTTCCTATTTTTCTTGCCTTTTGCAGTGGATGGCAACATATGAATAATAGAAAGTAGTGCTCTCGTATTTTTGTCCCAAGCTAAAATATACATGGCATTAATAATAGTACAGGGTAATTTACTTTATTTTGTTATAAAAATAAGATATTTACCTTCAAGATCTGCCAATTTATTGGAAATTGTCGCCTCGTATATTTCTATGATATTTGCAGCCTTCTTTTCAAACTTCGCCACAAAGTTATTGGCATTAGCAGGATATAGCAAGCTGAAATCTTGTTCAATCTAAAATTATAAAAAATTAGGTTTTAAAGTTCACTAAATTAAAATGACGTGACATACAAGTCCTGGCGTGTCTAAAAATCTGGGATAATCGACAAATGAAAAGTCATTCGTTTTTCTACAGTTAAAAAGGTTTTTCATTTTTTCCATGATTTCCTTTTTCTGCGTCTTGCAGCAAGCATTTTTTAAAAATTCTATGTCTGCTACTTCTTGTTCTGTCAATGTTCTGGCTTTTTTTAAGGTTGGTTCATCTGATGAGTCATCACTATCAGATGTAACTTGTGGTGATAACTTTCGTTTGGAGCTTGGCACCATATTGGATCTTGCAACGGTTCGGAGCCTCCATGCCAGGTAGCCACTTGGGGTTCTTAAGCTGTCATTATAAAATATCTCCTAAAAATTTAAATCAATTTTAAGGCGCTAAATTAAAACCCCACATTGAGCAAGATATCTTTTTGAAAAAAAAAATTATTGGTAAATATCGAGGTAAATATGTAAATATGAGTTTATTCATAAAACAGCGATTTGACACTTTGCTCGTGATGTTTCGTTTAAAATTAAATTAATTTGCAATACATGTAGGTATGTACTTAACAACTGTCAAATCTCTGTTTTATTCGGATAAAGTCTCATATACCTATCATTAAGTTACATTGTTAGTTCATAATAATTATTATTGTACGTACGTATCCTCCTTTATTGCTGAGAGTGTCTCGCAGTTTTGGAAACAACTCGACTATTGCTTTAGCAAATTCAACCTTTATCTCTTTGCTCATACTTATGCCATATGTGTTGGTCATCATTCGGACTGTTAAGTTAACTAGTTCCCTCCTAGTTCGATTATTTAAAACTTGATTTTTTTCATATTCCTCTATGATATTTTGCCCTCCGTTGCATAAAAGAAATTCCTTCAACATCTAAAAGTTATTTTCTTTAGAGTGCAACATGAATTATAATCCTGTAAAATCGATAAGTAGGTAAAATTTAAGTTTCTAAATTAAGTTTGAATCAAAATTTCGGAATATATGACAGATTTTACCCTAAAAAAATACCCTTTAGGTACTCGATAAAGTTAATATTCGAATATAACTTAAGGCTACGAGTTACGATGAAGGATGATTCGGACTTTAAGTGGGCTATATTAAACTCGTATTAATACTTAATTATTACCTTTGAGTTGACATATTTTGCAGTTGAAGTGCTAAGTCCATCAGTTTCATTGTTTTTTACCATCGTATTTGGATTTGAAGGAACAAGAAATCCATCTGAGTCAATGTTAAGAATAAAAACATTCTCAGAATTCTCAGCGGATACAACTCGATTAAGACCACTTGAGTCTGAATTAATTGTACCCTTATCAGTAATATCGTCAGATATCATAGAAATAAGGTTACTATCGTTACAGTCTATAGTATCAGTCTTAGACAGCCATTTCTCAACTTCATCATTAGATGGTGTGTCTTTGTTTATTGATAGGGTTGAATCAGAAGATGAAAAATCATTAATTAATATCCCTCCGATTTTCAAAACACAGTTAGGCATTTTTAAATAGTCAAGAATACAGTCTTCTTCTATGACTGTTCCATCAGGATCGGTAAAGAAAATGTTTTCTTCATCGCCAATATTAAATTTCTTTTTAGCTGTAAAAAAGAGCTTTCTTAGATTTAAGTTTTACCTATTGCAAAAAAAGAATATGTTATAAGAAAAGGACCGCCAGAACTGTATTGTTTGTATATTACATTTCAATGTACATAATAACATGTATACAAGATACAAGTAGGTATATGGGTTTCGTCGAGCTGTCAGTATTTTTCCTTCAAGGCCTGTCACGTCAAGATCGCGTGCTGCACGAAATTTATTATTTATATGTTTTTTTATTATTATTTAAAATGTATTCAATGCAGCACGTGATCTTGACATTACATTGGAGGAAAACTAACCTAAAAACTGACAGCTGCACGAAACAAATAGCAAATTGCAAATCTGGATAAATGAAATTAATCTCGGATATGTCAAAGTGTTGTTAAAAATGTCATCTTTGTGCTTCAGTTTTGGGGACAGATTGAAAAGATGACATTTACAACAACATTTTGACAGATTCGAGATAAATTTCAGATTTTTTGTCTCTCTTTCTTGTAGACAGCTTCCAATACCTAGTTGTTTTTTATGTATTCAGATTGGTTAGATTTGCAAAGCCGAACGTATAGCTTATTCTATAAAATAGCGATTTGACACTTTTCACACACGATGTTTCATTTAAATTTAAATTAATTTGCCATGACAACTATCAAATCTCTGTTTTATTATAGGATGAAGTAGCCTATATGTACAGGATGATCATTTATAATGTCCCCCTGTAAGTATTTTATTTGACGTTTGGGGAAAAAATGTCAAATACAAAAGTTTCACAAAAAAGATTAAGCTATTTGCAAGACATATTTTTATATATACAGGGTGTTGCAGAAGTCGCCCATGGATAAAAGTTATATTTTTTAAATGGAACCCCCTGTATATTTTCAGGTTAGGACGATTCTTTTCTTCTGGTTCAACAATTTTCAAGTTATTTAAGTTTAAGGTTGCATTGAATTTACGTTAACTTGATTTACTCTGCCATGAGTCCGCGTAAGTGCCATGAATTCAATGCAATTTCAACATTAAGTTGCTAAGCAACTTTATGTTATGTGAATTAAGTGAATTTGCACTGAATTCATGGCAGAGTAGATCGACATATGGTATATTCGGAATCATTCTCTTTTCAGTCCCAAAGTTTGAAGTCTCTGTCACTTTCCAAAACAAAATGGTACTCTGTCAAAATTTCGGAATTTCTGAAAAATTTTTAATTATAAGAATAAAATGTATTATTACTTTTCAACACTTTGGAGACTTTTCGAACTAACTTCACACTCATTTTCATGGAAATATATTCGAAAAGTCTCAAAAGTCTAAAAAAGTAAAATTTTTCAGAAATTCCGAAATTTTGATATAATACCATTTTGTTTTGGAAAGTGACAGAGACTTCAAACTTTGGGGATGAAAAGAGAATGAAAAGACCTTTCAAATGAGGTATTACTCGACCCCATATTCCACTTGAAATTTTAGGGGCTCGGCCCCCCCCTTTCTAGGGGGCTGAACTTAAAGTGTTAAAAATTGTTACAAAAAATGTCCCCCTTGGTAAATCAGGTGACGTGTTCGAGCGATTTTCCGTAAAATTGAAACAGAGTGAGATATTCAACCTGTTTCGTTTTAAATGGAACACCCTGTATGATGTCACATATTAATATCACTGACAGTAATATTTTATAGGTTTTTGTTGCGGTTGACGTTTTACGTTCAAAAGTTAACCAACTTTTAACTTCGACAGGAACGTTGACCTTGAAACGTTAGTAATAGCCAATAGAAATGCCTTATTTTTTAGCGCCTCTATTTAAAAAGAATGCGATCATAACATAACCTCAAAATTGTTTCAGTTTCTTTTTGGAAAGTAGGTATGAAATTTCGAAATTTTCTTTAGAAAATGCAGAAAAAAGGTGATTTATATTAAAATTTAGTACTTTGTAGGTGTTTCTATTTGATGTTTTGTTTGATTTGATTCTAACCCATGATGGACAACCCGAAATGTTAACTAAAACGTTTTATATCTATAACTAGCAACAAATTACCGTCGTTATCGTTCAACGTCAACCGCAACGTCGAACCGCACCGTTTTCAATGTATAATTGGGGCTTAAGTGTTTTAGAGCATATAAAATATACTTACTTAAAAATACTATTAAAATCCAGGAAAGAAATAATTATATTGTAGGTATGTAGGTAGGATATCGAGTCTCGCATTTCTATAAATCCGCCATTAAAATTTACAAAGCACTAAACTACTAAACATAATCTTAGATATTTACTTACCTAACTCGACTATTTCAGAGTATGTCACATTATCTGATGTTTCATCAATTTTGGCGTATTTACTTTTGTTGTTTAACTGAATTTTAAACATCATTTTGCCAAAATCATGAGCACTACAACACACGAGCAACCCGTACAACCACCAACCACTAACTGACCAACTTGAAATTTGAAATAGGCAAATAGGCGTGCAGAAACGCGAAAGCAGTGGGGATGTGCCACGTGGATGTCACCCAATATGATGGTTTTTTAACACTCGCGAGTGTTAAAACTGCGTTTTGCAGTCTTTATAACACGGTATGGGTGTTTTTAAGACGTATGTAGGGCAAAAACCATTTCCTGAAAAGTAACGTTTACACTGATTATATGATTCTTACCAAATTATAAGTGAACTTTACACTCCACACACTAATTTCGCTTTTTTTTTGGTAGATTTGATTTTCAAAGTTTGCGTGTTATTATTTCTGTTTAATTTCATTAACGCGAGTGTAAATATTAACACTCTGATAATTTACCACACTAAATATCTTTTCTACCACCAGGTCATTTTTTACTGTGCATTTTCTTATATTGCTATTTTTTGACCGCAAATGGTAAAATCATAACTAAGAGCTTCTCGCCCGTCGAGTGAGATGCACCCTGTACACTACTACGCAATTTAGGATCTACGCGGATGGAGGGGCAGGGCGTAGGTAGATCGGAATGTATAGGTATAGACATATAGGTATAGAGTGGCGAAATTTTGGCTTTTTTATATCGCAATTTGTAAACAGCGCTTATTTGTAAATAACCACCGTTTTTGGAGAGGTATTTTAGATAACAATCGATATTTAGAAATGTTTTGACACCCTGGAAATACTACCACCGAGCACGTCATTGTTGCAACTTGCAACTGCGTTAATACGCCTGGCGGTGACCGCCTCATACTCTTTCAGATATTTAGCAGTAAAATAAAGAAACCTGTTATTTTTAAGCTGTTATTTTAAGCTGTTTTTTTATAAATAACTATAACAGTTTCAACTGTTATCTAAAAATAACAGTTTTGCCCATCACTAGTCACTCTAGAGAGTCTCCTCTTTAAATGATACAATTACAGTTACTGCATCTTCTAAGAGAATCAAATCATATTGGCACACTAAAAGAATTATATGTGTTCTATGGTGTGTTACTCTATTTATTTTCCTCATAAAGACTCATACTTTTCCAGATCAAACAAAGCGAAAAACTGCCAAGTAAACGACATCTAATTATGCGATTATAGCCACCCCGGAGCTTCTTGTTCACGTCGCAATGCGGCGCCGGTTTCCGGAGCCCCGCGGTTTCTTCAGGAGGGCGAAGGCCTGATTAGCACACACACACTCGCATATAAACACCTTCTGAGGCAAATTACGAGGTACGAAACGTTGGGAGATGGTTTTTGCGCGATTATTGTTGGCTCCCCTGCCCCCATTCCGTCCCTTTTCACGACGAATTGTCGTTCGACGGCTTAAATGGAAGTTTAATCCGATAAATATGACCTTTAGGTGTTATTTTTCGGGTCCAGGAGGTGTTGCCTATACGAAGGGTGAAAGGAATAAAGTACGTACAATAAATTCGGTTTGTTGTGTGACTGGGGTAATAGACAGAGAGTTTTTTTTAAGTAAAATGGCTTCCAACCAATCGACCGTGACTAACAAATTTTTCGTTGTCAATTTTGATTCATTCCAATCTTAGATTCCAATACTAAATCTGGATGATCTTGTTATAATAATTTTAATTTCTTTCATCTCAATGCCACAAAGTTCAAATTAGCTCAATAGGTTATACTTTAACGAAAAGTTAATCTTTCAATTAATAGTATATTGTTTTATAAGGAGTAAAATGACACTCTTTGAGGCGAGGCTGTACGTTTGACGAACGAACCAGCGAGTCCGACATACAGGCGCGAGGCACAACAACTCATTTTTACTCCGAATAGATTTGAAATTAGCGCGCGGAGCTTGTCGACCAATGGTGCAGTTAGCACCTGTGACTTAGTGACCAAACCTGCGCAATATCATACCTTCTTTTCTTTGTATCATGGTCGGCACATTCTGCGCGCCAATTTCGAATCGACAAACAGATGACACAATAAATGTGAAAATGAATTTTCAAATGTCAAGCCCAATGGTTTGCCATAACTTTTGAGGTTATGTCCTAATTCTTACCCATTTTGGGTCATTTTTTATTAGTGGCAATTGAACAATATGGCTTTTTTTATATGACGCAGATGATATGCGCAAACTGAACAAAATTGGAGCCGCTATCGATCATACCTTGTTTTCTTTGTATCATGGTAATTATATACTTATCGAGAAACTATGGTTACGGCTGGTTGAATTTGACGTTTTATGTCAGTTTAGTAATATATTTTCGTACTTTTATGCTTAGGTTTAAAAGTGCTGTACTTTTTATGCCTAGGCGTTAAAATGACTTTCTTTATATTATCAATCACATCGCAAAAATTAATACTTTCCTGACGTTTAAAAAAAAATATTGTACTACATTAGGGTTGTCAATTGCCAGACGTTCGGTATTTCCGGGAAAATCCAGCATTTAGGTAAATTTTCCCGGATTAATCAAACTATAAAATCAAATATTATAAAGTTGATATAAACTAAAAATACACACTTATACTTAATACTATTCCATCACATTTTTCGATTGAGCTTCGTTCGTTTATATCTAATTACCCGTATTTACCTTCATTTAAGCTATATTGGTAACGTTTTTATTTTTTCAGATAAAAAACGAGATTGGTATGTTTCCAGTTCACTTCCTGTTTCATCGGAAATAACTACAATTTTTGATTTTGAAATGGCACCCTCGCTATATTTTTACTTTATTCGATAGAAAATGACACTTTGAATAGAATGACATATCATATGTGAACTTTTGACATTTTCGCTTAAAAAATTGTATTTTAAATTTTAATCGAGAGTGCCATGGCTGTGTTAAAAACACTCATTTTTAATCAAGGAACCTTGGAAAAATAGATTTTAATCTCAGTCTTTTTTTGATCATGCCAAATTTCAGGTTTTATAAATTACATAGAGGTGGCTTGCCACTGGCTCTTAGACTATAAAATTGATACTTTTAAAAGTTACGAATGTCTATTATTAATAAAAATCGTTATAAAAAATTATAATTAATATGCACACTTTTATAAATTTCGCAAATCTTTTTATAGCTTCGGGGTAACTCTAATCGCATAATTAGACTCCATTTCGCTTGACAGTTTTTCTCTTTGTACGTTCGAGAACGCCGACTTGTGCTTCAAAGATACGAAACAGCGAAGAAAGTCTTTTAAAAGACACTTTGAAAGCACGGTTTCTTTTACAGGATGTGGCAATTGAAATGCTCGAAGGCATGAAACTAATTAACACATACTCTTTTGATATTAATATTTAGACTCCTATCTGATGTGACAAAGAATATTCTTCTAATAAATATGATATTAAGAGGTGTAAATAAAATTCTTTGTAAAAATGGCAGTATTTTTACATCTTTTATTATGACGCTTGAAGAATGGCTACATAACGATGGGTGGCCAAAATAGATATCCGCATATCATCATTTGTTTCCTGTCATGAGCTTTTCTGTGACTGAAAAGCCCGATACGTGATGTTATCTCTCTTCCGCACTCCGGACATTCAAAAATCTCATTACTTTGTTGCCTCTTTATTTTTTGGTTGTCGTTATTAACTGAATTTACAATTCTCCTCCATTGCGTTCTATTGTGCGCTGCTTCCTCCCACTGAAGCTGCATACTTATCCCTTTTAAGTTTTCATGAAAACATCCTTGTATCTTTTGAGTTGTAGTATCTAGCTGATATCTTCAACAGATGCCTGATAAAAAACGAAAACATTCCTGAAGACTGGAACCTGGCGTACATCAGCTCTATCTTTAAGAAAGGAGACAAAAAAAGATGTAGCAACTACAGAGGCATTAGTTTGACAAGCTCAATGGGAAGGTTGTATGGCAGGATATTAAAAGAGAGAGTAGAAGAGAGCTTTGAAGAAATAGAAGAACAAGGTGGTTTCCGCGTGGGCGTTCTTGTACAGACAACATATTTGTGTTACAACAAATAATTGAAAAAAGGAGAGCTCGAAATTTGGACACGCATCTGGTATTTATAGATTTAGAGAAAGCCTATGACACGGTGCCTTTGAAGAAATTATTTGAAATCTTGGTTGAGGCAAATGTGAGTAAAACATATATTAATGCAATCTGGAATATGTACAAAAATTCAAAAAGTATGATCAGACAGGGGAAGTTCCTATCGGAATCCTTCCTGACATCTAAAGGACTTAGACAGGGGTGCAGTTTATCACCTACCTTATTTAAAATATATATACAGGAGGCATTGAAAAACTGGAGAAGGAAGAGTAGAGCTATGGGAATAGAGATTGACAACCACTGTCTATCGACCTTGTTCTTTGCAGACGACCAAGTTATTGTTGCAGGTTGTGAGGAGGATGCCGACTATATGTTGAGGAAACTTGATGAAGAATACGACAGATGGGGACTCAATATCAACCTCACAAAAACCGAATACCTGAAAGTAGGAGAAGAACAAACTGAAGATCCTAAACTACACATACATGAAATTAAAAGATGTAGCGAATATAAATATTTAGGAAGTATTATATCTGAAGAAGAGAACTCCAAGAAAGATATACATAGTAGAGTTCAACAAGGTAAGAAAGTAATCGGTCTTTTAAACCCTCTCCTGTGGTCAAATAAAACATCCATCCAAACAAAGATAAGGATTTACAAAGCAATCGTAGATCCAATTTTAACATACGGTGCCGAATGCTGGTAATTTACAGCAAAAGAAAGAAGGATGGTCGAGTCAGTGGAGATGGACTTTCTCAGAAGAGCATGTCGCATATCAAGGATGGAATACATTAGAAATGAGGAAATCAGGCAAAGATCAAGGCGAATATATACCAGCACCGACAACATCGAATCGAGACAGCTACTATGGTATGGGCACGTAAAAAGAATGGGAGGGGAAAGATGGCCAAAAAGGGCAATGGAGACACATTAGAAAGTGTCGTCCCCAAAGCAGAAGGAAAAGGGAAGACCTACAACTACGTGGTTAGATGGAGTAGACCAGTACATGAGAGACAGAGCTATTAACCAGGAAGAATGGCAAAATCGAGCAATATGGAGGTCGAAATGCGGGATGCGGCAGAAGCTGTAGGACCCCTGCTTTATATATATATATATATATATATATATATATATATATATATATATATATATATATATATATATATATATATATATATATATATATATATATATATATATATATATATATATATATATATATATATATATATATATATATATATATATATATATATATATATATATAAATAAATAATATTTTCTTGCCTTTAGCTGTGTATTTTTTCTAATTTCGAAAAATCGAAAGTAGAGAAAAAATTAAAAAAAAAAAAATAAAAAGTAAAAAGAAAATTGTTTTGCTTGTCGTAAAGGGGGGAACCAAGCTCCACTCCCACAACCGGTTTCTGGGCCTACCCTTCATCAGGTGGGCTGTCCAGGGGCTGGTTCTCACCGATACGGCAAGCAAAACTTCTTCTATATCTACAGACGATGTCGTAAAGTGTCGGTGAGATATTAGTGCATCTCCCGTCAAAAGATGGTAAAGAGCGTTTTTCGGCCCGCTCAAATATATGAAATGAACAAAATTGTTCATTGTTCATCAGGAAACCGGTTCACTCTTACCCCCTACAAGTTCACCGTAAAGAAGAGATTTCGGTAGGCGGTTTTCTTGCATCCTGCATACGTAGCCAGCCCATCTTAAGCGAGATTTAGTAATCATGACTTCAGCGCTCTCGCAGCTTGCTTTTTCAAGGACTGATTCGTTTGAGACATGGTGGTACCATTTTATTCTTAACAGTTGTCTAAGGTGTCTCTGTTGCAACTTGTTTAATGCGCTCGTGTGCCGGCGCCGGCGGTACGGCACCCAGGTTTCACTTCCATATAACATGTTGGGGATTATTACTGCTCGATACACTGCAAGTTTCGTTTTTGTGCTCAAGTCATGATTGTAGAAAACCCTGTCTTTTAATTTCCAGAATGCTCTTGAGGCGCTGTTGTTTCTGTGCTGAATTTCAGAGTCGATATTTGCCTTTTCCGAAATCAAACTGCCGAGGTAATTAAATTCCGATATACATATTCCAATAGTTCTTCTCCGATTGTTATAGTGCTGTTATGATTTTCCGGGGGAGAGCACATTATTTTTGTTTTATCGATGTTCAGTTTAAGGCTCAAAGTCTCGCATGCCCAGGTATATGTGTTCAGTATTTCCTGTAATTGCTGTAACGTATTTGCAACTAGAGCGCAGTCATCAGCGTATTGGAGTTCTGTGATGAATTTTACACGTCTTTTTGCCCTGAGTCTTTTTATGTTGAACAGACCGCCCGCGCCGTCATACCGGTATCTAACACCCATTCCTCTTTCCTGCAGTTTGCTGTCCACTATAATAGAGAGCGCTGCCATGAATATGTTGAATAGGAGAGCAGCTAGGACACATCCCTGTCTAACTCCTGTATTTGTCAGGAAAGGATCGCTCAGTGATCCATGATGTGACACTCTCGACTTGTTGTTGTTATGGAGGCTTTTACACACAGTAAGAAATTTGTTGGGCACTCCGAATTTTTGCATAATTGCCCAAAGTGCATCTCTGTTTACAGAGTCGAAGGCTTTCGTTGTTCCTTTAGTTTTTCCTGTAGTTGGCAGACGGAGAATATGGAATCAACTGTACCGCGGTTGGTGCGAAAGCCCGTTTGCGATTCTGGGAGGATTTTTTCTATATGTGGGTGGTTGATCGAATTTTTTTTATGTAGACCTTATAATATAATATAATATATATAAATTATTGCTATTTTCAATTAAAGAGGAAATAATATGAACAAAATAAAGGATAATTCGTCGATTCAAAAAAAAAAGACAGAAAAATCACTGTTCCAGTGTTTCCACGGTCAATGCCGCTAATGCCAGAAGTAATATCGCAACTAATACTACTAATGCTACGATTAATCCGCGACCACTGCCCATACCACTAAAGCCGTTACTAATGCCAAATTGTGCTATACTGCTAATGGCACTAATGCGGTCGCTTTGTACACAACAATGCCATCGCAGTTTACTCCTCGCATTAGTATATGACTGATTTGCAAATTAGAGAAGACCAAGAATATTTTTCTCATTTTATCAGCAAAGTCGCAAAAAGTCGCAGTGTTTTATTTTACTGTATGAAAGCCCAATGTTTACTAAGTAAAACGTATATAGACAATATGCTGAATTCTTCGAAATGCGCAACTAAATCTCTAAGTATAATAAAAATGTCACAAATTTAATAAAATTTTCTGAACGCCTAACTTTTAGTTCAAAAAAAAATTGTTAGTATAGAGAATATCAAAATAAATAATATGTTTTTGTAGAATACATATCTGCAGTTTGCTGAGCCATTTTCAATCAAAACAATAATATAAACGTAAAAGGAGCACAAGAACAACAATAATTTATAATTTTAAACATAACATTTAGCCATTTACCTCATATCTGTGAGAAGTAACAACTTTAACGTTTCGTTGAAACAAATGAATGCAACTAAACACACCCATAGCAACGCCATTCATGGCAGACATGATTTAACAAACCAAACCAAACCAAAACTTTCCCTCCGATAATCAGTAATGCAATTCCTCGGTAGTTTCCGCAATCTGATGCACTTCCTTTGTTCTTAAATCATCTTTAGCATCTAAAGCTAATGGGATTGACGGACAAAGCCATGTTCATAGTTCATGTTCTGTCAATCTGAAGAAGAAACATCAGAACGCATATTATGCGGTGTGACAGCCTGGCAAATGTGCTGTTCAGTTCCAAGTTGCTAGACTTTTTGGAAACGAAAAGACTGTAGAATGTAACCTAAGAATCAGAAGAGGACCACAATAGATCTAGAAAGGTCGTATTGGATCAGGCCGATAGCTACCAATCTAACATCTGTGAAAGCAAAATATGCAAAATTAAATCTGTGATATAATAAGTCGTATCATGTCGGTAGGTGCAATTTGTGGTAGCGTGTAAATGCATAAGCGTCTCGAGCCGTTTAGGCTCTGCATTTAATATTCCCAGGTCATTAAACTGATTGCGTTACGCAAGAATATTTATTACAACATCCTGACAAGCCAAAAATTAATAAATCAATATATTATTTAATTATGAATATTATTAATATAAAAAACATAAATTTCAGGTTTCCGTTACAATGTTGTTGAATATGCATTCCTTTACAGCCCCAAAAAACTCATACACACATCTAATCGTCCTGCTATACAAGCCCATTTAAATGCACATTAGTTAAAATGACAGAACGAAACGAAAGGAAAAAAAATCGAGCCCCGGTCGCATATTTCGACCATCTCCGCCGCAGCACGCGACCCCAAACGACCGGTTTCCGGCGGTGCTGCCTTTCTAATTAAATAGATGATTTTTGTTTGCTTAGATAATCATTTAATGGGGGCCTTAACGTTGGCATGCCCCGTTGCCCTCCCTCTTCCTACGGCGATAACATCGACGATCTTATCTGATGTAGGGCGAGCACGCGCCCTTACAGCCTCGGCTCTTAACTAACGTATACGAATTAACGCGACTAAAACGTCCTAATAGCGAATTTATCGACGGAAGGATGGGGAGGAGGAATAATGAGTATTGAGGGGAAAGGCGAGTGAGACCACCCTTCTCGAAAAACGCTTGCTAATTGGTGAAGTAGCATGATGTTTACATACATGCATACGTTTAAAGGGAAAACAAAAATGCCCGGCGTTCTACTTACTCTTAATTAACGCATTATGCGAAACAAATGGCGGTATACGGAATTTATGGGAGGCGGAGCATATTTAACTTACCCCACGCCTTTTACTATTTACTCAAACAGTAAAGCCTGATGGAAAACAGTAGTGTAAACTGTAGCACTATTGTAGTATCTCCAAAAAATCCTATATGGGTATTTCGCCACTGCACTGCAAGAAAATCTACCAAATAAAATAGTTATTTTTTGTAAACACTTCTGCGTTAAACCCAAACGGACACTACTTGTCAAAAGTTATGTTTACAGTTATACAAATTTGCTTAACAAAGAAAAAAATGCTTAACGTTTCGGAAAGTTTATCTCTTTCCGTCGTCGGAAGCAAAAAAATACAAAGAATAAAGAAAAAAACAATTTAAAATATTTAAATTCAACTATTCGAGAACACTTTACTTTTTTAAAACAGATACGTCTACAAGTAACCGTTGACGTTCTGTTAAAATGACATTATATCAAGTTAAACTTCAAAATTAACAATTACTACCTGATAACAATTACTTAATAAGGTAAAACCAAAAAGCCCCCAACTTTCTGTATGATTATTTTTAAATTTTAGGTATGTTATGTTTATTTATGTTATGTTCTTTAGAATCAAAGAAGCGATTGCTATACATTACTAACATCTACAGATGCATGAGCGATACATTTATTTTTATTAGATTGAATTAAAAAAGTCTCTTTTATTTTTCTTTTAGAGGCTATCGCTTCTTTCATTATAATTTTGGCGTTATTAAAATTTATTCTGTGCCCTGTGTCCCATGAATGCTGACAAATCTTAGATTTGTGAAAATCTCCCTTTCTTAAATATTCGTTGTACATTACTTTAGTTTTTGCTAAATTTATTTTGAGACTTACGGCTGTATTTAGTTCGTTAATTTGTGTTTGTAATTCTTCAGGACTATTGGCAATTAGGACTATGTCATCAGCGAATCTTAGATGATTAAGATATTTGATAAGATTGTTCATTGATTCTTCATTATATAGGTGACTATTTGGTATTGAGGTTATTTTGGTTTGGTGTGGCATTTCCAGTTGCATACTCTGTTGATATGGAGCAGAACATCAGCCAAATCCTTGATAAAATCAGTCAGCATAATTATAATTGGAAACTTTATGTTGACTTAAAAGTCGTTGGCTCTACTCACGGACCTGCAATCAGGCTTCACAAAGTGTTCTCCTCTTAGTGAAGCTAAACCCAAGGAAGAAGTTTTTGTAGGTCCCCAGATTAGACAACTTTTCCAAGATTTATTATTGAACACCTGAAACAAAAAGAAAAACTTGTTTTATTTGCATTCCAAAACAGATGTAAGAACTTTTTGGATAAACTACAAAAGTGATGATTATGTCGCTCAAATCGAAGAATTGCTGTTATACTCTGTATTTTTTTTCAGGTAAGATTTTTTTTAAAGTTTCAAATATTTTTAAGGTAACTATGGATGGGTTTATACAAAGATATTTAAACTAGCGAGATACAATGATCCCATTCATAAAACGCTCTAAAGCTTCATCACACATTGGTTTGCGAAAATCAACGAGTGCAAGAGAGAATGGATAGAGAAGGAAATAGGGGTATCTGCTCGATGGCAACAATGTAGTTGTGTACAAAGATTAGACGTTTGAGGTCAATTTCCAGTGGCGTGCCGATCGACCGACAGTATTTTAAGCAAATTAAAATAAAATAATAATAAAACTTACATCTTACATATTTGTCGCATTGTAAAAAAATGGAAAATGAAAGTTGAGGGAGGATAGCGAAATAAAATAAAAATCGGCATAATTTTTTATTATAAGATGGCTTTTCACATAAGAATAACGATTAAAAAATTAATAAGCGTTTTTTACTTTATTTTATTAAATAAAATATCAAATTTTAGGTGTATAGTAAATACAGTTTCAATATCTTGTTCCAAACCTTGTTCGTCGCCGGCGAATGTGATTCCCTCTATTAGCAATAAGAAAATAAAATAGTTATTTTAACCTAATAACACAATATTTTATATATTAAATAATAAAAACTTTAATATTATATATATGAATTTTACAACTACAATAAACAACAGTAAATAAAATTTAAAATGTGCCTTATAATTTTTATTAGTTCACAATTGTTCATTAATAAGGGAATAAGAAGTAAGAAAATTCAACATTTATATACCTTAACTTTCATTTTAGGGATGCTTCAAACACAGTAAATCAGAACTGAAAATATAAGATGTATATTATACCGTATGATCGAATAAAAACGGCGTCAAATCGGCGTCATCGTTAAATCGGCTATGAAATGAAGATCGCTATCATTTTATATGTAAATTTATATAGAAAATGCCATCGATCGTCATTTCCAAGCCAACTGGACGCCGTTTTTATTCGATCATACGGTATGTGTATATCTAAATAAAATTATTTGATATTATAATACACAGTCATCAGAAAAGTCTAGCGATAATTTTACAAAATCATAAATAAAATAAAATGGTGATTGTTTAGTAAACGGTTCTTAGTTTAAAAAAATATTTAGTTTTTTTTCTCTTGTTTGCAAAGGAAAATTCATATTGTTTATAAATAATAAAAAGTGCATGTGCAACGAATTTCAATGCAATAAAATGTAAAAAAGTCATAAAATTCATGTAATAAGAACATTAATTATATGTATGTCAAAAGATGTCCATTTACATTATAGCAACCAAAATTTAAAACAAAAGTCGTATAAAATTGTAACGGCAACAAAAAAAGTAAGGCCGCAAAATTCCATCTTTGGTACACCCCAATAAAATTTTCACAAAAGGTAGGTAATGGTTTGTCAAACCCAAGTAGGTACCTAGATTAGATTTATTCATATAAGAAAGTACGGTTTTTCGAAAATAGATGTTGTTTATAAATTACAGACGGTTTATAGAACTTAAATTTAATTTTTAACATTCAATACCCTTTCTTAAAAGGGAAACAGAAATTGTTATTAACTTATTGGTAATTAGTATGTACCATGTATCTTTTTCCTACAAATAATTTAATTAATAAATATATAATTTAAAAACATAATAAATATATGATTTAAAAAATAAACCTAAAAATATAATTTAGAGATCTGCTATTTTTTATGTCTAGGTACGCCTCTGATCTACAGAGAATAGGATATAATAATATACCTAACCCTACTTCTTTGTATTTACCGGTGAAAAGTTAAATTTGGATTTAAATGATACACTCTCTTGTACACAATACATGAATGCACCATATTTTCAAATTAATGTCCACAAAATAACGCAAAAATACTATAATAATGCATATAAAGAATATGGAGCTTGATCGGCGGCATAGCAACATCGCAAAAGAAGAATCTAGGATTTTCCATTCATCCTCGAAATACTTTCTACTACGCCGGCATATTTCTAAAACTGACGTTGCCAAACTGCTTTTTATTATTAAAAGAAACACGACCATGATATTTTTATTCCATTATAAAATTTAAAATAGTAAAGCAGTTAAGCATTAAATGAAAAAATTGACGTTAGCAAATTAATGTAGTTGATATATTACAAAAATATAACGAAATTATTTATTACTTAATAATTGGTTGTGGTATTTAATCGACTACTAATACCAATATACAGGTAAATCTGGCAAATGTTTTCGGTGTAAGAGAGATGGGAACATAAGGATAGAATAATGACTGATGAAGGAGAAAGCCCAAGTAGCATTTTCACGACTTGCGACCACATGTTTACTAAACACAAGGTTGGATTAGTTACAAAAAATAGTTAGCTCCCTACCTTGGATATTAAAATAAATTTAAACGTTTTTATAACGTTGTGCCGACGTTGGACTAGTACTACAGCAAAGTAGAAGCTTCTGCGACGTCGAATAAACGTTGTCTTGTAACCTTTTTTGCTTAAGTGATCTTTAGGTGATTCGGACAACGTAGTTACAACGTTGAACAATATAGAGTTTTCCGACGTCAGTTTCAGGACCTATTCCAACGTTATGCAAACGTCGTCTGTTTTACTAATTCCAACGTTGTTTAGATTTCCTTATTCTTACGTTGGTAGGACGTCGAGTCACTACCTTTTGCAACTGTATTGAACCATAACCTTAAATCTTAAATTTTCACTTCATTGTTCTGTTCAGTCAGACAGTTCAGTGCTGTTTTTGTTTTTATAAAAAAACTTAATTAAAATGGGACATAAGAAAGGTACATATAAAACTAAATTTAAATATACATCGACATATATTACCGATAGTTTATCCACTCCCTCGTTTATTTAGATTATAGAAGGCGGCACAAGCTAGATTCTAGGATGACTAAATTAGGCAATCTTGCGACTAGTATACTACCTGTTAAGGCCGAACTGCGACTTTATTAGTCCAGTATGCGACTACTCGAACTACTCCATCTTAATCTCCCAAAACAACAAAGTGAAAGCCGCCATGTTGTTAAATAAGAAAATGTTTCGTTCCTAAAATAGCAATTCCTGCTTTTTGAATACATTAACTTGAAATATTTGACCCTAAATATTACGCGGAAACTCGTACGGTATAATTTTTTCGACTGCGAATAAATTATTCTCATTTACTAAAAAAAAAATCAAGAAAATTTTAAAACTTCTTTAATTTTAAGGCCCATTAGTATTTTTCAAAGTAGAAACAATACATTTATCAATAAAGTTGTTTGCGTTTAACTTTTTTGCCTTGGGTAACGAGTTACAGAGTCGGTTAAAGTGTTTCAATAATTATGATCTTAAAACATCCTCCACACTTAAATACTTTTGTTTTGTCTTCCTTCACTGCCATCTGACATATGTCTCTACCTAAATCATAAAAATAATATTTTTACTATAATTATCCCAATTTGGGATAAAACGCGACTTAGACGCCATATTAGTTTTGTATTTCTGTGAATTAGGATTTTAAACAACGTTGCAGTTTGTACTAAATTAGGCTTCTAGCCAACGTCGGTATCCAACGTCGTTTCGACCCAAAAATTATTCTCCAAACTAGTGCAGACTAGGGTTGGCACGAGGTTGTGCCGACGTTGCGCCCCGACGTTTGGTCGCGTGACACAACTTTGTCCCGACGTCCAAATGCTGCTTGGGAGGTAAACAATTGTATCTCTTGAGTTTAAATATCTTTGGGTTTATAATTCCTGGCTTAAAGATGTGCGTCATTTGGAAGATCATCTACTGAAATTTTCTTTCACGCATCATCATAGCCAGTTGGATTGCCAATCTCCGAAAAGAGACGACCACCTAAGGAGAAGAAGGTGTTCTGCATGTGTCTCCAATAGTTCCACCCTACCACAAAAAATCCTATGATAAATAAATATTTTATTATATTGATGTAAACAGAAATAATGGTCCTATTCATTTAAGTTTTCTTCTCTCCGAAGAACTTACCTCTATATTTAAAAGCTGTTCCGAATAAATCGTGTACTTAACTTTCTATTCACCAACCGAACACGTACAAAATCCATGTCATTTAACGTTACAAATTCGTTTTTTTTTTCTATCGAAGGACTTATCGAGCAGCAGCGGCATTAATGGTAGTGAAACACGAGCGGCGCCAGGGTGGTTCGTACAAACTCGGCACAAAAGAGCGCTCGATTTAAGGGCGTTCATATACACGGGTGTAAGATTACGGGTCCTGCTAGCTCTATTATTGAATTACAGACGAATTGGTGAAAGGGGTGCGCGGCGGACGGGGAAGGGCGGTTTTTTAATAATAAAGGAAAAACGAAACATCGAGCCGTGCAGCTATTAGCGACGACGGGGGTTTTGTTTTCGGGGTGTGCTGCAGGGGGCTCGAGCAACATATGGAAACAATATATCTTAAGGGTCGCTTTATGGTATCAATTAATCGAAAAGCGTACTTAAAACCTTTGTTTTTTTTTTTGTTCTAATTGAGATATTACATTACAAGGAGAGGTCTTAATTTAAGTTGATACATTATTATTGTAAGGTATATACTATAATTACTTACTACTGAAAACAAAATGACATACATACAAGAAGCAGTTGTCATCAACCATATAGGCTTTTCAGTTGATTTCAAAAAATTGCCCGCAGCGCTATACCGGGTGCGTCTCAAAAGTTGCTCACCCCTATAACTTTTTATTTTTTCAGATAAAAAACGAGATTTGGTATATGACATAAATTAGGATTGATTGACGTATTCAATTGTTTTTGGTCACTACCTGTTTCAACGGAAATTACTACAACTTTTGATTTTTAAATGGCACCCTCGGTTTTTTTAAACTTTATTCGATAGAAAATGACATTCTAAATAAAATGACATAATATCATATGTCAACTTTTGACATTTTTGCTTAAAACATAATTGAATTTTAAATTTCAATCTAGAGCGCCATGGCTGTGTTAAAAACACTAATTTTTAATTAAGGAGCCTTGGAAAAATAGTTTTGATCGTCTAATGAATTTAGTGTCTTGTCCTGGCCGGTTAAAAGATGCTCAAATCGTATTTTTAACATATCTCAATTTTTTCAAATGGAACGAGGGTCTCTCATTAGCATATTTGGAAAAAAAAACATTTTTTACGAATAATTTGATACCACACACTTAGTATTTTGAGTGGAATTATCGTTATGAACCGTCTGTTATAATTTGAAATAAACCATATGTGAAAATGTCAAAAGTTGACACATGATATGTCATTCTATTTAGAGTGTAATTTTCTATCGAATAAAGTAAAATAATACCGAGGGTGCCATTTAAAAATACAAAAGCTGTAGTACTAGTTGTAGTGCCAGTGAACGAAAACAATTGAATATGTCAATCAATCCTAATTTATGTCATATACTAACATACCAAACCTCGTTTTTCTATCTGAAAAAAATAAAAAAGTTATATGGGTGAACCACTTTTGAGAAGCACCCGGTATAGGCTTTTCAGTTTATTTCAAAAAATTCCGACCGCAGCGCTATACAGGGCGAGTCTTAAATAAGTACAAATATTTTCAGGGTATATTTCGACCTCAGGAACACGTCTATGAGGTTTTTTTCGCAAAAAAAAGATGTTGAAAATCGTGCATTTTCTTTTAAATTTCCCTGTATATTTTTCGAAAACTTTTTAGAACTGCCTGTTCACCGCAAATTTTCCCACGGTATAATTTCTTAATCTCTGATATTACCGTAGTTACATCTTTACTCTATGGTTACAGCACTTTAAGGGACGCAAATACAGAAAAAAGCCGGTGCCTCTCAAAATTATTCCAAAAAAAATCAACTTCACAATTTCAAATGTTAATAAAATTGCAGAAAAAATGTTAACGCGTAAAGGAGAGCATAATTAAGGCGTTGTTGGGTGCAATAACATTCAATAACTCAACTTTACCGGATATTCAGCTCTCACGAAACAACATTTTATAGCTTCATAGTTTCTCGCACCGATTTGATCAAAACCAATAATAGATTCAAGCAGTTCGTTGAAACAAGTGAGTAAACAAGTTGTTCGTTGCATAACCAAAAAATTAAACAGATCTATACCACGGCATATAAATCACACGGCAGGCTAACTCTGCCCAGATCCCATTGTTTAAAATTTCTATAAAATTTGACCTTAAAAACACCCATTATGGGTGCCGAGTCAGGGCCGGATTAAAACGTATCAAAAAATTTTCCAGAAAATAAACTATTGCTAGACAGGGTCGTATTAAAAAAATACTGTAATTGACTGAAACTGAATTTTATTTACACAATACTTTTATCTAAACAAATGAATCGTTAACCGTGCATATTCCTCAAAAAGTAAAAATGAAAAAATCAATTAAACATTTAACTTTAGAGAATAGACAATTAAAATTAAAAAACATGCCTGGAGCAGGGTTCGGAAAACTACATGTTACTTTTAAAAACTACATAAACTACATTACATGTAGTTAATGTAGTTTATGTAGAGGATGTAGTTTATGTAACCTATGTATGTAACTTTCAAATATCAAAGGTTTGAGGTGAGGTTATAATAAGTTGAAGCTTTAAAAACACATAATGTATTTAAGAAAACAGAAGAAATATGACTTTAAATATAATATTTACATCATATTATCTCTATTACACCTCATACAAAGGGAAATTATTCATAATTTCGATACATAGTTTATTAACGTAGTTTTCATGTAGTTAATGAACAGGAAAAGACGTAGTTCTTGAAGAAAAACTACACGTAGTTAATCAAGTAAATTACGTCATAATTAACTACTTCCGAACCCTAGCCAGGAGTTACAAACAAGAATTAAAGAAATACCCAATAAATTATCTATTGAACAATCTAAAGTGGCTATGTATAAATTATGCCCATCAATGGACATAGCAAATTTTGTTAATATTCAAATTGCACAAATTAACAAATCAGCTAAAGGAAGAAAAGTAACTGATGAATTTAAATATAAATGTTTGGCTATATTTTTAAAAGCCAAGCCGTCAAAAAAAAATTGAGCCGTCAAATTTGACAGCTGTCAAAAATATTTCAAAGTTGTCCGATTTTGATAAAAATCGATATATAGGCGATAGCCATTGGCTAAAATGAAAGTAAAAAAATTGAGCTGTCAAATTTAACAGCTGTCAAAAAAATTTCAATGTTGTCCGATTTTGATAAAAATCTTTATATAGGATGGCCATGGGTTAAAAGGAAAGAAAAAAAATTGAGCTGTCAAATTTGACAGCTGTCAAAAAAATCTCAAAGTTGTCCGATTTTGATAAAAATCGATTTATTGAATGCTCCCTACCCCATAGTCGGTTTTCATTTTATTTGTCTCACATTTGAACTGTCAAATTTGACAGCTGTCGTTTTTTAAGTTCTCCTTTTTTATGAAAATCGATACACATATTATTAGGATGCCCATAGGTAGTTATTTAAGAAAAAGAATTGAGTTTAAGTGTATGGCACTGAGAAACCAGCATAACTTAAAAGGTAAAAAATAAATTTAAGAAAAAAAACTTTTTAGAAACCAGCTTTTATTTAAATACATTAAAAAGATAAAATAAACTTTTTCTTTAAAACTTTTATTATGTCATTACACAATTTTATATTATATAAAAGCTTAACGACAAGCGATTTGAGTGTACAGTTGCACTCATAAAAATCTGGTACAACTTTATCTTGTAATTCCTGTAATTCTTCTAATTCCAATATCTTGTAAACCTGTCATTATTCCCATCCAGGATAAATTCATCCAGTTTGGAAGTACATTTAAAAACTTTGTGTCCGAATATTACATACGTGTACTGAAAATTGCCAAAATGATCTGGCAAACATCTTATTAAAAACGGCAGACCTTATAAAAAAAACGAGACCTCTTTTCTTTTTTCTCTGAATTGTCATGAGCTATCCATAAAAATTAAAAATAGATACGGATAATCAGAAAAACAGTAATTTAGAAATTAATCTTGTTTGTTATTTTGCAGGATACCTAATAATAAAAATTACTTTGAATGCCGTAGACAATGACTGAGTATTAAAACTAAAAGAATTTCGGACTTCCATTGTACTACTAAACTACAAAAACCAAATATATCACACAATAAAAAAAATAAAACTAAAAAAAAATATATATCACTCAAAAAAAGAAGAAAATAAATTAAGCCGCACGCTACTGACTCAAAGCTGCCGTAACTGTACGTTGTCGATGACAAAGACTACGACTGACTACGACACTGGTTAATTTCTGTCGCTGGCACCCATAATGGCGGCGTGCGCAAGGGTATGCGCGTAGCGTTCCCGCCAAAGCGAGTTGGCCTGCCGTGTGATTTATATGCCGTGCCTATACTATGAGAGGATAAAATTTAATTGGCAATATTAATGGTATTTTTTTTTAATCAACTAGTTATTAAATGTTTTATGAACAACTTTCGTTAAAAATCTCATTTTCATGTCAAAATTTCGTCATAGCCAAAATAGCCTCAATTATGACCCCACTCGCAAAACAGGTACTCGGTATCCTAGTTGAACTCATCTAAAAAGTTTGTTTAGCTAGAATAACAATTTTTAATACAAGTTAGACCTTCTGAAGATATCAAAATATTTACTTTTTATTTTTATTTTAGAATTTTCACAAATTATACTTCCGAACACTTTTAGAATAATTATATAATAAACTTTTCGTATACTAGCTATTTAAACCCGTATATTTGTGTATACTAGTTATTTACGTTATTCTCCGATGGTGGCAGCACCAGCGGAGAATGCACCAAGCCTATAACACTTTTTTACATTGCCTATATTTATTTGATTTCTGTGAACACCTAAAATAAATTTATTTTAAAAACTTGATTACAAAATAAGCTGCTATTAATTGTTTTATATGTTTGGCGATAGCATCAGCTTTAAACCATTAGCTGCTCATAATGGTTTCTTGTGCATAGAACAATTTAAAGTACTATAAGTGCATACTTCAAAACAGAAAAAAATAATGCAGCTAGAACATAGTGCTCGGCCTATTCCCTCTACCGATTTAATTTAAACAAAATTTACCTCCCCAAACTCCTCTATATTCAAAACATAAATACACAATTAGCCGTAAATGCATCAACATGGGGTTTTAGCCTTTCATAAGGGACCCTCCTAGCTTTAAGATTAAAATCAGAATTAAAGTAGTTCGGACGAACGGAACTGATATAATCTAAAAACGACTTTTCAGCCTGCAAGCGTGAAAATAAACCCTAAAGTGGAGGACTATTGCGTTTAAAAGAGTATTCAATAACGTTAATTAAATATATATTTAGTTAAATGAATTAACAACTACTATCAAATTGGCTGCGTCAGTTATCTACTATAGTTTTGAAATAAAAAACTGGTTAAGTAAAGTAACACTTTTGATTTTTGCCCTATATGTACCAGCAACAGTAAAATCGGAAATCAATCAATGAACAATAATTAAAGTAAAAAGTAAAGATTTCAGTTAACGTCTCCTTTTTGCTGACGGGGAACACAATAATTACTAACTAGTATAAGCTCACAGTTCAAAACTCACACGACAGGGAGACGCGATATCCCCAAAGTTGTTTACAGCAACACTAGAAGACATCTACCGTCAACTGGGCTGGACAATTGGAAGGTACAATTGAAAAATCCCTCAGGGATAAGGAATACACATTAGTGGCTTTCTTAGACATAGAATGTGCTTTCAATAATGTAAAGACAGAGGAGATCAAAAAAGCCATGGAGGAACTAAAGGTAGAGCAGTTAACCATCAACTGGGTGTTAGAAATGCTAGAGAACAGGACTATCACATCGGAGATGGGAAACAGCTCAGCCAAAAAGTGTGCAACAAGAGGCACGCCATAAGGAGGGGTATTATCACCTCTATTGTGGCTGATTGTAATGAACCCGATCCTGACCTCTCTGACAATGAAGGGAATTAGGATAAAGGCATATGCAGACGACGTGGTAATATTGATCGTTGGCAAAGACTTGCAGACGATCAGTGACATCATGGAATCTACTCTGAAGAAGTTAACGGAATGGGCAAAAAGGAATAGTTTGGGCATCAACCCAGACAAAACCGAACTCATTCTGTTTACAAGAAAATACAATATACCCAAGTTCACGCTACCAAAGCTGGAAGGGAAGACACTTGTACTTGCTAAGGAGACAAAATATTTAGGAATCATTCTGGACTCGAAGCTTTCCTGGAAAAGGAACACGGAGGATAAGATGATAAAGGGAATAAATGCATTCTGTGCATGTAAAAAACTATTTGGAAAGAGATGGGGTCTGCAACCGTACATTATACACTGGATGTACACTGCTATAATTAGACCAGTCATCACTTATGGAGCACTAGTATGGTGGGAAGCGGTACTTAAAGAGACTAATAGAAAAAGCCTCCCAAAAGTATATGGATTAGCAGCTCTAGGTACAACTGGAGCAAGGAACAACACAGCGCAAGCTGCGCTAGAAGCAATTCTGGACTTGCAGTCAATCGACTGGCTCGTGAAGGATCTGGCCGCTAAGGGTGCCCTAAGATTAAGGGAATCCAATCTGTGGAACCAGACCAACTACGGTCACTTGAGAATATTGCCAGTGATAGGGAAAATTATGGTGAACACGAGTCCACATCTGCTAGACCAGAAAACGGACTATATGCTCACCAAACATGATTTTGGAGAAAAGATAAGGATTCGCATCCCGACAAGAGAAGAATGGGAAAGCAACCGAGTAATGAACACTGAAGAGATAGCAGTCTATACAGATGCTTCCGCAAATTCAGAGGGCACAGGTGTAGGCATCTTCTCAGAAAAACTAGACATCCGATGATCTTTGAGGCTATCGGATGGCTGTAATGTTCTACAAGCAGAGGTTTACGCCATAAAGGAAGCGGCTAGATGTATACGAGAGAAAATTGCTGAGAGACCAATAGGTGATATAGTGATATACTCTGACAGCTTGGCCGCTTTAAGAAGCATCACCATGCAATCAGCGATCGAAAACTGTGATGGAATGCCGAGAAGCACTGTCCTGGCTGCGTCGGGGCGGGGCTACTCTGTGCTGGATGCCAGGCCACAGCAATGTGGTGGGCAACCAGAAAGCAGACCGACTCGCCAAAGACGGGGCCAGGGGAGAGTCCGTGGCAGATAACCCACCACTTGTGATGATCATCACACTGAAGGAGGCTATAGGAACTGTCATCAAAGCCAAGCAGCAAGAGACGTGGCAACACCGTGAGGACTGCGCTACAGCTCGAAGACTATGGCCAGTGGTAGATAGCAAAAAGACAAAACAACTACTAGAGCACAAAAAGGACCTAGTACGCATAATTGTAGGTGTCGTCACTGGAAACTGTCCCACGGGGGTAAACCTCGTAAGATGGAAAGTTTCCGACGACTACTGCAGAGAATGCGGAGAGGAAGAAGAAACCATAGAGCACATGGTGTGCCACTGTCTGGCACTGGAATACCGACGCTTTAAAACTTTAGGGCAAGGTTTTTTGGAGAGACTGGAGGAAGCAGCAGAAGCCAACATCAGCTACATCGGGAACTTTGCAAAGAGCTAGAAGTGCTTTAACGCAAAGAAAGAATGAGAGGAAGGTTTGGTAAAACAATACAGGGGTATCGCAATGGGTCCAAGGCCTCCGAGTGAGGGATCAAATATGATGTCAAACCCCAGCAACCTAACCTAACCTAACTTAAGGAAGTAACACTTTTGACTTTTGCCTTATATGTACCAGCAACAGTAAAATCCGAAATCAATCAATGAACAATAATTAAAGTGAAAAGTAAAGATTTCAGTTAACGTCTTATTTTTGCTGCCAGGGCTAACCTGGACGGGGAACAATAATTACTAACTAGTATAAGCTCACATTTTAAAACTCACACGACAGGGAGACGCGATATCCCCAAAGTTGTTTACAGCAACACTAGAAGATATCTACCGTCAATTGGACTGGGCCAACAAAGGTTTAACCATCTAAGATTCGCTGATGGCATTGTCCTTAATACCAATAGTCCTGAAGAACTACAAACAAATTAACGAACTAAATACAGCTGCGCCTAATATATAAAAAAAGCCTAAATACAATGCTCTTTAGCTGCGCCTCTATATATAAAATATAGTATATTTTGGAGCTTTCTTCCTTTTTCGGAAGACAATGTTGTTACTTTATAGGGTTCTAAACACCGTAGTCTTTCCAATATTAAATCTCCTGGCCAGTTTTCGCTGTGTGATCCCAATTTTGTGTTTTGCTGCTTCAATTAGTCTTCCTTCTCTTATTTGCTTCAAAACCCGCGGCCGACCGGATTTAGGCAAATTTACACATGGTATCCCTTCTTCACATTCTTTGATTGTGCGATAAATTGTCGATTTGCTAATGTTCTGATCCCGATAAATGACGACAACATCTCGTTTCGCCATTCGCCCAACAAGACCCAACAAGATAAACCAAACCAGACGAAAATTTTCCTCTTTTCCTCGACGAAGATCAATTTTATGAGACCATAGACTTAAAATAAAATATAGACTGAGCATCTCATTCATAAATAGCTGGAACATGCGGTCAGACACTGTCTTGTTATTGTTGTGTTATTGTTTTAGGTTATAACGAGTGCGACACGAGCGATAGATAAGTTGTCTCTGTCGTAACGGTCGTTCCCTGACGACTCTGCCGAGAAACACAACACTGTCTTTCGTTTCTCAAGTACACCTGAACTCTCCGTATCATAGCCGGGTAATTTTTTATTTTAATGAAGCTATAATTAAATTAAAAATATATCGTATTTAAACTTTTTATATTTTATTAAGATTTAGGACAGGTTTTTTAAATAAAAGTTTAGAAAAAAACAATTTAGAGTCCAAAAGGATAAAAATAATAAAATACACGTTATAGAAGAAATTTTATAATCGAAATTAGGTAATTTTTGAAATGAATAATAAATTATTAATTTTAGTCAAACATTTACAACCCCTAATATTAATCAAAACAGGATCTATTCCACAGATATAATAGAATCGGCGACAGGGAGAAAAAAAATATGATTGCTGTAATTTTTTCTGGTTAAGTGATGTCTTATTATGTAAATTAGAGAAAACATAAATCTGTTCCATTAAAGCAAGGAAGGTGATAGGAAGTGGATAAAATAAAAACTACATTTATTTAACTCGGTACTGTCTTTATTATACCGGGTGCGTCTCAAAAGTGGCTCATCCCCATAATTTTTTTATATTTTCAAATAAAAAAACAAGATTTAGTATGTTAGTATATGAAATAAATTAGGATTGATTAACGCATTCAATTGTTTTTGGTCACTTCCTGTTTCACCGGAAATGACTATAACTTTTAATTTTTAAACGGCACCATCGGTATATTTCTACTTTATTCGATAGAAAATGACACTCTGAATAGAATGACATATCATATGTCAACTTTTGACGTTTTCACATATGGTGTAATTGTAATTGTAACACGCGGTTCATAACGACAATTTGACTCGAAATACCAATAAGTGTGTGGTATCAATATATTCATAAAAAAATGCTTTTTCCAAATATGCTAATGAGTCACCCTTGTTCCATTTGAAAAAATTGACATATGTATGATTAAAAATACGATTTGTACATCTTTTAACCGGCCTAGACAAGACACGAAACCTATTAGACGATCAAAACTATTTTTCCAAGGCTCCTTGATTAAAACTTAGTGGATTGAAAAAAACTGGATTGAAATTTAAAATAGGATATGTTTTTAAGCCACAATGTCAAAAAAAAAGAATAAAGTAGCAATATACTGAGGGTGCCTTTAAAAATCAAAAGATGTAATCATTTCGGTGAAACAGGAAGAGACCAAAAACAATTGAATACGTCAATAAATCCTAATTTATGTCATATACCTACTAACATACAAATCTGTTTTTTTATCTGAAAAAATAAAAAAAGTTATAGGGTTGAGCCACTTTTGAGACGACCTGGTATATTAAAAAATATTGTTTCATAATGTAATATCATTTTAAAATTCTTGTATGTTATTTTAGATTCTGAAGATAATTTTAGAATAAACCGGAATATATTTTTAATAAAAACATTATTAATTATTAACAGGGTTATAATTATGATTTTGTTACAATGTAAGTAAGTAAATAATGTAATGTAAGAGAAAAAAATCAGATTTTACATTTTACTAAAATATTATCTAAATAAGCGCCTTTCTACAACAACGCCACTGACTGCCAATGGGTAAATTGAGAGTTGCCTACCGGTCAAAAGTCGTTTCAAGATTTAAATGGATTATTTAAGTCAAATTTCTTGCAAATTTGGCACTGGCGAACCATATTTTATAGTTTTTGAACAGAAAAAGTCAATAAAATAAGCACTTAAGGAGTACAAGCTAAGAAAATGCGTTAATACAGCCGGGGAGATAGCGGCAACAAAGCTTTACCGCACACGTGCGACACGTACTACAAGGTAATAAATGAATGAATAGGCTCCCTCGCCTCTAATCGGTGTTGTCATATTGTAAAGAACTTATCCTTATTAAACAGTATCCGACTTATAATCAGGGTTCGGAAAACTACATGTTACTTTTAAAAACTACATAAACTACATAACATGTAGTTAATGTAGTTTATGTAGAGGGTGTGGTTTATGTAACCTATGTATGTAACTTTCAAATGTCAAAGGTTTGAGGTGAGGTTATAATAAGTTGAAGCTTTAAAAACACATAATGTATTTAAGAAAACAGGAGAAATATGGCTTTAAATATAATATTTACATCATATTATCTCTATTACACCTCATACAAAGGAAAAATATTCATAATATCAATACATAGTTTATTAACGTAGTTTTCATGTAGTTAATGAACGGGAAAAGACGTAGTTTTTGAAGAAAAACTACACGTAGTTAATCAGGTAAATTACGTCTTAGTTAACTACTTCCGAACCCTGCTTATAATTTAGTAGTATAGGGACTATTTAATACATCTATGGAATATTAAAACCTACTTTATTAAACTGTAGTATTAATATCTCAATATATGTGTATAACAAGAAAAAAAATATTGATAATATTAAAGACGTGACAACATAGGCTGGATGAGAAAGGCTCGGTCGACTGTACCCAGAAGTAAACATGTGTAAAAAAAAGGTTGTTTGTCCGCGTTGAGATGTAAATAGTGTAGTCTATATTTTATTTTAAGTCTATGTATGAGACATTTTAAGAAGCAGAACCCAAAATCTTTTGCTTTGTTTATTGAAGTGGCATGACTGATGACATTATGGTACGTACACATTGGCGCGCAGCGCACCAATGTGTACGTATCATTACATTACCATGACTATACGTACGTATCATTACATTACCATGACTACTTCATTAAATGCATTTTATTATTTAACCAAACCAAACGAAAATTTTCCCAAAACTTTAGGACCATACGTTAGATGTCATCCACAAAATCAAATCCCTCAAATGGCAATGGGCAGGAGACCTGGCAAGAAGGACGGACAACAGATGGACCACAAAAATTACAGCATAGTACCCACGAGGAATCAAGAGACGTAGAGGAGGACCAAACCTGAGATAGGACCATGATATTAGGAAATTAGCAGGGATTACTTGAGGCCGCATAGCCAATAATACACAACACAATGGGCCCAACTACAAAGAAAGTATCTAAATATGTTAGGGAGGCTACATCATAATTGGAAATGGTTAAATAAGCTGAAAATGATGATGATGATGATGATGATAAAAACTCACATTAACTGATTTGTTAACACTACACTAGTAAAAGTTCAATAACTAAATTACTTTTACTAGTGAATAGCTAGCATTCACAAAAACTGACTAGTGAATGATATTTAAATGCGTTTTGATTTTGATCAGAGCCTATGTTATATAGCAGCTAACTAAAAAATTGGTCAAGTGCGAGTCGGACTCGCGCACGAAGGGTTCCGTACCATTCATTACCCAAGTAGCATTTAGACGTTATCTAACGTCGGGTATACGTCGCGTTCAACCGCCTGACGACCCTTATCTGCCCCTAAATGGGGAATACAGATTCGGGTCGCCTCGACGTCGGTATCTGACCAAATAGGGAATGTAATTCTACCAATTACCAACGTCATATTACGTTGGATTTTAGTTACTTAAAATTCGTCGCTAAGCACTTACGTTACGTTTGGTTTAATATTCGCTACCAAGAATACATAAAAACCTAACCAAATTACCTAATTACAAATGGATTCATAATCACTCCTCGAATATAACTATAAGTGCCTATCTAATTTCATATTATAATAATTCTGAATCATTAATCCAGACATCAGTTTTGTCAACGGAAGTCACTTTTTTGATATATCTGATTAAAATACTCCGGAAAACAACGAGCGCCTTCAAAATTAGGTAGATTTATGAAATAAAAATATCTATAAAAAAGTTACTCCCAAAATATTTTTTTAATTTTCTAGCTGGTTTAATCATAAAACTGTACTGTGGCTCCCCCCAAACTCAACCTTATCAATATTATTCTACTAGAAATCGAAATGTGAATATAAATTTTAAAAACAAAAAACGATTTAAAAATGGCTGACAATAGGCTGACAAAAATGGCTGACAATAAATAGAGATACGTAAATTAGGTTATAAATATGAACATAAAATACAACAAAATATAATTGGACGTTACTTTAGGGATTATCAGTGAGACGTATCCTATTCGGACAACGGGTAGACGTCGGGCTAGTTCAAGTATATGTACGTCGTGCAAGCCAGCGTGGGAACAACGTTGGGAAATTAATAAAAATGGTACGTTGTTATTTTGTACGTCGACAGATCGTTGGATTTATCGACTCGGATCCAACGACGTCGCTTTTAATAGGAAAGCGACGTCACAGGTCGTATCACCAGCACCCGACCTAAATTTGCACAAGTCTAACGTCGCTTCAAGTCAGATTTAGTTCGAAGTCAGATAGATGCTACTTGGGTATCTATACAACATTAGACACTACATTATTATAAACTTTTTTTTCGATTTAGCTGAAATATTGAATGCGCGTATAAGTAATTTAAAAAAAAAATTGAAGAAACGCATTACTAAAAATTGTATTAATCAATAATAAATATGTAAAAAGTAAAAATAAATATGTAAAAATTAAAAAAAAACGATTAAAAAAAGTCGCCTTGACTAGGATTCGAACCTGCATTACTACGGCTCCAACGTCATAGCAGCGTAAAGTCCTAACGCTTTAACCACGCGGCCATCGAGGATTTGAAAGATTCTATGTAAAATTCTTATTAAAAGATAATGTTTAGTGAATGTACTTTTTTATTTATAAACATTTATTTAATTCTGTTTTTAGTATTTGTTCTTATAGCGGCAACATAGATACATTATCTGTAAAAATTTCAACTGTCTAGCTATAACGGTTCATAAGATAGACCTTTTTGACAGACGGACGGACAGCGAAGTCTTTGGTAATAGGGTTCTCGTTTGTACCCTTTGGGTACGGAACCCTAAAAATTGACGTGAGACATTCAATTTTAAAATCAAGCTATTCAAAGCAATCAAATTCATATTAAAGTTAAAAAACTAAAGAATCACGAAACATAATATTGACACCAAAGGAATCCAAAATCATTTGTTCCAACTTCGTGTCTGTTGATAATCAGTTACCCTGTGTAAAAAAACGAAAAATTACCCCATTAATTACACAGGATACATCTAGTAGTACTTCAGTCGTTCCAGAAAAATACTTATTATTATATAGTTATGAAATTTCAAAAGAATTTATATTTTAATTATTATAAATTCTGTATTTCTGGTTGAAACAATATAAATGCTCCTGTAAAGTATATTATGACAATAAAATATGGAAATTTTTAATGCTTAGATAACTCATGCACTTAAATAAAATTACCGTGTCATATATCATGACTATAACATCACAAATGACCAATTAGAAAATAGAAAAGTATGCGTGTTTTAATTAGTGCTTAATGTAATTACAAAGAGTAATTGTGGCCATACAAGGAGACCATTCTGTCTATTTAAATAGTTCAAAAGTCCTTGTTTATAGGTTGTCCCAATATTCCGTGGACATAGAACTACTATATATTTTTGGAATCAAAATAAGTTCATTGAACAAAATTTACCTCTAGATACAAAAGTGCTTCGATTGTACGTCAGAGGGCATAATAATAATAATAATAATCATCTTTATTTCACATTGTGTATGAATTTAAAGAGAATCTGAAAATATATCACAAAGGAAATGGTGTCACAGAAAATGAAGGTCTTAAAAATGTATTTTTTTTTTCTATAAATAAACTATTTTATCATACCCACACACATGCCTATGTCCCCTCCAGAAAGTCTCTAACCGAGTATGGTACCATACCAATGATAAGTGCCTTAAGGTTTTGTTTGAATCTTCTAAAATTTGATATTTCTTTTATATTATTTGGTAGTTTATTGAATAACCTGAGACACATATAATATGGATTCCTCTCAGTCAGAGTCAATCTGTGTACTGGGTAATTTACATTTAGGGTTCTGGTGTTATACCCATGAGATATCTGTAAATCAAATAAATACCTATTTTTAAAAAAGAAAATCAGAGCTTCATAAATATAAACCCCATGCACCGTCATCAAACCCTCACTCTTGAAAAGTCCTCGGCAACTATCTCTATACTTCATATTTTTCATTGTCCTCAGCAGTCGCTTTTGAACAACAAATATCTTCTGTATGTCCCTATTTCCACCCCAAAAAATGATTCCATATCTCAACACCGATAAGAAATTTGCATAATATAATATCTTAATAGTATTATAGTTCACATATCTTGTAACAACTTTTATCCCGTAGCATATAGCATTTAGTCGTTTTAACAGAGAGCTTATGTGGTCTGACCAATCCATAAACTCATCAATTTTTACACCTAAAAATTTAACACTATCTACAATATTTACACCATTCTTATTACATTCTACAGTAGCTGGTTTAATCAAATTAGACTGTGTAACGTTTTTAGTTCGTTACATGTCTTTGTATATGATATATGATGTCTGGCGTATCATTACCGGATTCCCTATCGTTCAGGCCGGATAATTTAATTAACGGCATGGCGTAATTTTTACGTTCCCTAGTCGCCAACCCTGTTATCGTTTGACACAACCCTGTTATCGCTCTGTGGAGGCGCTGTCAACATCGCTTCTGTCAACTCTCTGTGCTGTCGACTGACTTTTGCTTTTAGCGCTCTGTAGCCTAACCTAACCATCCCGGCTTTTAGAAATGGTGATTATTTAAATCTTGCTGTATAATCTGAATCAGCTGCTATTTCAAAGCAACAGGGTAGAGTTTTGGATGTCCCAACTTAACTTGTATTTGTATTTTGCTGGCACGTTGGCGTCCCTTTTCTTTTGTCCTCCAGAATGTTACATGGAAGAAAGGACAGTTTTTTTGTTTATTATTGAGCCCTCGGAAGTAATTCGAGGGTCCAAGGTACGGACTATTTCCAAGGTACGGACTATTTACAAGGTACGGACATTATCCAAGGTCCTAGTAGTATCCAAGGTACGGGTAGTGTTCCCCTGTACCGTTGTCTTATGGACGGACTGTGTCCAAGGTTATGGTCCAAGTTACGGACATTATCCAAGGTCCTAGTAGTGTTCCAAGGTACGGGTAGTGTCCCCATATTGCCACAGTATGGATACAGCGTAAGCCCCATGCTGCTTCGCTCCCATTTCTAAGCCTAGTCAATAGCTACGGCTGTATTGATTCATGGTGTCCTCATCGTGGCCCCTTTTGTTGTATTGGCCAACAGGATAGCCGAGCAACAGTACAGAGATATAAGCCCACCTCACGCTGCTACTCTTCGAAACAGGATTGCCTCAAGAACAGCTAAGTGTAGATTTAGATTCAGATTTTCAGTCGATTTTCAGTCTTAACTTAATAACGTACATTTTAAATAATATCGTACAGACTATATTTAGTGGTTAGATTATTAAGAACATTTATGTCGATCTAGTAGTTACAATATGATTTAGATTTTAGGTTTCATTACATTACGCCTTGTCATAGTATTATGTTTTATAAAGATTTTATTATTGCACTAACATCATATAAAATATATCAAATTAATTAAAGTAATGCTACATTTCAGATATTCTCTTAAACTTTACATGTCTTGTATTTTATCATAGTTGTTTTCATAGATATTTAGTACCATTCTTAACACCACTTTCGTTGACATATAACCACTATAATAATTATTAAAATTGTACAATGCTATTTACCATCACAGTCCATCTTGAATAAATATAGTCATTAGTTTTAAGTAATATACAACCACGGCATATAAATCACACGGTAGGCTAACTCTCTTTGGCGGGAACGCTACGCGCATATCGTCGCGCACGCCGCCATTAGGGTTTCCATCAACAGAAAGTAACCAGTGTCGTAGTTTCTTTCATCGACTGCGCACACTTTCGGCTGATTCGAGTCAGTAGCGTACGGATTAATTTATTTTGTTTATTTCTTGAGTTATATTTTATAGTTGTTGTTTTATTTTTGTTTATTGTGTTATATATTTGGTTTTTCTAGTTTATTTTCGTTTCTTGTGTTATATTATTTATTTTGTTTTTCTGAACATTTTAAATCGTTAATTTTTACGTGTTTTTAAAATGCCTGGGCGAAGATGTGCAGCAAAAAACTGCCCGAGTAGAGGACTAAACTGCAATAAAAGTTTCTTTCTGTTTCCTAGAGATCCGATTAGGTATGTATATACATATGTGATTAATTATTTTAACATATTTTAGTTAAAAAAACAGTAGTATACATATTAGGACATTCAGCTAAATAGAAAGATCTAATTAAAAATATACAAGTTCAGCATCTATATTAAATGTTAACAAACTTATATACAGGGTGAGTCTTAAATAAGTGCAAATATTTTCAGGGCTGGCAGATCTCGATAAAAGAAACATATTTTCTCCTTATTTTTTCAGATAAATCCAAAATAACCGAGTTATTTAAGTTTAAAAAAAAATGTTTTTTTTTTAAATGTTGAGTTGAGAGCCACCGGATTTTTTCTGTATTTGCATCCCTTTTAGTGCCGCAACCATAGAGTAAAGCCGTAACTATGGTAATATCAGAGATTAAGGCGAATGATGATGGAATTGATAAACGAAGCCAGGTGCAAGTCTTGCCAATCTGAAGAAAAAACGACAACACATTTTATGTCGGTACACATGGAAAATGTGCGATTCTCTATACTAGGCGATGATGATATGATAGGTGATAGGCCATTGACAAAGAGTTATATGGAAGATTCAGTCTCCAAGTTACTAGACTTTTTGAAAAAGGCAGGACTGGAGAAAGTAGCTTAAGGAACAGAAGAGGATGGAAAGGGTAACTATGAAAAACGGCAAAAAACGAGAATTACTCCCAAAAATTGAAAAACACTATATTATACAAAATAATGACTAACACTAGGATAATTTTCAAATAATACACGACAACATTGCTAACATGGCGCAATGTGACCAACAAGGCGATAATAAAAATCGGTTTAAACCAATTTTTCCAGCTTTAATCTAAATAAAATATCTGTTACAATCATTTGCTCTATAAAGTATAATGAAGAGCTGCTTGGTATTTTAAATTAGTCAACAAATTTAAACATTTTTGCTAAAATTTCATTTGGTTTATAGGCTTTAGTGTCAATTTCGATGTGATTGATGACGTGCATCGGAAAATGTTTTAAAATTTCTAATAAAAATTGGTTTTGTTTTGAAGCCAAATATCTAAAAGCTCTAAAATTCCAAAAAAAAAAACCTACGACACTTTTTAACTAATATGACACTTGAAGACATTCGATCCCCAGATAAAAAAAACAGAAATACAAACCCGAACCTATAAACGGAATAAAAAAGAAGTCCTAATAGAAAAAAGCAAATCACTTGTTTGTGAAGGAAGGAACGCTGCAACGACCACAATGAATCGTCAGATTTTTATCGTATTACAACTAGTTTATCCGTTTAGAGCCTTTTTGTTGCCTACAAACAGAGGTGTTGAATTTAATGCGCGCTGATTGAGTTTTTGAATTCGACGAGGGCCTGACACAATGGGCAGATGTTCCCAGAGAGCGTTAAGGACCGCTTAAACTGTCTCTCGCAAGAGACAAACTATTAGTCTTGATTTGTAGGCTCAGAGTAATAAGATATTATATTAATAATCTCTTTTCTTTTGTGGCTTTGCTTCATTTCTGAAAAAAAGGCTAGCTATTTTTTTATCACTGTCATTAGGTCGTAATTATTAATTTTAAATTTGATTAGAACTATGTAGGTAC
This sequence comes from Sitophilus oryzae, assembly GCF_002938485.1. NCBI lineage: Eukaryota > Metazoa > Arthropoda > Insecta > Coleoptera > Curculionidae > Sitophilus > Sitophilus oryzae. Next base: position 454,351 of record NW_022146169.1, read on the forward strand.
AACGGTTTTTAATAGACTTAGTAGATTGTAGTGTAGATTTAGACATCTTACAGATAAGCCATTGGCTAAGAACTATAATATGGACTATTCAGTGTCTAAGTTATTACACATTTTTGAAAATGATTACCTACTACATATACAGGATGTTTCAAAAAACATGTGCCATCTCTCGTGGGGAAAATCCTCAAGTAAAAATAAGCTTTATTTTTTATATCAACATAGATCCGATTCTCCTTTGTTTCGTAGATACAGGAGGTTAAAGTTTTATTTTATTTATTTATTACAATTTTTCTCCAAGTGTTTTTGGTAATTCGAATGAAATTTTGAGGAGTATAAGTGCGAAATATTTTAATCCTAAAAAAAGTGTCGATTAATTCACCAGGGACGTGCATATTGGTTATGTCTACCAGTGATTTTTTTTCTTATTAGCAAAATTATACAGGGTCCGGCAATAGTGCGTCGGGCATCTGTAGCTCCTAGAATATACAAATTGAAAATTTTGTTTAAGTACAAACCTAAAGTATGTACCAGGATGTATTTCCGGAAAATATTTTAATTCCTATAGGGTGGCTCAAAAAAGCGTGGGTGGATCTGGATGACTTTTTCTAAATTGAACACCCTGTATATTATTGCATTTTTGGCTTCCTTTCAGATCACTTTACATAATCGTAAGACATGAGTAAATCTATTTCGATAGTGTCAGAGATATTTAAAAATAAATCAAAAATATATCTTTTTCAACCCTTCTTAAAAAAAATATTAAAAATACAAGAACTGTTCTGAAATGAAAACTATATTAGATATTTACTCTAGATGGTCTGTTCTAACTTTGCTATAAATATGGTAATCGTAAATCATACAGGATGTTCAATATTTTACGCCAAACTTTCAAAAATATAAAATAAGTTTTCTTCGTTTTTTTAAATAGAACACCCTGTATATTATTTTTTTTATAAGATGGAGAATTAAAAAATTACCATTTTTTGTATTTAAAATATTTCAAAATTTTTAATAGTTTTCCAGATACAAGTAGTATTATTTTAGATGGCGCTTCCAATGGTAAAATACGAGAGAAAAATCATTAGGTGGCTTTAATGAAAATTTACTGTGGAAAATGCCATATGAAATACAAAATCGGGAATATCTGCGAAACCGTTAAAAATTTTGAAATACTCTAAATACAAAAAATGTTCATTTTTTAACTCTCCGTCTATTGAAAAAATAATATACAGGGTTTTAAGTTAAAAAAAACGAAGGAAAATTGTTTTAAATTTTAGAAAGTTTGGCGTAGAATTTTGAACATCCTGTATGATTTACGATTTCCATATTTATAGCAAAGTAAGAACAGACCATCTAAAGTAAATATTTAATATAGTTTTGATTTCAGAACAGATCTTGTATTATTAATAATTTTTTTAAGAAAGGCTGAAAAATATATAATTTTTATTTATTTCTTAATATCTCTGAAATTATCGAAGTGTATTTACTCATGTCTTAGGATTATGTAAAGTGATCTGAAGGGAAACCAAAAATCCAATAATATACAGGGTGTTCCATTTAAAAAAAATCATCCCGATCCACTCACACTTCTTTGAGCCTCCCTATAGAAGTTAAAATATTTTCCTGAAATATATCCTAGTACATAATTTAGGTTTGTACTTAAACAAAATTTCCAAGTTTTTTATTCTAGGAGCTACAGATGCCCGACGCACTATTGCCGGACCCTGCATAGGCCGTAAAGTTTTAAAGAAGCACTTATTGAATCCTCAACAAAAAATATGAAAAAAAGTTGCTATAAACATGGGTGCGCAAAATGCATAGTTTTAAAGTTACAGCATGTTAAAACTTTTATTTTTTTTTGTAATTATTATATTAAAATACCATTCATTATTGTTATTTTGATTCACTGTAAGTTGCACTAAACATCAGTGGTATAAATTTATTAATTTTATTTTAATTTTAATGTTATTAATTGAGATTCATAAAATTGCCTTTATCTCATCAATGAGATAGAAATCGACAAATTGTCGAAATTTTTAAAACTTTTAATCGGAATTAAACGGCCTACACAATTTTATCAACAAGAGAAAAAAAGTCAGTGGTGCACACGCTTTTTTTTAGAATAATATTCCAGTACTAACCCAGCTACACGTCCTTGGTGAATTTGTCAGCACTTTTTTAGCTTTAAAATATGTAGCACTTATAATAAATAAAATACCTTTACCCTTAAAATTTCATTTGAATCGCTAAAATATCTCGGAAGAAAATTATAATAAATTGAAAAAAATTAGAAACATCCTTGTATCCATGTAGAGGACCAGAATAAATCTGCAAAGGCCACAATGGAACAGGCCAATAACCTTTTAAAAACCTTTACCTACCCTTTTGTAAGGTTCCTCAAATAGGCCATTTTTTATAGATAATCATCAAACATTTTTTAATAACTTTTGCAAAGATTGAAATTAGTTTGATTTGACTTTTACAGAGATTAATAAAATTAAATAGTTTCTGGCAAATAAAAGAGCTAAAAGCAGACAAGGTATTGGGAATACAGGCATAATATAATACCATATAGCTACAAGGTACAGCTTTAACAAATTTAATATAACCATACCAGCAAGGAAAGACTGGAAAAAGGTGTAACCATTCGAGCGGAGATAACGGTGTGGCGATGGTGTACAAATCTACAAAATAAAATAGTTATTTTTTGTAAACACTGCTGGCGTTAATCCAACGGAGACTACTTGTCAGCAATTATGTTTACTGATAAACAAATTTGCCTAATGAACAAAAAAATGCTTAACGTTTCGGAAAGTTTATCTCTTTCCGTCGTCGCGTCGGAAGCAAAAAAATACAAAGAATAAAGAACACTATTTAAAATATTTAAATGTAACTATTCGAGAACACTTTAGTTTTTTGAAAACAGATACGACTACAAAAATCGTTCACGTTCTGTTTTATATTCGTTACGCAAATTTGTTTATCAGTAAACCTAACTGCTGACAAGTAGTCTCCGTTGGATGTTCACAAAAAATCAGTGTTTACAAAAAATAACTATTTTATTTTGTAGATTTTCTTGCAGTGGCAAAATACCCACATAGGATTTTTTTGGAGATCCCTGTTCCAGTCAAGGGCATTTCTTGCGATGTTGTCATTAAGTTGTCTTAGACTATACCCTATCCATCCCAACTTTCACATCATCACTTGTTTGCCTATATCAGTTTGGCCAATTAAATACAATAGGTATACGTTTCGGATCGTGTTCGGCTGAAATATGCAAAGAATTCGTCGCAGGCATCTATTAACAAATGTTTATAGCTTTGATGTTAGGGTTTCGGTCACTTTCCATGTTTCACATTAGATTTAACATTACTGTTGAATATTCTCAGCTTAGTGTCAGTCTTGATGTGCCTTGAGGCCCATACTGATACTATTCTGAGTTGACCGAATGCTTGTTGAGCGTTGATGAGGTTTTGTATATCTTCGCTGGCTCCACCGTCTTTGTTCATTATGCTGCCCAAATATGTAAACTCCTCAATGCCTTCAATCACTTGTCCCGAAATGTTGAACGGTGTGTTGGTATATTAAGACCGAAACAAGGAATCTTTCCACGTAAGCTTACCTAATGTCACAATTTTCCAGCCAGAAATAACGTCAATCCACAATTGTATAGAAAAAATAATAAGGCAGCATAGTTCAGTGGCCATCTTCACAGACAGCCAAGCAACTGTAAAGGCACTCGGTTCCAAGAAGCTCAATTCTAGACTAGGAAAGGTGTGCTCTAAACTGGGTAAGCTACTACAATAGGTAAGCGCAGCAATGTAAGGTTGGGTTCCAGGGCACGAGGGTCGCAAGAGTAACGAAAAAGCAGATAAAATGACCATACAACGCTCAACAATACCATTCATAGCTCCAACCATAATGCAAATAAAAACACTTACGAGAAAAAAATTAAGGGTGGCCAACAAATCTCTAGAATGGTGGAGAAATTCATAGCAGGCGAAAAAATTCAAAGACAGAAAGACAGTCAAAGCTGTAGTGGATCTACTAACAGGGCATTGTAAGCTGAATAAGCATTTAAGGTTCATGGAATTTAAAGATTACAGTTGGGGGTTGGAACCTTTGGTGTCACACAGCAAAATAAAACACTAAATCACCACAATACACCAAAACACTTTTACTTTTACCCTGGACGCGCGTTTCTTCTTCAGTCTTGATCATCTGATGATGATGACGGAATTGATAAACGAAGCCAGGTGCAAGTTTTGCCAATCTGAAGAAAAAACGACAACACATTTTATGTCGGTACACATGGAAAATGTGTGATTCTCTATACTAGGCGATGATGATATGATAGGTGATAGGCCATTGACAAAGAGTTATATGGAAGATTCAGTCTCCAAGTTACTAGACTTTTTGAAAAAGGCAGGACTGGAGAAAGTAGCTTAAGGAACAGAAGAGGACCACAACAGATCTGAAAAGGTTACACTGGAACAGGCCATTAACCACCTCGAAGAATCTGATTTAATTTAAATATCCCAAAAATCAACCCTGAAGATAAAGTTTAAAATAAGTAACTTGTTTACGATAATCCTTTACAACTGCTGCAAAATATATCCATAAAGGAAGTCAATCTTAGTTAAAATCCAATGATTTTCTGCAGATACACCACTGATTCTCCCATCTAGACGTTTCGAAAAAACAACGTAGCTCGTTAAAAAGCGATCGATTAATTTGAAACGTTTTTGGTCAGGGCACTGGCTCGACGAGCTTTGTTCGCGACGCGAACAATGTTGCTTTTCACCGTTTCGGCACACAGAGCAAACTACCGAGAGAGAGATAGACGAAAAGCGCCTTTCTAAAATTTTAATTGCGCTTTTTTAGCCGATCGAGTGCTTCACAATGAACGCCGCTTTTCAGACTGTATACGCGAGGCTCAGAAGGACCGAAAAGCTTCGCTACTATACGTTCCGTTCCGATCGCCGTGCTTAAACAAAACAAACGGTTCCTTTTGTTCTGACGTTTGATTCATTCTTTCACTTTTTATTTCCTTTTGTGTTCCGATTTTTATGTTGAGTCTAAAATGTAATAGAACAGGTACTTAATTTATCTCATTTTGTTAAAGTTTTTAACTAATCTATAGTCAAATTCAAATATCTATCATAATATCTATATATTTCATGTATCACGATTTACAATAATTGTTTACATTCCTGAAATTAACAAAGTTTATAAGAGATTTTACCTAGTTCTTTTTGAACATACCTTTTTCTTACAGTGTCATAAGTAAGAACAATCTTCGGATTGTCACGGGATTTTTAAGAGGACACTGTCTCCTCCACGAACATCTCAGTAGATTGAAGAGGTAAGGTAAGGTCGCGATAATACTACCACAAACCATTCGAGGTGAACAAAATGTATCGAGGAATGTGGACAGATATAACATTCCTTCAGGATGGACTAACCTGGTATACAGACGGGTCAAAGACCGCTGAAGGAACAGGAGCTGGAGTATTTGGGGAAAGACCAAGGGTAAGTTTATCCTTTTCTTTGGGTAAACACTCAACCGTATTCCAGACAGAAATCTTCGCCATTCTACAATGTGCGAGAGAAAACAATAGAAGAGCTTATTCAGATAAGCTCATCAATATATGCTCAGACAGTCAGGCGGCACTTGGGGCGCTTATGAGCCCAAAGGTATCGTCGAGGCTCGTCTGGGAATGCCTAGGTGAACTGGAAACTCTGGCTCGACGGAACAGAATTAAATTATTCTGGGTGCCAGGCCACAGCGGCATCCAAGGCAACGAAAAAGCCGAAGAGCTAGCTAGGCAAGGATCATCGGCATCTTATCTTGGTCCAGAGCCAGTACTGGGAATACCCAAATGTATAGCCTGTAGTGCATTAAAATTCTGGATCAGGGAAAGCAGAATGTCCACTTGAGGAACAGATAGGGGCACAGGCACAGCAAGGCTTTTATCCAAGGACCTAGCTCCCAAACTGCAAAAGAACTCAATACTAATGTTTAGCAGGAATAAATGGCAGATTACAACAGGCCTCTTTGACAGGACATATGGCTGTCAAGTGTTACCTGAACAAGCTCAATCTGTATCAAGGGAAGTCTTTGCTGCAGACTCTGCGATAAAGATCCTGAAACAGCGGAGCACATAATATGTCACAGCGAGGCTCTGGATCGCAAGCGACACTTTTTATTTGGGAAAGCTAGGCTAGAACCGGAGGAATTATGCTCCCATCCTATCAAGGACCTGCATAAGTTAGTGCAGGGCACAGGGATAGGAGAATCAGTGCAGATATAGAAAGGGGACAAACACAATAGGCCTCACAGGTCGCAGTGTTTCCGGCAGAGGACGGCCCCTTATTGTGGAAAAAAAAGGTCGCGATGATATACCCGTCTCCTAAACGTTCTACATTCTATACAAACGATGGATATACCTCACTCTATAATCTTCTGTTTTTAATTATTTTCTAACAAAACTTCCTTAAGGAAGAGAATGGAAACAGTTAAAAATAAAACCAAAAAATGTAATATCATCATTGTTTGCTGTGCGACTAAGTCTGATTAGGCACTTTGCAAAACGACTGAAAATAGATAGGCACTTCGTACAATTTCCTTCTTTTGTTAAAAAAAAGTCGGCGTTTTATAATATGCCTAGTCTTTTTGCAAAAAGCCGGATTATTCGATTCGCCTGCGATATAGAGGGTGGTCCGAACTGTATTCCGGAAACTTCAGCAGCATATTCTGCATATAAAAATAAGTAAAAAAGTTCGTATAAATTTATGTCCTAAAATGGCTTCGTTTCGGAGCTACAAGCTGTAAAAGTTTCATTTTTATATCGATTTTTTCCAAATGATTTCTGAAGTAACGTCAATATTTGGATGAAAATTGGCGCCTGGGAGTTTTTTGACATGAGAAATTTGTCAGTAGGGGCTCCACCCAGGGGGGTGACAGTAAACCGGAAAATTGGAAACAGTTGTGGCGCGGTTCTACCCAGGCATGGCCTTCTAGACTGTCCTAGACAAAAATCTGAATATTTCTATATGATTTCTGTCAATTTCTGCTACGGAACATTTTTATGCACGTCGGCGTCCTGTTCTTTTGTCTTTTGTCTGTGTAAGTCAGCGTCAGCTCCCGAGGCTCTGGCAAGGTCGGGCGCCATTTTAATTTTGCCGTTTAGATTTGATTGGAAGTTTGTTTCTGATATTTCGGCTGAAATTTATAAGTACAAAGATGTTTTTGATATAAAGTTTGTTAACACTTTAATAAAGTATATATGATATTAATTACATGAAGAAAATGATGAAATCGACGTTTTGCGTGTAGTAGGTATGGGCCATATTATATGTAAAAAATAGGTAATATATTAACTGTTTTTATATTTTTTAGCTTTAAACCTAAGGATCTTGGGATATTCTTGCCAAGGATTTTTCCGTATCTCTACTTTAAAGACTGATCGGTGATTTTGAGCAATTGAAAGCAAGTTATACAAGGTAAATTATGATTATTGAACTATTATTAGCCTATATTAATTTTCTACAAGATGAACAGAAATGCGTAATTACATATTACATAGGTACCTATTATGTATTTTCATAGCAATAATGCTATAAATCTATGTATGTAGATTATTTTTAAAATACAAATGAGGTATTAGATGTATATGTATCATATTTTTTATTCATTTTATTTTCATTCAAGTCCTGTTTGATTTAATTCACAAAAGTCTTATGTACTTATATTTATGTTTTTTAAAAAATTTTTTGATTCCAGGTTTTGTGTGGGTTCCGGTTGCCTTTTCCTGCTTCCAGTTATTTAGTTTTATGCCCGTGAAGCTGTGAAAACATTTATTTATCTTCAAGTTTCTGTAAGTCAATGCACTGTTACTTTACTAATTCGCTTTAACACAGCATCTCTGATATTATTTAAATATTTGATATTGATACAGTAGTTTATTGGTTTATAGCTCTTTAATTGTGTTGATTTGCATATTTACATTGTTCTAAATTCCAAATAAATATTTTTGAGTAATTTTGTTGTATTATTTACTACTAGAAAGAGTAAAAAGTATATTAACCCTCATTTAAACCTCCTGAACAGCCCGCCATTGAAAACCGGAAACGGAAATAAATTTCATAAAATTGAAATTGTCATGTCTATGTCATGTCAAATGTCCCAGCCGCCATATCTGAAAATTAGTTACCCAGGCAGCCACGCTGTTTCCATAATTTAACATTGACTTGACACTTCTTCTTGTATTTATTATTTTATGGCTCCACCTACATGTGTTTTAACTGGTTTGAAGAGTAAAAGCTTACTTACTTACGTCATTTTCTACGCAAAAAATGTCTCTTGGTAAAAATCGCTACGAGCAACCGTTCTCAAGATATTTAGAATGGAAATAGTCTATAGATGTCATTATTGACAAAAATAAACACGTTGAGTAGCAGATAGTTATTTGACTGAATAATAAATTTGGCCAATTTTAATTTTTTTAAATTAATCATAAATTTTTCTGCAAAAAAATGATGATAAAACAGTTTTTTTCGACCTTTTGGCACAAAAATATTTAAAACTTATGATTTCAGTTTAATAACTATATTTAGTCAACAGTGCTTAATTTATGTCAATGATGACAGGTCTTGATAAATTCGATTCCAAATATCTCGAGAAAAATTACTCGTAGCGATTTTTACCAAGAGACCTTTTTTACGTAAAAAACGTCGTAAATGTATATATATTTGTTTAATCAGTAGTTTTATACAGACAACGTAGTAGTTTTATTTCAAACGAGTTAAAAAATATATAAGTGGCGCCCTCTACAGGTAGGAGTCATATTGACATCAAAATCAAATTTCTTATGTCGAAAAACTCTGAGACACTAATTTTCATCAAAATATTAACGTTATTTCAAAAATTATTTGGAAAAATCGAAATAAAAATGAAACTTCTACAACCTGTATCTCTGAAACTAAGCATTTTATGACATACATTTATACGAACTTTTTTACTTATTTTTATCTGCAGAATATGCTGCCGAAGTTTCCGGAACACAGTTCGGACCACCCTGCACATAAAACAGAGAATTAAAAATGTCATCATTTATAATTCTGGATATTATCACAGATTATTAAAAAAAGGCAATTATACCAATTCTTGAGATTGAGAACCCCATATTTCTAAAAAATGAACGTCGGAAATATAAAATAAACGTTTTTACAACCTTAACTTTATAATAATAAAAGTTTTCATATAGTTCAATCAATAATAACATTAAACGTTATACAAAACTGTTGATGAATAACATTAACCGAAATAACAATAGATTTAATTCCATCATAACATTTGTTTTGTATTGAAGGATACATTTAAAAACATGCATTCTGTTCTAACCCTACCGCATTCATTATGAACAGAAAGGATCCATTTATATTATTTGTTTATGGTTCTGCATTGTCTGAAAAACAGTTTTATTGCTCGAATAGTAATAACAATTTTATTATGTTCTACCACGAAATGCTGACTCTAATTACAGTTCTGTTTATATTTTTTTATTGCAAATGCCAATAAAATATTTAGTATAAACTATTTAGGTGAAAAATTTTAAGATTTTTATTATACATTTAAAAATAATATACAGGTAACGTACCCTGTATAATATAGGGTGATTCACGGCGATGGCACGTTAGATGTCTATGGAGAACCGGTGAACCACCAACCAATTTGCCAATTCTTGAGATACACAATCTATAAGGATTATGCCCACCCGAAAATGTATCCCCGCAAAACGCAGCTGACCCACATTTTGTAAATCGTTGTGTTGCGATCCGATCGCCACTACTTCGTCCAGTATAGCCTCTTCTAGAGACGTTTGCTGGTCGGTAATCAGAGAAACCTCTGGGAAATTCTTTGGCAGCACCGCCATTTTCACTTGTCCAGCAATAGTGGCAAAGCTGGTGATAAGTCCCTGCTTGCCTCCCGGTGTTGGACGGCTTTCCATCCTGGCTTTTTTCTCTCCCTATCGGAGAAGGAGTGAGAGGTTCTCGCTCCCTCTCTTGCCCTTTGATGGAGATGAGTCAGGTTGTTTCTTGGTTTCTTTACTCTCCCCTTTTTGGAGGAGTGTTTTCGCTTTTGCTTAATCTGGAGCAAGTCCTTCGTGGAGCAGTCGGAGGTATCTCCGTGCTTCTGCTCCGCTAAGACCTACTCTCAGAGGATCGTCTAGCCCGCCTGGTTGACCCAGGCCGGGTAGACGAAACGGTAGCTTGTGTCGCTTATTGGGTCTAGACGTAGGCTCCCGACCCTTGTTGAGGAAGGTGGTAACTTGTGGAGGATGATCCCAAGCAAATGTCAGCCGCCCCTCTTGTAGTTTCCTTTGGATTTGGTCCCTTGGAACTTCCATTTGTAATGTTCCCAGTGTCGCTAGGGGTCCTCCCCACAGCTTCACCGGTGGTGTTTTTAGTACTAGATCTCATAGTGTTCCCACAAGTCGCTAGGGATAGTCAGTCCACTTCTACAGAACCCCGCATGTAGAAGTAAGGGGTAAATACAATGGGGTGCCCCCTGATGCCCCAAGGTTGAGGCCAGTAATGGCTAGTCCTCTATCTAGCCACGCATCCCTTTTACCCGGTCCCGCCATCGTAGGATTTAGGTTTTCGGTGAGGTTGTCTCCTCTTGGTCCAGGCGGTTAAGCCAAGTTCCCCCCCACACCCTCTACCCGCGAAACATAACCACAGCCAGTAGAGGGTGCCTAGAATGAAGGACAGGGGTAGCCCCGTCCGGCATCGTTATATGTCATGGTGTAATTCCCTGGCCACGACACTACAGCCAAACCAAACCAAACAAGTCGATGAGTGAGATGCTTGTTAGACCAAGCCAAGCGCTAGGAGGATTCCCCCAGCACCTCACCAGGCGCTTCCCCACCAAGGACAAGGTCTTGCATCTCCTATCGGGGAAGTCAATGTCTCTTGAAGTTCAGAAACAACGGCGAATTGTGTGGGGAAAGTGGGGAACACCAGAACACCTCATGAAGAGTATATAGGAATCTAAACGCTATAAACTTGGAACAAGAATATTTATATTCCATTTAAGACTACGCCTTTAAATAGAATAAGCGTTATCTCTGTAAGGACATTCAGTTACTTATAGCCGATTATCAGAACATCGTAGGAAAGAATTTCTATGTTCTAAAACACCTTTAAATTAATCCGAATGTTAATTATACCTTAGACATTATCTACGGTTCCGCATAGTAAAACAGTCTGAAGAAACACCCCGAATAAAAAAAAACAATTTAGCGACCGATGGCAACGACTTTGGCCGCCGCGGCCGCCAAAGATTAATGGACGACGTGTTAAACGCGCGCCGGCCGGACGCGGTCCGAAAATTTTAAACTATTTTATGGGCGTAATAAATTTGGAAAAGGGGGTGCTCACCGCCCCATAAAACGCAATTAATTAGTTCGGGCCCGAGGTGGGACCCCGCCGGATCCTAATTAATTGCGCGAGATAACGGCGCGACCAAGTCGAGGAACGTGAGTGCCGTTAGAATCGGAAAGTATGGGTTGTTTAAGTTGACTTAATTAAATTAATGATTTTTTTATCAGTAAAATGTGATGTTTTAGTCTCGGTACGACAGTTATAGTCTATACGAGGTGAGAAGGTAAAGGTTTACACAAACCACTATTTAATTGCGTTTTCTACTACTATATCTTCTTCTTGTAATAGGACAAGGTCCTGTTAAGGCGCGATTCTCATTATAATGTCCCGCCACCGTCACGTCGAGCCATTTCTTTCAGTTATTTATTTTATATCCTTAGTTGTTATACTCTGTTTTTTTTTTTTCTCAGATAAGATTTCGACAAACAATGACAGAAAAAAAGCAGATGACGTACATACCAATCCATTTATTTCCATTTTATTTCAAAGTTGGATTTCTCGCGAACCACTCATTAGATTTTGATGGTTTATTTTTAAATTGTAAATTAATTTTCTTTAGTAGCGTCCGTTAAATCCTTCTTAACGGACGCTACGTCAGAAATTTTTATTCCGAATTTATTTTGAGCATATACAGGGCACAACAATAAGACGAAGTTTTTTGCCCGAACGTTCTAACACCCTGTAGGGTGCAGCTGCTGTAGTAGCTATTGCTAAATAAAATCACATTGTAGCCTCATTTTTTGTGAGCATTTTGTTTTTTGAAACACGACATTATCTCTGTTTGTATTGTAGATAAGTAGCTTTAAAACGAACGTCTCGGAAAAATGCTTCGCAGGCAAAACCGCGATTCATCCGTGAAAAGGACTTTAGTCCATTGCTCAATATCCCAATTCACATGTAAACGCGCAAACTGAAGACGTGCCGGACGATGTCTTGGAAGTATCTGTGGCAGACCTCCTTGCAGACCAGCTGTTTTCTGTTAGTTTTCGTCGGATTGTCCTCTCACTGACTTGAGTTCTACGTACGGCTTGTAGCAGATGTTGATTCTGAAACGCTGTAATTCTACGATTTCGTAAAGTATTCAGGACAATAAAGCGGTTGTCAATACATTTGTCTTCCTTTTTCTTCCGGAACCCACTCGCCTGGTGAAATTTCCCGTTTCCATATACCGATTCCACGCATCCTGAACTGTTGTTCGAGGTATACCCAGGGTATACACATAACGTTGACTTCGGCCATCCTCAATTAAAGCCATAATATGAGCAACATCCGTCACAGATTTGACATTCAATTTGACATTCGTTGTTGTCATATTGCAAATACTCATAAATCTGTTTTCGCCTATGTCGCCTTGATTATTTATACATAAAACTTTCTGTCTGCGAAGCATTATTTCAAGACGTTCGTTTTAAAGCAGCGTATCTCCAATGTAATGGGGTGTATGGGGTTACGCTGGAGAGGTAGCACCTTTCTCCAACAGCGGTCACATCGAATGTCTTAGACAGGAGATGGCTGAAGGAAACTGGTCCTCCCAGGGTACCCAACTCTCACTTATGGCTCCAAGCTGCCACACCCCGGTAAACTGCATTGACCTGCAGGCCAAACTAAGTGAGGGTAGCCAGATATGGTGAAAGTAGCGTCTGACCCAGAATGGGCGGCTACGAACAGCGTCTGTTTTCCCATGTAGGGGCGGCTGAAAACAAAACTCGTCAACACGCATGGCAAGCGAGACGTTTAAACCGCCAAACCCCCTCCAAATGAAATGTCAATCCATGAAAATGTATTACCCCAGGCAAGTAGGACAAGTCCAGAATCTTGCACTGAAACTTCAGTCAGTCCCACGGATTCTGGGGGGGACAGAAGATTGACTTATAGATTCCACAGAAATAAATCAAACACCAAAACATTCAGATTACTAACGTACAACGTAAGATCACTGCACTCAACGGAAAAACTAACAGAACTAGAAGAAGAACTAACCAAGATAAACTGGGATGTCGTGGGGATGTGCGAAGTGAGGAGACGAGGCGATGAGAAACTACTTACTCTCAAATCTGGCCACACTTTATACCATAGAGGTAACGCCGAAGACTCCAACGGTGGCATTGGATTCCTCATCCATAAGAATCATACACAAAACATAGTCAGTATAAAAAGCATATCAGAACGCGTAGCCTACGTTATAATGTCTTTAAATAAACACTACAATATGAAAATAATACAAGTATATGCCCCTACATCCGACCACAGCGATGAAGAGATCGAGAGCCTATACGAAGACATCGAAACGGCTAACCAAGAAACAAAATGTCACTACACCTTCATAATGGGGGACTTCAACGCTAAGGTCGGTAAACAAATGGATGACTCGGAGACAGCGATGGGAAATTTCGGCTCGGAAGGCAGAAACGAGCGAGGACAAATGCTATTAGACTTCCTACACCACCACAACTTACACCTAATGAATACCTACTTCAAGAAGAAACCGCAAAGAAGATGGACGTGGATAAGCCCCGACGGAAGAACAAAAAACGAGATAGACTTCCTAATAACAGAAAACAAGCGAAATATCGCGGACGTCACAGTACTAAACAAGTTTGGAATAGGAAGCGATCACCGAGCGGTAAGAAGTACGATCAAAATAAACCTGAAAAACGAAAGAAAAAAGATGGTCCATCCACGGAAGATAACAAGATGGACCCCTCCAGATAACCCTAAAGCCTTTGAAGACTCAATCTCCACTGCTCTCCGTCATGTACAACAAACCGACATCAACGTCCTCAACAACAATATTACAGAAGCCATTCTAGCAGCACAGAAGCGGCATTGCAACACCCAAAAGCAAAACGACGAAAGACTAACTGAGGAAACCAAACAACTCATGAGCCAAAGAAGATCGATTAGAGGAAATCTGGAAAACTCGGAGGAGATACGCCGGCTGAATAAAACAATCTCAAAGGAAATACGCAAAGACTTAAGGAAATATAATACGGAGATGACCCAACAAACAATAGAGGAAAATCGGAGCATGAAAGTCATGAGAAGGAAACTGGCCGAGGGCAAAGTGGAAATATTCAAGCTCAAGGATGGAACAGGAGAGGAAACTACAGACAGGAAAAGACTCCTCACCATAGTGGAGAACTTTTATAAAGAACTATATAAAAGCCCAACCACAAATACCAACAACAGCACAACACAGGCGAGACAAACAGGGGGGAAGAACCCGAGAATAATAAACGTAGGCTCGGAAGATATGCCACACATCACAACAGAAGAGGTGAGAAATTCCCTCAAAGAAATGAAAGGAGGCAAATCCCCTGGCGAAGATCAGATAGTGATTGAAGCGGTGAAAAGTGGGGGAGAACAAATCATTATAAAAATCACTGCCCTGCTGAACTTATGTCTCGAAAAAGGCATGGTCCCCGAGAGATGGAACAATGCGGTTACAATACTTATCCACAAGAAGGGCGATATAACTAACTTAGAAAATTACAGACCAATAAGTCTACTCTCCCACTTATATAAACTTTTCACTAAAATAATTACAAAACGCCTAGAAAACAAACTTGAAGCATACCAGCCCCGTGAGCAAGCTGGCTTTCGAAAGGGCTATGGCACAAACGACCATCTACAAACAATAAAGACCTTAATAGAGAAATCAATAGAATATAATAAACCGCTCGCCCTAATATTCATCGACTTCAAAAAAGCCTTCGACACTGTCGAATTACCATCTATACTAAATGCACTCAACGAATGTCGAGTAGACCACAGATACACGGAACTTCTACATAACATATACAGGAATGCCACGGGATGCGTAAAACTTCACGCACTAACTAAGAAATACACAATAGAAAGAGGAATAAGACAAGGTGATACTATATCCCCTAAACTCTTCACTGCGGTGTTGGAGCATGCACTCAAACAACTGAACTGGCAGAATAAGGGCATAAATATAGACGGCGAATACCTACACCACCTTCGTTTCGCCGACGACGTAGTTATAACAACCGACAATTTAGGAGAGGCACAGGAAATGCTGGAAGAACTAAGGCAGGCGACAGCAAGAGTGGGACTGTATATTAACTACCACAAAACACAGTTCATGACAAACTTGGTGGCCAGCGGAAACCTGGTGACAGACGAAGGAGACGAAATAGAGCAAACGCACAAATATAAATATCTCGGTCACGAGATACAGATTTGCAGAGACAACCAGACAAGCGAAGTCACACGACGCATAGGGCTAGGATGGGTAGCTTTTGGCAAACTAAGAAACGCCCTTAGGGGGAAACTGCCTATATGTCTGAAACGGAAAGTGTTCAACCAATGTGTGCTCCCGGTGATGATATACGGGGCGGAGACTCTGACTCTGACGAGGAAGTCAATAAACAAACTTCAAGTGGCACAGAGAGCAATGGAAAGATCGATGCTGGGAATCACTAGAAGAGACAAAGTGACGAATATAACAATAAGAAGCAGAACAAAGGTTGCCGACATTATCGAACTTATCACAAAAAATCTAAGTGGAGATGGGCAGGACATGTGGCCTGCACTAAAGACAACCGATGGACAAAACGAATCCTGGAATGGAGACCCAGAGAAGACAGGAGAAGCAGAGGAAGACCACCCACCAGATGGACGGACGACATCAAACGTGTGGCGGGAAACTGGATTAGCACCGCACAAGACAGAGGACAGTGGAAACACCTGGAGGAGGCCTATGTCCAGCAGTGGACGAAAATTGGCTGATATAGATAGATAGATAGATCTCCAATACAAACAGAGATAATGTCTTGATTAAAAAAATAAAATGTTCACAAAAGATGAGGCTACACTGTGATTTGATTTAGCAATAGCTACTACGGCTGCTGCATCCTACAGGGTGTTTCAAAATTCGGGCAAAAAACTTCGTCTTATTGTTGTGCCCTGCATATGCCCAAAATAAGTTCGGAATAAAAATTTCTGACGTAGCATCCGTTAAGAAGGAATTAATTTACAATTTAAAAAAAAATCATCAAAATCTAACAAGTGGTTCCCGAGAAATCCAACTTTGAAATTGGGACTAGTTTTTAGTGGCCGTTTTTTTTTGCCGGTGAGTTTATATAAATCCGTCATGCGTCATCTCTTGTAGTTTTTAACCAGTTTAATTGATTTAAGCCAGTATCTGAGACGGTTCCACAGAGGCTAGCTCTCCATCCTCGACATCAGCCGTACAAAAGTTCATGGCACGAACGGTCGTCGACTCGGCACACTCAGTGATAAGGTGTTCTGGTGTTTCTCCAGTTTTCCCACAGAATCTGCAGTCGCCGTTGTTCCTCAGCTTCAGCCTACTGAGGTGTTCGTTGAGGAGACAGTAGCCTGTTAGAAACCCTGTGACAATCCGAAGATTGTTTTTACTTAAATTAAAGAAAATCCTTGATTTTTCTCGGGCGTAAGTTCTAAGGAACTTTTTCGAGTGTCTTAGACCGTTGGAGAACTGCCATTCCAGGTTACGGATGGAGTCTTCCAGGTTCTTCAGTTCTGCTTTTAGTTGGTTTCCGCTTGGAAAACAGAACGGTCCTGGTCCAGTTAGTGGAGTGTTCGTTCCTTTTCTAGCTAGATCATTTGCCTTCAACCCTTAAATTAACCCTGTATAATAAGCCAAATACTAAAGTTTATAAAAAAACTGAGTTTATGAATTAAAGCTGATAGTTTTATATACAGCTCAGTAAAAAAAATACAACACTTTAAACTCGATAAAAAAAATTCTCCGTTGCATTTTTTTTGCATCTGAGTATACCGGGTGTTGCATCGTCGAGCGGGACATAGGAAATCCCATGTAAATTTTAATGAGGTCAATTATTGGCTTCCCTAATTATTTTAGAGAATAATTCTATTTAGGTTTATTGAAGAGCACTAAAACCCACATTCAAAAGAATAACTGTAGATATTTTTGATTAGCTCGTTTACGAGTTATCGCCGATTTTTTTTAAAATATTTCTCCTTTCTTATGGCCCTGTATTTACTTATGAGCACCAGTCAAGGTAAAAGATAACTGTCAAATGAAGTTGTCATTTCAGAAGAATACGTTACAGTCCAGTTAACAATCTGTATAATTAGTAGCGATGGGAACTATCGAATGGTTACTGAATGAATTATTTCAACTATCGAATGGTTTTATTCTAATAAAATCATTCACTCATTTGTATACTAAAGCATATGTGACAACCTCGCCGTGCGACCAAATGGTTATCGTTGAGCCACGACTATCGAATGCTTTTGATAAATGAAATTTAGTATTCGTTTGATTTTTGTGTGCGTCAGTGCATTATTAGTTCTTCCAAATTTTTATAACTTCACCTTATAAATACTGTGCTATTTTTGCGTTTATTAAAATATTTAAAATACTAAAATAGTAGTTTTTTTTAATTAATTGACGATTGTGTGCGTGTGCAGGTGTCAAAATTTTTCCGAAAATTTGTGTGATTTTCCGTAGCCCGATCTTTCAATTATTTTATTTTATAATATGGTCTATAGATCTATTTTTTAATGGGAAATTTTGAGAAGTAGCAATTTTTAAGAGAGATGAGATGAAGATGAGAATTAATTTTAAAAATACATATTTGTATTTTAGATGTTTTAATAATACGAATTAGTTGAACTTAATAATCATATTTAAGTAATGTGGTTAAGTAAATGGTTCTCGAACTCTAACTATGGGGTGAGAAAATTAAATTGAAAGTTTTACACCTGCCAATTAAAAAAAAAAAGTTAACAATGTTTGTTTTTTGTTTATACTAAATTCTCTTACATGTAGTTTTTTGCGAAGAAATATTTCATTTATTTTTTAAAGTAAATGCCAGTAAAAGTAAATATTATTTTTAAATAGTAAATATAAAGTACCTAATATAAATAATTTTGATTTCTAATTTTTTATTTATTACACTGCATGCTTAGAAAATTAATAAATGTTTATATTTCATGATTTTAAAGTTTGTTGCTAATATAACAAATTAGTTCTGTAATTATTATTATTAAATAAACCAACGTTTTAATAAACCAAACCAACGTTGCCACAAAAAATTTAAAGACTATATTATTTTTAAATAGGATCTAATATAAATAATTTTGACATCTAATTTGTTGTTTATATTTTGCTACTACGTAAAAAAATGTTTATATTAAATTATTTTAAATTTTGTTTTTATAGGTATAACAAATTATTACTGTTATTATTATTTTTATTAAACCAGTCTTTGCTTAAAAACATTAAAAATTATTTTCCTACATCCAAAATATTTTATTATCTAACCTAACCTAACCTAACAACAGAATATTAATAAAAAAAAAATGCAAAATATTTATACATACCTACTACCGCTAACTAACTAAAACCAAACAATAATATTCTTTGCTAATATCAACTAATACCAATATATGGCAACAGCGCCCTTCATAATGTATTTTCTGTGTACGTACTAGCACCTCAATAAAAAAAATAATGTGTCCTTATCTTTATATGACTCCGCAAAAAATCAAAGATGCCGGCTTCTTTCATAGCATTGCCACCGACCGCTGTTGGGTTTCTCGGAAAGAAACCTACGTCGCCGGGCGACAACTAAAATCCAGTTAATATTTTATTATAATCGATCCTGACGAATAAATGAATTTGATAAATGAATGAATTTTATAAATGAATGGTTTTTGCTGCCGAATTACTAGAATACAATATTTCAAGGCAGATGACGCATCTATTCGATAATTTTTATTCGAATAGTTTTCAACGAATGTTTTTTTACTAGCTATCGAATTATTAGAATGAATTGCAACTATCGAATGTTTCAATAGTATTCATTCGATAGTTCCCACTACTAATAATTAGTGTTAACTTTTATGTCAATTTTTAGTAAATAACTTTTAGAGATTGACCTTGTCAAAATTATCGTCGATTGTGTTTCTCCAGCCGTCTCTGCGATGATATTTTTTTCGATCATTCGGTATTTGTGCGACGGTTGCTTGTAGACGGTAAGAGGAGGCCGGGTGGACAATTCAAAAGGTACAAGGACATTTTCCACAAAAACTTAAAGGGGATTAACATGCAGAATCATTGGGAAGAAGCAGTTCACAATAGAACCCAACGGAGAAGAATTGTAAACTCAGTTAACAGCGACAACGAAAAAGTAAAGAGGCAACAAAGCAATGAGATTTTTGAATGTTCGGAATGCGGTAGGCAAATATCATCACGTATCGAGCTTTTCAGTCACAGGAAAGCTCATGAAAGAAAACGCCTTGCGTGACCATCTTTTGATGCGTGTCGAATACTCGTCAGCGGGTAATGGCAGTATATATGTAGATTTGTTTTTTCATTGTACTTCTCTATTGGCATGTTTTATTGACATAAAAATTTCTTGAAATCTATTCTACAACCAGTGAATCTATATGGGAAAACAATATACCATACATGATTATTCACGATAAGTGTACCATTAGATGATTATGGAGGATTACTTTTCAAAACATTTCTTTTTGAAAGGTTGCAGTGTGTTCAATATTTATCCATTTACTTATTTGGTATATTGGAACTAATTAAGATCAATCTCTATATTATTTTACCTTTTCATTTAGTTTACGTACTTATTAACTCTCCTTATTATTAAGTAATATATCTGCAACTTTATTAAGTTGCATACTGTAATTTTGCTCATTTTATCTGAAACGAGCTTTCAAAGCATTCACTGACAAGATAGCCCTAAATTTAATTATAAACTCCATTATATCGTCCAAACAACATGTTAGCCCGATCGTTAAAATAAACCGCCCATTCTTATGAATTTTAATGCGCCCTTAAGATACATGTGGAACCAATTAAAGTTTATACGTTTGTTAAAATTATAATAAGCAAATGGTTTAACAATCAGATTATTAATATTATTAGGTATTAGTTAATGGGGGTCCAAATTACTTCATTAACTTTGAATGAATGCAGTATTTTTTTAAGTTAACTATGTAATTTTTTGGTGCTTATAAATTTAGCTACATCAGTTTCATCAGTACATTTCCTTTAATAGAATATACTAATAAATAATATATAATTTAATATACCGGGTGTTGCACCGTCGGACGGGACATAGGAAATCCCATGTAAATTTTAATGGGGTCAATTATTGACTTCCCTAATTATTTTAGAGAATAATTCTATTTAGGTTTATTGAAGAGCACTAAAACCCACATTCAAAAGAATAACTTTAGATATTTTTGATTAGCCCTTTTACGAGTTATCCCCGATTTCTTTTTAAACATTTCTCCTTTCTTATGGCCCTGTATTTACTTATGAGCACCAGTCAAGGTAAAAGATAACTGTCAAATGAAGTTGTCATTTCAGAAACTTATCTATTTAGTGCTTTTTTTTCAAATATGAAAAGCGCCAAGAGCTACGAGATGGGGACGAAATACGGCGGCAGGCGTTTTGTTTTGATATGATGGAAAGAGCAAACACGGATAGGGAATTTTTAAAAAAATATACGTTTCATTGACGAATGCACGTTTACCTTAAATAATGAACCCAATGTTCAAAATTATCGATATTGGAAAAAAAAAACCAACACAGGTTTGTCGAAACAAGGACGCAATATCCACAGAAAGTAAATGTTTGGGCGGGATATTCGGACACAAGATTATCAGGCCATTATTTCTTACGCGAAATTTAAATGCAGAATATTATTTGGAACTACTCGAAAATCATATTTTACATGCTTTTACATGATGACGCTAGGGAAAATCAGGAAGTTTGGTCCAAATGGATGGCTGCCTGGTACATAGTACCCTGGCTGTTCGGGAATATTTAGACAATAGTTTTAACGGAAACGTTATTGGCCTAAATCATACAGTAAATTGGCCAGCAAGGTCTCCTGATATTTCGCCAAATGATTTCTTTCTCTGGGGCCATTTGTATACTTTAACAATCAAAATTGAATCTTTATCTTCTATATTATCGACGGTCATTTTAGTAAGTTCCTCACGGCGGCAAGCACCAGAAATACAAAGTATTAAAACGACCTAGAAGGAAATCGATGACGATGTTCAGTAATAAAAAAACATACATTCCAAGCTCACGCTTTTTTTTCGAAGCAATAATATAATAATAATAATTTTTAGGGATATCCCGATTTTAATGTTTGTAGAAAAAATGTTGTTTGCAACTCGTGCGCAACTGCTTTGGTGATCTCGACTAATTTTTCAACTCGGCTACGCCTCGTTAAAAAATTCAAGTATCGATCACCAAAGTAGCACTTCGCGCACTAGATACAAAAATAACTATAAAAATAAAACCCGAAATAATTATTTAGTTCCGGCAAGCTTTATTAACATTTATCAACCGATATCTAGATTATACTTACAAATGACAGGCTCATTTTTAATTTCGCAGCGAAACAGCGAACAAGGTAGTACCACCACCGAAGGATTATAAGTACCGTGTACATAATCATGACCTGACGAATAATTAAAAGCGGGTATCAGTGTTATCGGTATCTAAAGAATATCCTTTACGAGGCCCACCAAACGAGCGCTACACCTGCTCGCACACGGATTAGGGTTCGAGCTCAACCCAAGTTAAGAAATTAAAAGACAACAGTATTATTCGATGGACGCGATAAGCAAACCACGTATGGGGATTATACAGGGTGTTCAAATCTACAGAAAGTTTCAGGCTTCATGTCTCCCATAAGACTGAACATTTAAGAATTAAAATATCTGTTATAGTTTATTTGTCTGTTCATAGTACAATTCGTAAACAGAGATACATTTTAGGCAATTATGCAAAAGTTCGAAGTATACCCGACAAATTTCTTACAGTGTTTAAAAGCTGTGTAAAAACAGTGTGTAATAACTCCATAGTAACAACGAGTCTAGAGTGTCACATCGTGGATCACCTGAGCGATCCCTTCCTAACAAATACAGGAGTCAGGCAAGGATGTGTCTTAACGCTTCTGCTATTCAACATATTTGTGGCAGCGCTCTCTATCATAGTGCGCAGTAAAGTGCAGGAAATAGTAATGGGCATTAGATACAGATATGACGGCAACGGCGCGGCGCACAGAGGGGATTTTTTCCAAATTCGTGGCCACAATGATTTTTGTAGCATAAACTTACTATTTCTCTTCGAAACTAGTATTTACATTAAAAGTAGTAAGTCATATTTACTAAGAAAATGTTTATTATACACTTTGATGCTATACAGGGTGGTAAAAAATTGCAAAGTTTGAAACAGAGGTAATATTAATTATTAGAAGAATATATTCAGTAGTTTTCATCTTTAAACATGTATTTTTTGCAAATTGTTCTTATGTTTTTCATTTTCATTACATATGAATTTTAAGAGAGTGATACAACCCCTAAAATTTGTTTTATTTTAAAAATTGGTTAATTTTGCAGAAAAATGGTTGAACACGTATTTTCTATCGCTTTTCACCAAAATCAATAGTTTTTTAAATAAAAAATATTTAAGGGGTTGTTCATCCCTTAAAATTTGGGTTTCGAAAAATCCCTACTGATTGAACCTCTATACCTAACAATCTATACGTAAGCCAAAATTCAGCTTTTTACTCCTATTGGTTTCAGCTTGATGAAAAGGGGGTTGTATTCACCCCCAATGGGACAATCGTTGTGGAAAAAAATATCTTCGTATGTCAAAAACAAAAATAAAAAATACGTGTTCAAGCATTTTGTCGCGAAACCAGTTGTTTCTTAAATAAAAAATATTTCAATATTGAAAGGGTGGTTACAACCCCTTTAAATTCAAGTTTTACAAAATTCTTTCTTATTGCTCGCCTACTTTGTATAAGAAACCTTTGTGCAAAATTTCGAGTCTCTAGACCCAGAGGTTTAAGCTGTGCATTGACATGTACCTATATCCGTCACTTACAGTCACTTTCACAGACATTTTTTTAAGTGTCCATTAACTAAAGGACAATTAAATTTAAAAGTGCCATTTATTTGACGTACAGGTCATCAATCAGTGTTAAAATGGTACTTAAAAGACCCTTAACCTTACGGTCCTTTAAAAAAAATGTTGATGCAAGTGGCTGTTAGTGAGACAGTTTATTCTTATATAAGTAGATTTCACATTACGTTTAGAGCCAAAAATCTGTTATTTTGAACAGATTAGCAAAAACTAGCAGTCAGTTTTAACACAGTTAATAAGATTAAGCATTGATAAATAAGACAGTGAAAAGCATTGAGCTTAATACGTATTAATAAGGTACCAAATGCTTAACCGAATGAACGCTTAATTTTTTCTTTTTTCATTTTGAACAATAGAAAACAAAGCCAATAAAAGTTTATATATGCATTTTTAAAATACTACTAAGTAAAATATTATGTTATTCTACATACATGAAGGTACAAAATCCATGTTTCACTTTTCGCAAAAAATTATTGGAAATACAATAAAACCAAACGTCATTAGTAACGAAAATTTAAGTAATGACAACCAGCATAACATTTTGTCTTGCCAAGGCTAACTTTGGATCAACGTAACTAGAGAATATGGTGAAAATTTATAATATTTTTTTTAGCTTATAGATAGATATGTTGCTACTTTACCTCGATGTTGGTGAGGGTTAATGTAATAGTAGTCTTATTCTGCGTTGAAAAAGTCTTGTACGGCTGAGGGCTAAATTACTCCCACAAAGTGGCGTGGAAAGCCGGTTCCAAATTCGCTAATAATACGACTCTACTCCACAAGTTATCTTCTGATTTTTTGATCCTCACAAAGAGAAGGAGTCATCCACCAATCCAGAAGGAGACAACCAGAACAAATCAGAAGGTCAGGCACCTGCACTACCGACAAAATTAAGCAGAAAAATGGATGCTTTCTGAACTTTAGCGAGACGTGTTAGTCCCGGAAGAAGATTTTTTTTCTACCCTTACTCTGAAGAATGTTTTACCATTTCAAATATTAATTATGAGAATATTGCTCATTTCAGAATTTTAAATTTTGGCCACGAATTTGGAAAAAATCCCCTCTGTGCGGCGGTCTGTTCAACATAAAAAGACTCAGGGCAAAAACACGTATAAAATTCATCACAGAACTTCAATACGCTGATGACTGCGCTCTAGTTGCAAAAACGTTACAGCAATTACAAGAACCTGGGCATGCGAGGTTTGGGCCTTAAGCTGAACATCGATATGTAAATAGGTAAAATCATGTGCACTCCCCCGGAAAATCATAACAGTGCTATAAAAATCGGAGAAGTACTATTGGAATATGTAGCAGAATTCAATTACCAGTTTGATTTCGGAAAAACCCAAAATCGAATCTGATATTCAGCACAGAATTAGCAGCACCTCAAGAACATTCTGGAAATTAAGACAGAGTTCTCTACAATATCTTCTGATGCGTGTCAAATACTTGTCAGTGAGTAATGGCAGTAAGTAAGCGGTTTGTTTGGTTTGGTTTCACTGTAGAAATGCCTGAGGGCGTTACATTAATAGGTGCAGTTGACGTGATTATGGTAGCAGTAGCTAATAAATGAATGTATATTAAAGGATGTTGTTAATACCTCGCTGCTAAGAACATGCAAATGGCTGCTTAGCAGAAACTTCAGATTGGCCCCGCAGAAGACCGAAGCTGCTCTCTTAACTACTAAAAGAAAGCTATCTCCTATAACGTTTCAGATAGCAAACACTATAGTCATGCCAAAACAAACTATTAAATATTTAGGCTTATGGCTAGACACAAAAAGAACCTTTGCCGAGCATATAAATAAAATTATACAAAAGGTCTAGGGCACTCCACGTTTTAAGTCGACTTTTACCAAACATCGAAAGACCAAAATCGTCTAGAAGGCGGGTTCTTATGGATGTGACGCACTCACAAACTCTAACAATAGGAATATACCACAATTCATTTGAAATTAACTGTCAACTGGTACTTTCCGGTACTGAGTAGTATGCAAGTACCATAGTAAAGAATCATATATTTTATATATGACAAGACCTAAGTGTCCTAAATACTTAATGAAGATTGACAATCCGTGAAAGAGAAAAATACTTGATAAAAGCTGGAATTTATTTTAACAGAAGAATGTAACCAAAATAATTAATAAATAATTAGTTAATAATTATAAAAATTTAAACAATTAACGCTAGCTTTACTGCCAACCATATTTACTGGTAACAGCGGCGTCTTCAACACCGAGTCAAGACGTTAAAGCGCACTCTCAAGCAATTTACGTTAAAATGTCAAGATTTGCAAATATGTTTAAAAACAAATACACATAAAACCTAAATACCCATATTTATATTAAATCACACCAATTATTACTTAAATCATAATTATCTAAAAATATATTATATTTCATACTATAAGAAGATTCACGACAGATATAATTATTTACAACCAGAAGGTAAGTGTAAAAACACCCGTTTATTTATAGCTTTAAATTTATAACAATAACAAACATTTTATTATGTGTATGTTACAATAATATTTCTAACTGTATTTAAAAAAAGGAACATATCCAGGAAAAATCAGCTTGAATATATATATTTTAAATGTACAAAGATAAAAATAGAAAGGAAGGAAAACATTTTCCACTATACTTCGAAAATCAAGATTTTTCTTCAACATAATATCTAACCAAAGCTACTAATTGTCAGGTATAGTAATTATTTTTTTTAAGAAAATTAAATTATTAGAAATTAAATTTATAGAAAGTAACTGATATTTTATTTCTTTTTAACAGCTAGAAATACAAAATATATCAAAGAAACCCTATTGAAAATATAAATACATATAATGAATAGAACCAAAGGATAAACAAGTGAGTATGCTTAAGGATAAACAAGCTGAGTATATCTCATGCTCTTAAGGAACTGTAGAAAATGACTACTGAATTTTCTTATAAAATTTTTGACTCGTAACAATATAAAGCAACAAATCTTAGGTCCTAGAGGTCGTTAAACCACAAACCGCCAACAAATTGATTTCTCCTGGGGAAAAAATATTTAGGGTCACCCTGTAGACGGGATAAAATTTTAATTTTAACCGTCCGGCCACGGTCATCCTTAAATCCTCCCTTCCACGACCCCCGCCGACCGGCACAGCGTTATTTTAATGTCTTGCTTCCGCCCCGGTCGGAATAAATTTGATTCGCGCATTCGCCGACCCTTCTAATTGCCGGCTTTAATGACTCGAAGGGTTATTTGCGAGTTTGTACACGATACGCACGCAGATTATTTATCTGGTCAGCGTTGCCATGCAAGATTTTCGTAATGATTTCATTATTCATTTGGCGATAATCAGCCCTCGCTTTTTTGCAATTACCGAAGAACACAAAATACCTCCGATGTAGCCTGATGGCAGACTTTAATTGAATAGCTCTTGAAATTAGTTGGCTATTAAGGACGTGGATAAATATCCGTAAAATAATTTAGCTCGATTTTCTTTAATAACTCTATAATCAGTTAATTGAAAATTTAACGTAGATATACAGGGGCGCACCTCATTCGCCTCGGTTGATTATACGAAAACGGAAAGATGTAGAAACAAAATATTTTATGGGTATATGTGGGGAGGCAATGTTCACAATTTAAAATTATTTTGAAATATACAGGGTGCTTCAGAACTAAGATACATACCAAAGTTATATTTTTTCTTATGGAACACCCGGTATTTTATTTCATTTTTGGATTCGTGAGCCCAAAAAAAAGAATTTATTATAAGGGTTAAATACGTTTAAAATCTTTGGTTTTTGAGATATTTAAAGGTATTTAAATTTGCATGCTACTATAGAATAGATTATTAACACCCTGTACATTACTTTTCGGAATTAATTCTTGTGCTAAGTTTAAAGGTAAAGAAATAAACTTTACTGGAAAATGTTATTACTTATTTAAATTTATACAGGGGTATCAAAAATTGCTGATTTAATTTAAGGATTTATTTTACATAAAAACTTCGTTATTTCAAATACAACACCCGGTATTTTTTATAATAAATCGTAGCAGATTTAAATGCTCTTTGAAACTATATTAGGGTTTCCTATTCCTAGCTAGCTTAGATTTTGAATAAAGAGCAATTTTTTAATAAAATGGCAACCAAGAGGGCTAATATGGCAGTTTTTTTATTGACAGATATTTTCAAAATCGAAATTAGGTTATGGGCTTATTTAAATTTATACCGGTTTCTTTTATTTAATTTACCTACAGTAGTTTAATAAATAATATTTATTAAATATGTATTTATTATTTTATGAAGAAAAACGAAGTAGTTGATTTATTTTATGATGACTTGTAGATACCTATATGGATTTTCTATAAAAGAGACAATTACGGCAAATTTATTTTCTTCACTTCCAACGACAGGTTTCTGCCTTTAACAGGTGTTTTATAAACCACATTACGAAATAGGGCAAGTAGTTTTTCAAAGGAATACTTATCAGAAAGATTTCTATTTTTTGATACCTTTGAGCATAAGCTCTTGAGGTCAAGAGGCAATTTTCCTCACAAAATAAAATCGCTAGAAACATATCCATTCGTTCCGCCAGCAGATACTGCTTTATTTTTCTTGATAAAATAATGAATACTTATTTATTAAACTATTTGTAGGTAAATCTAAGTAAACTGTTATAAATTATAAATAATAATGTCCATAAACTAATGTCGACTTTGAAAATAGTTACTAACTGTCACGAGAAAATTGCCATGGCGACAGCAGCCATCTTGATTGTCATTTTATTTAAAAATCGCTTTTTATTCAAAATCTGAGCTAGATAGGTATAGGAAACCCTAATATAGTTTGAAAGAGCATTTAAATCTGCTTCGGCTTATTTTAAAAAATACAGGGTGTTGCATTTGAAATAACGAAGTTTTTATATAAAATATATCCTTAAAATAGATCAGCAATTTTTTATACCCCTGTATAAATTTATGGAAGCAATACCATTTTTCAGTAAAGTTTATTTCTTTACCTTTAAACTCAGTACAAGAATTAATTCTGAAAAGTAATGTACAGGGTGTTAATAATCGATTCTATTGCAGCATGCAAATTTAAATACCTTTAAATATCTCAAAAACCAAAAATTTTAAACATATTTAACCCTTACAATAAATGCCTTTTTTTGGGCCCAAGAATCCAAAAATGAAATAAAATACCGGGTGTTCCATAAGAAAAAATATAACTTTGGTATGTATCTTAATTCTGAAACATCCTGTATATTTCAAAATAATTTTAAATTGTGCACATTGCCTCCCCACATATACCCATAAAATATTTTGTTTCTACATCTTTCCGTTTTTGTATAATCTACAGAGGCGAATGAGATGCCCCACCCTGTATTTAAAAGATTTTCTTTTCAACAAAAATTTGAAGCTTTTAAGCAAATACAAATAAGCATAACCGCAAAAACTAGAAATTGACTTGTAATAATGCCATTTTGGTTCAAAGCTCAGCAGGTTTTCAACAGAATTGTTTTAGATAATATAATAAGACTCTCCAAAAAAGTCCTGTGGGTAGTTTACCACTGAAAGAAAACCTACAAAATAAAATAGTTATTTTATGTAAACACTGGCTGCGTTAATCCAACGGAGACTATTTGTCAGCAGTGCTTACTAATGAACCAATTTGCCTAACGGACAAAGAAAATGCTTAACATTTCGAAAAGTATATCTCTTTCCGTCGTCGGAAGCAAGAAATACAAAGAACAAAGAAAAAAACTATTTAAAATATCTAAATGCAACTATTCGAGAACATTTTAGCTTTTTTTAAACCAGATACGTCTACAAAAACCGTTGATGTTCTGATAAAATGACATTATATCAAGTTAAACTTCAAAATTAACAATTACTACCTGATAACAATTACTTAATAAGATAAAACCGAAAAGCTTAAAAACTTTCTGAATGATTATATTTAATTTGTTTTTAATTTTAACGTTCTTTAAAATGAAAGTGATAGCCATACTTGTATTTCTAGTTTCTACAGATGCATGAGCAATACATTTTGATTATTTTAAACAGTTTTTTTTATTGTTGTTTCTATTTTTTTGCTTCCGACAACGGAAAGAGATATACTTTCCAATCCAAAACGTTAAGCATCCGGTGTTTAACCATAGTAAATTTTCGTTATTTTTAATATAAAATTCAATTGAAGTGATTAAAAAGTACTCCCTCAATACAAAAAGAAATGCAAGGAAGTTACAATTAAGGAATAAATAATAAATCAAATTCAATACAAATTTCACTGGCTTGAAATGACGCGTAGAAAATTGTGACGTCACCTATCAGCATTTGACTGAATAGTTGACAGAGGACGCGAGTCTCTGAAGAATAATATTATGGCGTGTCTAGTTCTCTGCTACCGTATTTACACGTCAGATTTTTCTATTTTTATTAAGATCGTTAAAAAATACGTTTTTATGTGGGTTTATTCTTTATTACCCCAATATTAAATTTACTTTTATATTTTTTACTACTAGAAATTAAAACTTAAATTTTTATAATTAACAGGTTACTGCCATTTTTATCGAAGCACTAAACACTACCAAAGTTGTTTGAATGTTCGAGGCTATATCTCCTTCGAGGGTTCGAGGTGTTCGACGGTTCGAGGTTAGATTTGTATTTTGTGGACTTTGCGTTTGGCGTTAAATACATTGAGTTTTCAATTTTGTTTTATTGTCCCTCTTTATTATTTTTCTAATAAAGGGTGTTAAGTTTGTTTTGTGAAGAGCTGGTCTAAATAACTCTGAAGACTCTCCAGAAAAACTTTTTATTAATATAATGACACATGCCAAACCGCTTCGACGCCGGCCACCAACGTCTCTGATGGCAAACCGTGACACTTTTGATGGGTGACGTCAGAGATTGCAAAAGTGTAAATTTGAAATTCTTGGGAGAAATGGGATGAAATTGAAGTAAAATAAAAAAATACGGGTGTCATAAAGTTGTATGAAGATTAATTATTTGCAATAAAAAAAAAATATGGTTAAACTCCGGATTGTTTTTGTCCGTTAGGTAAATTTGTTCATTAGTAAGCCACTGCTGACAATTATTAGTCCGTTGGATTAACGCAGCAGTGTTTACAAAAAAATAACTATTTTATTTTGTAGATTTCCTTCCAGTGGCGAAATACCCATAGAACTTTTTGGGATAGATGTTTCCGCCGCAGCATAGGTATAATAGACATGTTTTATAATAAGACTATCTAACAGATCACCAAGCAAGCTTCTATCAGACTTGAGCATCAAGTTTCTAATCCAATTAGGAGACGTTTTATGTTGGTACGTCAGCCTGGCGAATGTGCGGTTCTCTATAATAGGCAATTTTATTTCTCTAAAATAGACATTGACAAATTAAACAAAGAAAATAACGTCCCCCTACTCTGAGTGCCAGCTCACCAAGGGATAAAAGGCAATGAAAAAACAAACGATCTAGCTAGAAAAAGAGCGAACACTCCACTAACTAACTGATCAGAACCGTTCTGCTGTCCAAGTGGGAACCAACTTAAAGTGGAACTGAAGAACCTGTAAGACTCCATCCGTAACCTGGAACGTGAATCTCCCAACAGTCTAAGACACTCAAAAAAGTTTCTCAGAACTTACGAACGAGAAAAATCAAAAATTTTTCTTGATTTAAGTAAGAACAATCTTCGGATTTTCACGGGGTTTCTAACAGGACAATGCCTCCTCAACGAACACCTCAGTAGGCTGAAGCTGAGAAACAACGGCGAATGTAGATTCTGTGGGGAAAATGGGGAAACACTAGAACACCTTATCACTGAGTGAGCCCAGACGACGACCATTCGTGCCATGAACTTTGGTACGGCTGATGTCGAGGATGGAGAGCTGGCCTCTGTAGAGCCGTCTCAGATACTGGCTTTTGTTAAAGCCCTGAGACTGTATGATGCAAGAAAGGAAAAGCAAGAAAACACAATAGATCTATAAGGTCGCGGTGATTAGCTCCCCTCCTAAACATTCTACATTCTACATCTTAAAATAGTAGAAAATTGGACTTGATTAATTTTAATTCTGACCACTCCAATTATTGGAACTGTACTAAAATCGCTGGATACTCTCAACTATGATTATTTTGGAGTATGTTATTACAGAACAACAAAACATAGCAAAACAGTGAGTGACCGACAAATTGCTGAAAATAGTTAAACAATTCACTAAGGGAGAGACACAGAAAAAGATGAATGTCCGCCATAATTTACGGCAGACCTGATAAGCATAGATGGGAAGACAGATCAGTCAGAAGAAGATACTTCTTAGAAGATAGGTTCTTTGTATGTCAGACAAGTCAGAAGCAAAGTAACTATTTACGAGTATAAGAACGATTTATAAGAAATACAGGACGTAGTAAGATGGGCAAGAAACAGGAGAACAGAGTGGAGAGACCATGTGGACAAAATGCCAAATGACCGGTTAACAAAAGGAGAACCGACCAAATACAGCTCGACTGCCTGGACGACCACCTATAAGATGGTATGAAAGCTGGTCTTCATCATCCCAACTGTTCCTAGAGAGCCCTGAAAACACAGGACTTAGTCCTAACGTACGAAGAAGAAGTAGAAGATATATTCTAAGTATCAATATAAAATATTATACTAGATAATATAGGTATAAACCAAGCATTAATATTTCACTTATTAAATAAACTCCTCTGCACAGAAAGCACACTCATCCACCTAGTCGACGCAATTAGCGACAATTAAACGAATAATAATATTCTAATGCGAATAAGGACGTATTTCCGCAGGAGGGGCGACAAAGAGTGCCTAGCCAGCGTCGTGTCCGTGCGCAGCTCTATCTGCTTCCGATCTACACGCGGCCGTTTTACGCGCGCGCTCGCTCGACCAGGTGGGAAGAGGCCCTTAATTGATTTGAGCTTTGGCGTTTCTCTGCGATACTTCGCGCAGCGGGACAAACCCAAAAAAATGAGTATAAAGTGTCGTCAAAAATAACACAAAGAAATTGATAAATATGATAATACAACAACATATAATTCATACTTTAAATTATTGGAATTTAGTATTCCACTTCAAATCACCTAAAGACTTAATTAGTTTCCCATCTGGAAAATCAACAATCGTCACGATACCTATTTCTTTTCCTACCCTCTATTTCTACCTCTATTGGTTCCAATGTCGGTTGCAATATTAGCCCTTAAGGTTTGTGGCTGTAAGGTTCGTCTAACTGTACCTCAAGACAATGCGTCTAAAGTGAAACAAACGTTTGATTTTTTTGCTTTTTAGTGACTAGTCATGTAAGACGAGATGGAAGACGAGACTTACTTCTATTATTAGGTTATCTTGTGAACTTTTGTTGATACAAATGAAAACAAAACGACATCGTAGAAGGTAGTGGATAATATTTCGTAATCGGAGCAGAGAAACCATCAAAAACGAGGAGTTAAGAGACCTAGAAGAACAGCAAACCTAAGATGAGACAACAATGAGCCCAATAACAAAGAGATTATATGAGTAATGGAATATATGAAGGAGGCTACACGACCATAATCAGAAACGGTTGAATAAGCTGGAAATGATAATGATTATTACATTCCATACTCCTATGTCCTGGTGGATAAGTCAGAGTTAGTTTATTCTTCAAAATGGTAGTTAATGAAATGAAATATTTTTGGCCTCGATTTTACCATTTGTGTCCCGTTATTCGTCGCGTCGACGGCATTAAGGGTTGGGCTCGGGCAGCGGCGCTAATAGCCGCAGTTTAATTACGTTTATTACCGCTTTTATTAGTTCGCTACACACGAAACGACCTCGCATTCGATGAGATACATTTCCAACTATTAGAGAAATTACTTGAATTACTCAATTGTAACGATAGAGAGGGCTGGAGACTACCGCCCTTCTTTGTTTTCCCATTCTTACATTGATCGTCGAGACTTGTATCATTAATTTATAGTGCTAATTAATATAGAATAATGTAAAAAATTAACAAAATCACATAACTTCTTTTTCTATATTATATTCTTCTTCAAGTACCGTCTCCTAACGTAGGTTGGCTATCATCATAGCTATTTTTATTTTATTTGCATCAGCTGCTCTAAATAATCCATTGGATGTCATTCGATATCGGACGTCCTCCTTGGATTTCCTTCCATAATATTCTGCAGTAACTGGTATTTAAGACTACTTGTAACATGTGTAAAGGTTTAACAGATTAAAAATACCGAGGGTGTCATTTAAAAATCAAAAGTTGCATTTCCAGTAAAACCGGAAGTGACTGAAAACAATTGAATACATCAATCAATCCTGATTTATGTCATATACTACTTTATTAACAATTTTCCATTATTATTAACAAGGCCACACCGTACTATTTTTTCATATAATTCCAACAATTCAGTACATCCTGCATAAACCTATCCATTTTTTCACATTTATTCCACTAACATTCATCCTATTTATTTGTCAAAACAGCAACTACTAAATTTCAAGCCCGTCCAAAAGGCTATAACGTCAGAGACATTCTCAGCCGATCTTCTAAGCCGTTGTGGATTTACGATGTCCCAGTCCATGCGACTTATAGACGACGTGTTTGGAATCGACCGAAATCTGCTAGAGACTTTGTAAATCCTCTCGAAGGCACAACAAATGCTTTGATTAGCTCAATTTTCGAGTTACCGAAGTTATTCTAGTATAAATTTTGACTAGATATGGCTTTATATCGCACATTAAGAGGAATTTGGATATTTTGCTCTCATTCAATTTAACAATTATTTTTCTTATCCATAAATTTACCCTTATATTTTTAATCCTAGATCAAACATTCTCAGTAATTTAGGGTGACTGCAAGCTGCAACGATGTCCCGTAACACTGCTGGTAAAACGTAACCGCTGATTTTTTTAAAAAAAATCTAATAAGGTTCACATATATCCAGAGTCATATCCATAAAAACTTGCTTTTGATATTCTTTAAAAATATTCTCTGCTTGGGGAATTCTTTCATGTGGCCAAAATATAATGCTGCTTAGTTTTTCGATCAGCATCCCTCTGTCTCTACTTTGAGCTCTTTTGTCACTTTTTTACTTTCTACTTGACTCAAATTATTGTACTCTATTCAAAACATAAAAGCACCTGATCAGCTCCTTTTTACTCGCCCCTACACTAAAGTACTTGTCTTGTCTAGACGTGGTTTCTACTTGACTATATTACTTTACTGTAATATCTACTAGTAAATCTCCTGAAACATCTGAATCAGACCGTACCAAATCATAAAATCCTCAGAAAAGATTATTTCTACTAGCTACTATCATTGGCGTAACTACAGGGGTGCCGCCCCCCCCCCCCTAGTTACTACTGGGCACCCCCAGAGAAATATTGAATTATGACTCTTGGCTACGTATGAATTTTTATTTGCTTGTGATGTAGTAAAAATGACGTTTTGTTTAGTTAATATGATTTTGTTGTGTTCAAAAAATGTGTTAATTTTTATTTTTTTAGAAAATTTGTAGGTATTTAAGTAATCTACGCAAACACGGTTTGATAACTAAATCTACGAAATTTATTGATAGATGTAAACGTTTTATTAAAAAAATGTTTGTTTTTTTTTAAATTATTCTTCATTTTTTTTTAAAACAAAAGCCCTAGGCCCCCCTGGGCTCAAGCCCAGGCACCCCCCAGGATGAGTTGCTAGTTACGCTAATGGCTACTATATCAGTAGCAAAGTCTCATTGAACCTTAAAATTTTTTTTAAATTTTTTCTCTACTTTCGATTTTTCGAAATTAGAAAAAATACACAGCTAAAGGCAAGAAAATATTATTTATTAATATACACTAAAGCTGTAAGAATTTTGTTCATTCCATATATTTGAGCGGGCCGAAAAACGCTCTTTACCATCTTTTGACGGGAGATGCACTAATATCTCACCCACACTTTACGACATCGTCTGTTGATATAGAAGAAGTTTTGCTTGCCGTATCGGTGAGAACCGGCCCCTGGACAGCCCACCTGAAGAAGGGTAGGCCCAGAAACCGGTTGTGGGAGTGGAGCTTGGTTCCTTTACGACAAGCAAAACAATTTTCTTTTTACTTTTTATTTTTTTTAATTTTTTCTCTACTTTCGATTTTTCGAAATTAGAAAAAATACACAGCTAAAGGCAAGAAAATATTATTTATTAATATACACTAAAGCTGTAAGAATTTTGTTCATTTCATATATTTGAGCGGGCCGAAAAACGCTCTTTATCATCTTTTGACGGGAGATGCACTAATATGTCACCACACTTTACGACATCGTCTGTTGATATAAAAGAAGTTTTGCTTGCCGTATCGGTGAGAACCAGCCCCTGGACAGCCCACCTGATGAAGGGTAGGCCCAGAAACCGGTTGTGGGAGTGGAGCTTGGTTCCCCCCTTTACGACAAGCAAAACAATTTTCTTTTTACTTTTTTTTTTTTTAATTTTTTCTCTACTTTCGATTTTTCGAAATTAGAAAAAATACACAGCTAAAGGCAAGAAAATATTATTTATTAATATACACTAAAGCTGTAAGAATTTTGTTCATTTCATATATTTGAGCGGGCCGAAAAACGCTCTTTACCATCTTTTGACGGGAGATGCACTAATATCTCACCGACACTTTACGACATCGTCTGTTGATATAGAAGAAGTTTTGCTTGCCGTATCGGTGAGAACCAGCCCTGGACAGCCCACCTGATGAAGGGTAGGCCCGGAAACCGGTTGTGGGAGTGGAGCTTGGTTCCCCCTTTACGACAAGCAAAACAATTTTCTTTTTTTTTTTTTTTTTTTTTTAATTTTTTCTCTACTTTCGATTTTCGAAATTAGAAAAAATACACAGCTAAAGGCAAGAAAATCTTATTTATTAATATACACTAAAGCTGTAAGAATTTTGTTCATTTCATATACATATACATATATATATATATATATATATATATATATATATATATATATATATATATATATATATATATATATATATATATATATATATATATATATATATATATATATATATATATATATATATATATATGTATCTATACATATATATTGCAATACATAATATATTGTATGTGTGTGTCCCTCAGGATTCAGTACTTGGCCCTATTTTGTTTCTGGTGTTTAGCAACGACATTGCAAATCTAGACATTAGCGGTAAAATCTGCCTCTTTGCGGACGATACTAGTTTCACTTGGAGTTATATCCAGTGACTTGCGCACCATTAAATCTTGGTGCGATTCTAATCTCCTATGCCTCAACCTGTCAAAAACTAAAGTTTTGTCATATAAAAGTACTATACAACCTTTTATACTTAACACCACTATTGACGTCGTGGACTCTGTGAAATTCTTAGGACTTGTTGTAGACAACTCGTTAAAATGGGACTTTCACATCGAAGCTCTATCAAAGAAACTAAGCGCTGCCTGTTTTGCGCTAAGATCAGTTTCTAAGGAACTTAACTTCTCAACCTCTAGAATAGCCTATTATGCCCTTTTTGAGTCACATCTTCGTTATGCCCTTCCGTTCTGGGGTACTTGCTGCGCAACAAAATTTGATCGTATTTTCAAACTTCAAAAGAGAGCAGTTCGATATTTATTGGGACTGAACAGTAGAACTCACTGCCAAAATTTCTTTAAAAATTTCAAAACACTGACTCTTCCTTCTTTATTCATTTTTGAATCCGTTTGCTTTATCCGTAAGCATATATCTGCTGTTCCCGAAAGGCCATCTCATAACTATCCACTTAGGAATGCGGAGCACGATCTTTATCTGCCAACCCCGAGCTCAGAACTAGTTAAAAATTCAATACTGTACAATACCAAAAAAAATGTATAATCATCTGCCTTTGAATATCAAGTCGCTTTCATTCTTTCCCGCATTTTGCAAAGCTCTGAAATCATACTTACTGGAGAGGGCCCTATATGCGTTAAACGACTTTTTTGTTGATGTTTAATCATGAACAATTTTGAATTTTTAAATTTTGATCATCTCACACACTGGTCAAAGGTCAAGTATTTAATATTTTATAACTCTTAAAATTATATCTATTTACAATCTTCCTATTGTAAAATTTTATTGATACGCCTTTTTTTGTGTTGTGTGTTCTATTTGTAATGTTAATGACATAAATTTTTTTGAATTGTATGATATGTATTGTATATTTTTTATTATTTGTATATTTTTTTGTGCTTTGATTTGTTTTGTGAATGCTTTGTCGATAAAGCTGTTTTGGCTTTTGCACAATAAAGCGTTATTTGTTGTTGTTGTTGATTGTTCAGTTCTACTTTAAGTTGTTTTCCACTTGAGAAGCAGAAAGAATCTGAGCCACTTAGTGGAATGTTTGCTCTTTATTTAGCTAGATCGTTTGCTTTTTCGTTACCTTCTATCCCTTAGTGGGCTGGCACCCAGAGTACGAGGACCCTTTGCCGTTCAGCTGCTCGAGAACTTTATTTCAATTCGTTTAGCTGCTCTAGGCATTCTTTGACCAACATCGAATTCATGATTACTGAGTTGATCGCTCTTATAAAGCTGCTTGACAGATCGGATAAGATGGCTATTTCATGTCTCCGATAGTTCTTATCTAAGCGTTCTGCTTATTCTCTCACATATCTGTCGATATTTCACCTCCCCCATTCCTCCAAACCACTTTTTTTCGCTCCAGTCCTCATACCATACGCGCCAACAGTGGCTCTCGCACATCCCCGTGCCGCCGCCACAACTCTCGCCGCCATTTTATCGTCCGTGCCGCTGCCGCCACCGCCGCCCCCTGGGTCCTCGGCTCGTCCCCCGACGCCGATAAATTAATCACGGCCTGACGGCTGCCTCCGCCGCCATGGCCGCCTCCGATGCGACCACATTCAATTCCATATTTCCAATAACTGTGACGTGTGTGTGTGTTGTTTGTGCGTGGAGTCGGCAGTCGATTATGTCTCCTCTCGTTGCGGGAAACGTTGTGAGTGAGATATAGTGGAGTAAAGAGGAGAGTTTCTTTTTTTGTTCGGGTCCATTCAGTGGCGTTTCTATTAAATTTCAATGTCTATTTTGTTATATGGAAAAACTGGATGATGTACAGAAGCTCATAAACTAGGGCAATATTGAATGTCAACGAACGGAAATAAATATGAACGCAGACAAGAGACAAGACAGAACTGATGATTATCACGAAAACGGCCATAAATAATGACGAGTTAAAAGTTAACGAACATAAAATAGACATACATACATACTGCCATTACCCGCTGACGAGTACTTGACACGCATCAGAAGATGGTCACACAAGGCGTTTTCTTTCAAGAGCTTTTCTGTGACTGAAAAGCCCGATACGAGATGTTATGCCTACCGTACTCCGGACATTCAAAAATCTCATTGCTTTGTTGCCTCTTTACTTTTTGGTTGTCGCTGTTAACTGAGTTTACAATTCTTCTCCATTGAGTTCTATTGTGAGCTGTTTCTTCCCACTCATTCTGCATATTAATCTGATAAAATGTCCTTGTAGGTACGTTTTGAGTTGTCCACCCGGTCTCCTCTTACCGTCTACAAGTTCGTACTGTAAAGCAGAGATTTTGGTATTTGGTTTTCTTGCATTCTGCATACGTAACCAGCCCATCTTAGTCGGGATTTTGTAACAATGACTTCAATACTCTTGCAGTTAGCTTTTTCAAGAACCGATACGTTTGAGACATGATGGAACCATTTGATTCTTAGGAGTTGTCTAAGGTGTCTCTGTTGCAACTTGTTTAATGTGTTCATGTGTTGGCGGTACGGCACCCAGGTTTCGCTCCCATATAACATGGTGGGGATTATAATTGCTTGGTACACTGCAAATTTCATTTTTGGATTCTTGGGCATAAAATAGGCCATTTATTATACGGGTTTAATTTGTTTAAATGCCTTGGTTTTTGAGATATTTAAAGATATTTAAATATGCATGCTATAACAAAAAAGTTTGTCACCACCCTGTACATTACTTTTCTTAATTAATTCTTGTGCTGACTTTGAAGCCAGAGAAATCAACTTTACTAAAAAAAAATTATAGCTTCCTTAAATGTATACAGGGGTATCAAAAATTGCTGGTCTATTTTAAATGTTTATTTTACATATAAACTTCGTTATTTCAAATACAACACTATGCATTTTTTAAATAAGTCGAAGTAGATTTAAATGCTCTTTCAAACTATATTAGGGTTTCCTATACCTATCTGGCTCAGATTTTGAATAAAAAGCGATTTTTTTGATAAAATCAAGATGGCTGGTATCGCCATGGCAATTTGCTAGTGATACTAGCTATTTTGAAAATCGCCATTAGTTTATGGAGTTTATTTAAATTTATAAAAATTTACTTTTATTTAATTTATCTACAATAGTTTAATAAGTAAGTATTTATTATTTTATCAAGAAAAATAAAGAAGTAGCTCTTTGATCTATATTACGATGACGATATTATGATTTCTGCCTAATAGGATTTTTCAAAGTAACGCTTGTCAAGAAAGTTCCTATTTGGATATCTTTGAGCATAAACCCTTCAGACCAACAAGCAATAATTGTCTTCACAAAATAACATCACTAGTAACATATCCATTCCTTCCGCCAGGAGATACTGCTTCATTTTTCTTGATAAAATAATAAATACTTACTTATTAACCTTATTACTTTTACCGTGGGTAAATTAAATAAAAATAAACTGTTATAAATTTAAATTAAGTCCATAAACTAATGTCGATTTGGAAAATAGCTACAAGTGTCACTAGAAAATTGTCATGACAACACCAGCCATCTTGATCACAATTTTATTGAAAAATCGCTTTTTATTCAAAATCTGAGCCAGATAGGTATAGGAAACCCTTATATAGTTTGAAAGAGCATTTAAATCTGCTTCGATTTATCTAAAAAAATACATAGTGTTGCATTTGAAATAATGAAATTTTTATGTAAAACAAATATTTAAAATAGACCAGCAATTTTTGATGCCCCCGTATACATTTAAGGAAGCAATCAAATTTTTTAGTGAAGTTTATTTTTTGAGCATGAAACTCAGCACAAGAATTAATTTTGAAAAGTAATGTACAAGGTGTTGACAAACTTTTTTATTATGGCATGCATATTTAAATATCTTTAAATATCTCAAAAACCAAAAACATTTAAACATATTAAACCCTTATAATAAATGCCTTATTTTATGTCCAAGAATCCAAAAATGAAATTAAATACCGGGTGTTCCATAAGAAAAAATATAACTTTGGTATATATCTTAGTTCTGACACAGCCTGTACATTTCAAAATAATTTTAAACTATGCACATTGCCTTCCCACATATACCCATAAAATGTTCGATTCAATCGTTTATTAGTTTCTATGAATGATGTCAGTCCCACCAAAGACTATTGAGGCATCCCACGTCTCTCTTGCTTTTTTTTTAATTCAGATCTTTACTTTAAACTGCACCTCTATTTATTATTGCATTAAACTATTTTTAAGAGTGCAAAAATTCAAGTTATCGTTCCGCATCATTGCCGCTAGGTATTTATCATCTGTAGCTCCGTCGCTGACACGGGCACCGAAAATTAATAAAAATACGCCTTTGCCGCGCGATATCTCGCTTTTATTATGATGGAGGAGGGCGGCAACAGCCCCGAACGCGTTAATACGCTCGAAGTAAAAATGTGTGTAAGCCATTAGAACGAGTATATATATGCGAGAGCGGGACGAGCCGAAGCCCGTGTGGTTAAGTGCTCTTTTATTATCTACACTAATAAATTGTATTCGTTCGGTATAAAATTCCCTTTATATGATGGATATATCAGATATTTTTATCACGTTTAATTTAAATATGTCATAAATGAATTATCTTTTTAGTTATTTTATATCTTATTTGAATATAACAAAGAAATGTGTTTCATACTTGTCTATGTTGTGACAATTAATAATTAAGGTAAATTTTGTTTTGTTTTAGATCTTTTATATATTATAAATAAAAAAAATGATGCCACATTCATTAGAACAAGTATACAGGGTGTTCCTTAATGGCATGCTAATTAAGGGGGTGATTTTGAACCTATTCTATGAGAAAAATTTCATATGAATATAATAATAATAATAATCTTTATTTCTCAAGTCATACAAAAATTTGTACATTCCTTATGCTAAATAATATAGTAGTAACCTAATTAATACAAATATTTACAAACTGCCAGACATAATTTGTTTAAATATAAATATACCGTTTCCTGCAGTGCCTGAATTTTTTCAATTCTAGGACAGCATAAATAAAGTAGTTAATTAATAATAAAAAAGCAACGGTGTATATTTTCATTTGTTTTTACAGTTTTTTTTAATTTACATCATTTTAAAAATAACAAATATATTCATCATAAAGCATATTTATATTTAAAATCAATACAAAATAATCAAATTCCAACTCAAGAAATAAATTGAAAGACCCCAGAAGTCCGAAAATTTGTACGGGGTGTCAATCAAAGTAGCTGTGTTTGAAATAGTTAAATATTTGAATTAAATAAATATATGTGCTTAAATTATAAATAAAAAATCTACTACTAGTTAATAAGTCAAATTAAAAACTACATATAAATTTACAAGTCAAATAAATAAAAATAAAAAAAAAACGGTTGCATTGCATACAACCAAAGTCACATGACAATTTGAGATATTAATAAATAATATAATCTTTCAACACAAAATAATCAACTTAACATTATATCATGTATACATAAAATATAAATAAAAATTTTCTATAGTACAAGTGTTAGAATCATATGAAAAAAAACGTAAAAAAATTAAGAAAAAAAATACACGGTGTTAAAATCTCAGACAGCGGGCATTTCAATAATTTCACGTTCAATTAATCTATTTTCGAGGATTGTCATTATTCAATATTTCAGTCGTTTTTTAAAAATATGGAAAGTGAGAGTAAGACCTCAGAAACTGAGGCAGTTGTATATGTATATGTTGGACGCAGATGCCGAATTTCGGCCAATGTCCAAAATAATTCGACAAATGGCGATTTGTTCATACTAAACTTGCCAGGGGGTTAATCTTTTATCGGTATAATATTTCCTAATTAAAAAAAATGAAAAATTTGATTTTAATGTCAATATGACTACTACTAGTAGAGGGCGCCACCTACATGTGTTTTAACTGTTTTGAAGCGCAATAACTTTTTGTCCGTACCTGTATAAAACTACCGAGTGAAAAAATATACATCTCTATGATTTTTTACGTAAAAAAATATCTGTAAATATTGCTACGAGCAACCATTCTTAAGATATTTAGAATGGGAATAGTAAATACATGTCATTATTTACGAAAAATAAATACGTTGAGTAGATAGATAGTTATTTCACTAAAATAATAAATTTGTGAAATTTTTATTTTTTTAAATTAATCATAAATATTTCTGCAAAAAATGATGATAAAACAGTTTCTGTTGAACATTTGGCACAAAAACATTTCAAATTTATGATTTCAGTCTAATAACTATTTAGTCAACATGTTTAATTTATGTCAATGATGACAGTATTGATAATTTCTATTCCAAATATCTCGAAAACCATTACTCATAGCGGTTTTTACCAAGAAACCATTTTCACGGAAAAAACGTTGTAAATGTATATTTTTTACTCGTTAGTTTTATACAGGTACGGACAAAAAGTTATTGCGCTTCAAAACAGTTAAAACACATGTAGGTGGCGCCCTTTACTAGTACGAGTCATATTGACATCAAAATCAAATTTCTCATGTCAAAAAACTCCTAGACACCAATTTTCATCCAAATATTGACGTTACTTCAGAAATTATTTGGAAAAAATCGAAATAAAAATGAAACTTCTACACCCTGTATCTCCGAAACTAAGCATTTTAGGACATACATTTATACGAACTTATTTTTATCTGCAGAATATGCTGCCGAAGTTTCCGGAATACAGTTCGGACCACCCTGTATAAGGCGCTAGATATACTCTGTTTTTTTTTCTCAGGTAAGATTTCGACAAACGATGACAGAAAAAAAACAGATGACGCTCATACCAATCAATTTATTTAACTAAAAAAAGTTTCTAATATTTTTTAAGTTAACTATGGATGTTGTTTTTAACCAGTGTTATTGGTTTATTTAAAAAATGACAGATTATATTTCAATATTATTGGTTTAACGGACCGATCAACGACAAACGGACGCCGGTGCGTATGAACTCTTTGAATAAGAAGACTAAGGAAGGAGCATAATGCTATCAATGTATTCACGCATGGTGGGCGGAAAAGGCACCATAAAAGCTCTCTAGGGTGGGGATCCTTGACAGTTCTGTTTGACGATTCATTTGACACATTTGAATTTGATTTGAAATCATTGCCTGGAAACTTATATGGTGAAATTTTGATAAAATAATTTAGTACTCACTAAAAACACGGTATGTCGCTAGTGGTAGGAAAAATAATTTTTAGAGGTTACTAGTTTATTTGGTTGCCTGTGATATGCATATACAGGGTGTTTCCTAATTAATCTAAAAAATAAAAATCGTTAGAAAACGCCTTAAGGCGGGTTCTTAATAAGTATATTTATTTTTTTCTCGGCAACCGTTTGACGAACAAGAAAAACTCAAAAGATCAATTTTGTTGAA
Source organism: Sitophilus oryzae (assembly GCF_002938485.1). Classification (NCBI taxonomy): domain Eukaryota; kingdom Metazoa; phylum Arthropoda; class Insecta; order Coleoptera; family Curculionidae; genus Sitophilus; species Sitophilus oryzae. The sequence goes on from NW_022146169.1 coordinate 498,402, forward strand.
AAAGGATGCCCAGTCAAGAAAAAAATATATTTTTTTAAAAAAAGCAGTAGTGTACCATTTATGTTAAGCAAATTATCGATTTTTTTTTAATTTTTAACACCAGATCAGAGAGGATGTACTTTAGACCCAATGGTTATATAAAAATTGTTTGAAGAACACATGAGCAATCACACCACAATTTTTAGACTAATTAGAAAACACCCTGTATATTGTCAACTTGACAATGATTGTTGATAAATCAAAAAATACATTTTCTGTGAAAAAAGCCCGATTTTCGCAGGAAAAATTTTGATTTTTATTGAATTTGGGCCTGCGTCTGCAAATACCGGTATGTTTTTTAATATTCTATCTATCTAAATTTTAAATATCACAGTCAGAAATAGTTTTATTATTTATTAACTGTAAAAATGGTATACTTATAAGTTTTATCAAATATTGTGATTTACTTTCTACCTTGTAGTCAAAATTTATATTTAATAAACTGTAAAATATATATATTCTTATGTTTTATTAAAGTTACTCTGATATACTAATATATCAGTGTAACTTTAAAACTAAATCCTTTGAAATCAAATATAAACATAAAAAATATTTACAGCAGAAAAGGCGAAGGCGCTGGGTTAAACGTAGTCTCTACTAAGAACACGGAGGGGCGCTTTGACCCAAAATTTTAGTATTAAGTTTCATATCTATCTTAATAGAATATTATTTTCTTTTATCTATGTTTGAAATTTTGTGGATTTGTCAGTCTTGACGGAGCTGATTTTATGTTATTTATTATTTATTCTACTACTGATAGTTGTATAAAGGTAGTAAATCTAGATGTAAATTGTGGCAGAACTTAAATTAACAGTGACACTATCGCGATTTATCGAAAAAGACTCTAAAATAGTTGGTTGTGTAGCATGCGGTAGATCTCGGCAAAAATTGAGTGAAATAATGGAACAACTTTTCGCTAGTAAGTGACTATATAATATACATACGTGTAGTAAACCGATCATTTATGAAATTCACTTAAATTAACTAAATTATATATTTTTCTTGCATTTTAGCTTTTATTCTGGCTTTTATTTATTACTCGTCAAAGATTAGATGTCAAGGAATTTAGATACGTTAATTTGACTTACCTGCTTCAGTAGCGTATCGGATGTTTGTGTTAATAAATACTTATTAATAACTTATCTATTTTTATTAGAATTGTATATTTTTATAACAATTTTAATAACTACCAACATTTATTCACAACGTAAAATAAAACAACAAATTATTGAGTCTACCCCACGTCTACCCTACATCATAGTTTTAGATTTTTTAAATAAAATTAGAACGACACTGGTAAACCGGAATTTAAGTCCATATTTGAGGCCTATCGCGGTGTACCTAAGATTTTTGATATGCTCCTTCCTTAGTCTTCTTATTCAAAGTATGAACTCGATTTAAGATTTTTGAGAGTTGTCCAACTCTTGCCAAATTATAGGTTATAATTGTGTGTCAAATTATGTCAAATAGAAATGATAAATACTTAGGATTTTGCATTTTGGACTGTGTTATTACGTGTGTTTCATGTTTTTTAAAATTAAGTGGAGGAAAACTCAAAGGGGAAATTAAGTGTTGACACAGACCATAGTTTATAGTTAATATTCAGTGCCCAGATACAGTTTGCCAGAGATTATAACCAGAGAGTTGTATTAGCCACAAATAAACTTTGTATACTATCTTGTATATGATACCAAAAACTGGAATATCTGTAACATAGCAGCACACGATAGGTAAATAATAATCATATTGAATAATTATATTGATAAATGTAACAATAAATGCAGGAAGTTGCTTGAGCTTGAAACACGACTTGAAAGCAAGAAATATATTTTATATCTTTTTGTTGAGCAGTGTGTATATCTTTATTTATAAACTGAACATACAATATTGTTTCTTTACTTGTAACAAATTAATTAACTCTAAGAACTGCTAAGAACAAAAAAATAAACGAAGCCTTCAAACAAGCAACGCACCTCACTCCATCTTGATAACCACAGACTTCACTTATCTTCATATTAGACTTACCTTAGACTATTAAAAAAGGCTAGATACAGCGATACCAGAATATTTTGATTGTCTTTCTTAACACTTTTTTTGGTAGGTGGTGTTTTTTAAAATACACCCTTGCTTGTTTAGTATTAATGCATACTGGAATTGTTTTTAATAAAATAACTCGTAGGTATATTTTATTAGGTATTTTCAATTTTATGCATTTTTTTCACAATATTTTGAAGTAATCACTTGTCACTCAAATTTTAAATATATTTGCCGTCCTCCATTCACGCACTTGTGCAGCTCTGAACTGTTCAAGAACGCGATACTCTCACTCCATTCAACTGAGTCATAAAGTTCAGAACTGTTCCGCGCCATATGGAGGCACCAGGCTATCGCGCACAGCTCCTTTCAGAACCATTCTCGAGTAGCCCAGGGCGTAAAGCTCTGGAACTTGAAATTCGCGAATGGAGGACAGCAATTAATTTTCTGCTATGCGTTCCAATTGTACCAACTTATTTCTTTGTAAAATAAAATAAACTTTGAAAATAAAATGACAGATACATCTATCACTGTCAAGGATCTTGTCGTTGGACAGACTATATATGTATAGATCAGATATTTTTATAATGTTTGTAATGTATGACTGTAGAGATAACTTTTAAAGAAATGCGTCTCATACTTATCTATGTTGTGACAAATAACTATTACAATAAAATTTCTCTATTAATAAAAAGCTATTATTTTGCGAGTGCACAATCTTAGAAAAACAAATTGTTACGCCTCCAAGTTTAAAAAAAATATTTTTGGGGTATCAAACTGTCAATATGTAAATAAAAAGATCTTCTTTTAAATGGATAGCATGAAACAGTTCTTGCTCTATTTATAAAACTATAAAGTTTTACTGTATATTACTATTTTTTTTCTTAATTATGTGGAAAATTATTAAAACTAGATAATGTCCCAATCAAAAACAATCAGAACTAAGTTAAGAAAAACCAAATAAAAGAAGCGCCATCACCTAAGAAAGGCAAGAAATGACGGAACAGATTGTACTGAGCATTGAGAGCACCAGCGAATAGCACAAAGACAGTAATTACTTATGCAGCAGCCTGCGAAAGCCCGTCGCATTCATCGGCCGCCCCCACGTGCGTCCTTTAAAGACCGATTCGGATTAAACGTGTCAAAGAGAGTTTAATTTTTAGGGAAATTTTAGCGAACGACTTTTTAGTGTTGAAACGCGTGTGTGCAGATGCGAGGCTTCTTCGTCTGTACGGTTTGCTTTGTGTACGTGGTCGAAGGAGATTACTGAATGGCGAAATGTTGCAGAGCGTCGGGTAGAGATGATGACGGGATAAGAAGCGGTTTTAATTGAAAACGAAACAAGACGGTAAAAAAGAATAAAAGGAGGTTCGAGAAATTATTTTGTGCGCGATGGAGAAATGGAGAGATGCAAAACATTAGAATGAAGTAGCTGGTTTATAGTTAGTTCTTGTGTATTTATCTGTTAACGAGCATATGTATATAAATGTTTTTTTTTATTACTATTACTTATAAATGAACAATAGGAAAATATTCCTAACACGAATACATAAATTTATTGTTCAAATATCGATAAATTGTCATCAAAATTAAAATGACACTGCTTGTAGATACGCTTCTGCTTTCCAATGTCATTTATACTGAGTGGTAAAGAAAATATATTAGTTGAATTGAAGGTATTTAACACGCATCAGAAGATGGTTATGCAAGAAGTTTTCTTTCAGGAGCTTTTCTGTGACTGAAAATCCCGATACGTGATGTTATTTGCCTACCGCACTCCGGACATTCAAAAATCGTATTGCTTTGTTGCTTCTTTACTTTTTGGTTGTCGCTGTTAACTGAGTTTACAATTCTTCTCCATTGCATTCTATTGTGCGCTGGTTCTTACCACTCATTCTGCATGTTTATCTCCGAAAAATATTTGCCGGCCATTTCAGCCTCATCTCAGTGTTGTTTTAATATGTAAAAGGTGAACGTGTGTGTGGATTGACTTTTATTGTATTTGTAAGTTACGACGACCTTTTTATTACTTGTTATATGTTTGGGTTCTTTCTTGTTAGTCCTGATGATGCTCGTATGAGCGAAACACGTGTCACTGTTTAACTTAATATAAACGTTGAGACCGAGACTTTGAGTCTTTTTTATATTTATTTTTAATGTTTATCTCCTTTAAGTTTTTGTGGAATATATCCTTGTACCTTTTGAGTTGTCCACCCGGTTTCCTCTTACCGTCTACAAGCTCCTCGTAAAGCAGAGATTTTGGTAGGCAGTTTTCTTGCTTCCTGCATATCCACCAGCCCATCTTAAGTGGGATTTTGTAATAATGATTTCAACGCTCTTGCAGCTAGCTTTTTCAAGGACCAATACGTTTGAAACATGGTGAAATCATTAGGTTCTTAAGAGTCGTCTGAGGTATTTCTGTTGCAACTTGTTAAATGCGCTCATGAGTCGCGGTACGGCATCCAGGTTTCGCTTCCATATAACATAGTGGGGATTATTATTGCTCGGTACACTGCAAGTTTCGTTCTTGTGCTCAAGTCATGATTGTAGAAAACCCTGTCTTTTAATTTCCAGAATGCTCTTGAGGTGCTGCTAATCCTGTTCTGAATTTCAGAGTCGATATTGGCCTTTTCCGAAATCAAACTGCCGAGGTAATTGAATTCCGTCACATATTCTAATACGTCTTCTCCGATTTTTATAGCATTATTGTGATCTTCCGGGGGAGTTCACATGATTTTAGTTTTATGGATGTTCAGCTTAAGGCCAAAAGCCTCGTATGCCCAGGTATATGTAAAGTAAAGTAAAGATTTCAGTTAACGTCTCCTTTTTGCTGCCAGGGCTAATCTGGATGGGGCCTACTTTGTTTACGCGGAATCCGAACCGCGGTCCTCGGCCATATCATGATCAATGGCCTACCGACTTGGCAAGTGTCTAAATCGACTCTTACTCACGAGATATCCGAGCTCATCCGGCCTCGAACCGGCGTGAATGAGCAGTGTGTGTCAATAGATTTTACACTTTTGTCTTTTTTTTGGACAACAGCACGATACAGAGTTTCGAACCGGTCACCCGTCCATCCACTAGTATCGCCTTACGTCGCTTAACTTCGGTGTTCTAATGGGAACCGGTGTTTCGACGTAGCTGGGCCGTTGCCCTCCCAGGTATATGTGTAACATTTCTTGTAATTGCTGTAACGTTTTTGCAACTAAAGCGCAGTCATCAGCGTATTATAAGTTCTGTGATGAATTTTTTACGTGTTTTTGCCTTGAGTCTTTTTATGTTGAACAGACCGCCGTCCTATCTGTATCTAATGCCCAATCTTCTTTCCTGCAGTTTGCTGTCCACTATAATGGAGAGCGCTGCCATGAATATATTGAATATGAGAGGCGCTAAGACACATCCCTGTCTAACTCTGTATAGTTAGGAAGGGATCGCTCAGTGATCCATGATTGTGACACTCTTGACTTATGGTTTATTTGAAATAAAAGTTATAACTAAAAATTTTTGAGCCATCAAAACCAATCAAACTGAAATATTAAGAATTATCACAATGAATTGGAGAGCTTCTGGTAAGTTGAAATGATTATTTAAAAGCAGGAGGTCAATCCCTTGAAGGCCAGAGAGCATTTCTGTCCGTTGTGTATGTGTATATGATATAATATGACGATGATGATTAAGCGAATCGTCAACAACTATGTTTGAGTGAGATAGTCAGGAAAAAAGTATTTCTAAACGTGATTTAAATTTAAAATTGTAACCATTGCTCGTACATGTTTTAATCAGTCAATTTGCACTAAATTTTGATGATGATCTATTTATATATACGCGAGATTCAAAAAACCACTTACAGTTGGTTTGTACTAAATTTTGCAGATGGTAAGATCTTATTTCACCTTGTAAACCAGAACAAACGATTTAAATTTACTTCGGTTAAATCGATAATTTTTACTACAATGCAATGATCAATTCTGTAGAAGAAATTACCACTTAAATCGATGTTTTAACTCAAAAACATACCCTTTCCTCTTATCTCCGAAAGAGAGATACAAACCAACGATGGAAGGTTGCATCAGACCTCCCGGGATTCACACAAAGACAGTAATTACTTATGCAGCAGCCTGCGAAAGACCGTCGTCGTCGCTTTCATAGGGAGACAGCCGCCCTCTACACCCACCCTTTTACAGAGCGATTCGGATTAAGCGTGTCAAAGGAAGTTTAATTTTTAGCGAAATTTTAGCGAACGACTTTTTAGTGTAGGTGTGCGCGTCTGTGGATGCGGGGCTTCTTCGTCTGTACGGTTCGCTTTGTAAACGTGGTCGAAGCAGATTACTGAATGGCAAAATGTTGCAGAGCGTCGTCGGGCGGGGACGATGACTGGATGAGAAGCGGTTTTAATTGAAAACGAAACGAGACGGTAAAAAGGGATGAAAGAAAATACAGGAAATTATTTTGTGCGCGGTGGAAAAATAGAGAGACGTAAAACATTATTAGAATGAACTAGTTGATTTTGAGTTACTTCTTTATTCATTTAACGTTATTATTCGTATTCATTCGTTAACGAATATTCACAAAATTCACACAAACTCACAAAAAATGATAATAGTTATCGGAAAGTGTGATCCCATCAAAAACATAGAATGTAAAAAAATGCCAAGTCTCGCAACACAATTCCTCCGCTATAAAAAGTTGTGAGATCTCATGTAAAATCAAGTCAGTTTATTTTATTTAGTCTTTCTTTAAGCACCTATTCAACAATTTTGATATAAATTGTTAGTATCAATATTAGTCATCTTATTTCTATAATAATCATAATGACTTGGCAATTGCATGCGCGGCACCATAATTATAAAAAAGAACAATCTACTATTTCGATTACTAAGTAAATCTAATAAACGGTGCACTTAAGAATAAAGTTTTTTAATTACTATAGAATATCATATCGTGCAATTGGCAAGTCATTATAATTATTATAGAAATAAAGATGACTAATATTGATACTAACAATTTATATCAAAATTGTTGAATAAGTGCTTAAAGAGAGACTAAATAAAATAAACGGACTTGGTTTTACATGAGATTTCACAACTTTTTATAGGGGAGGAATTGTGTTGCGAGACTTCACATTTTTTTACATTCTATGTTTTGATGGGATCTTATTTCTTTTTCTAGATTATCCTTCTATTTTTTTTGGGTCATTCAAAATAATAATAAAGAAGTTTGACTATAATTCATAAACTTTGAATTATCGTATAATTAATTATGTCAGATAATATCAATTGAATTAATTCTAGTTTTCTAACGACTTGTGTTTCCGACTTTCGTTATAACTCAAATATCAACTTTAAAAATGTTCAATTCATAATTTTACCAATGCTTATTCAAAATTATTTTTTTGACAATTTTACACATTATTTTATTTTTTATCTCGATAACTATATGAGATAAATCCTTGAATTATTGTTTAAGATATGTATTTAATATTTTACAATCAGAATATTAATGAAAATAAAATAAAAAAATATATGCCCCGATGCAGCCTCGAACTCGGGCCTCCCGAGTTCGGCCTTCCGAACTAACGGAATGCTTTGGCGCCGTGCTATTAAGCCTTGGTCGAAATATGTTCAAGCCTAGCATTTAACATATTAAACTAAAAAAATAAATAGGGACTTCATTACAAGTTAAAGTCTGACTAGAAAAAATTCAAAATCCTTGAATTATTGTTGGTACAGGGTGGGTCAAATTCGACGCTTTTAAATGGAAACACCATTTTCTATAGGAAATAGACAAAAACTAATATCGGTGTCTGGAGCTCAATTTTTGTCAAAAACATGATGGTGAAAACCGCATATCGATATCTGTTACCGTTTCGGAGTTACGGGGTGTTTGTCAAAAATATGTATTTTTAACAAATCGCTGTAACTTTTTTGCTATGGAAAATTTTGTATTTTTATGAAAACATTTCCAAAGCACCTTTTTACGTAGAATTTAATGGTTTAAGTATAATTTTTTTAAAATTAATAATTTCAGAATTATCAAGAGAAAATTTGATTTTTTATATGAGACACCCTGTATATCTTTAATTTATAGAAAAGAATTTAAAATTACCTTTCCAAAAATATAACACACTTGATATTTTGCTCGATTCCTCTTCGAGATATAAAGTATACAAAAATTCGCCCGCTTTAAATAAGTAGGCTTTGAATGGCACCAGCTGTAATGCAAAAAAATTCTAGCTGTGTAGTCTAGCATCAATTAAAACGAAAATAATATTTGCTATGAAAGATGCAGAATTTTATAACAATTTAAAAAATATTTAACCAACATCAACACATTTAAACTATATTTGATAACAATAAAAATAAATAGCAAACCAAGACATGAGATTTTGCTCCAGGTGTTCGACCGTCTTCTGTTATATCGACCATCTTCCGTTATGGACAGACGGGGCCGTTTCTGAACATTTCACGCGGAATTCTTTAACTCAGTGGGGGTGAAAGATGCCCTCTCATAACTGCTAAGTATTTCTAATTCTTGTCTAGATTATACGGAAGAATAAGGAACCTTTATTCTTCCGCAAATATATCCATAGGATTAGATCCATGGGCAAGTCAGGTGGCCACGACTGCCATCGGCTGGGATCTTGGTTAGTTATTCAATTATTCTTGAAATTGGCTGCAAAAATTTGCTGATAACTTCGGCGTTCTGAGGCGGTGCCTCTTCTTGCTGGAAAAATATGTTTTCGAGTTCCATTAAGGGCATATCATCAATAAGGGGTCCAAAGCCTACTAGTTAAAAGTGGCGAACTTTTAAAAATTCTGTATTTCGAAGGGGAATATAACAAAATATCAAGTGTGCTATATTTTTGGAAAGGTAATTTTAAATTCTTTTCGGTTAGTTAAATATATAGAGGGTGTCCCAAATAAAAAATCAATTTTTCTGTTGATAACTCTGAAATTATTAATTTAAAAAAAAATATACTTATTGTAGTATATATTATTGTAAATAATGTAAATATCGACAACATAGCATTGTTGAGTTTTGCGCAGGGTTCACAAGTACTGCAAATGTTAAGACAGTAGTATCTGGGCTGTAATACGAATGACTTGACATTAAAACTTCATTAATATTGAATGGTGTCGTTTATTCTACTCCAAAACAATATTACAGACATTACACTTATACCATTAAATTCTACGTAAAAAGGTGCTTTGGAAATGTTTTCATAGACATGCAAAATTTTCCATAGCAAAAAAGTTACAGCGAATTGTTAAAAATGCACATTTTTGAAAAACACCCCGTAACTCCTAAACGGTAACAGATATCGATGTGCGGTTTTCACCGTCATGTTTTTTATGAAAATTGAGCTCCAGACACCAATATTAGTTTTCGTCTATCTGCTATAGAAAAGGGTGTTTCCATTTAAAAGCGTCGGATTTGACCCACCCTGTACATTGATATATAAATAAAATCAGAAGGGACGGCTCCGATTAATTCTAGTTTCTATCTTTTTCTCGACTGGAAAGCCAGTTACCGGTAGCGGCTAAACAGCTAACTTTTAATACATAAAGATATTTGGAGATTTTTCATTTATTTCTTCGGTTATAAGCTTAAAGCTACCTAAAATTCTAAATTTGAAAGTTTGTGACACATCTAGAAGTACCTTAGAATTTTGATGATCTGTCAGTGAGTCAATGTCGACTTAAAAAAATTTGACAAGCGATAATTCATAAACTATGAGGGATAATTACTAGATATTTTGGTAACCTAGCCAGCTATACTTTAGTACTATAACCTAGTACTTTAGCCACAAGGGTAGATTAAATGATATTTCTTTAACAGCGAAGATAGGTTAAAAATGTTATTTCTTCTCGCACGTTTTTTAATTGCCTCCATTTTTGAAATTCCTTTTAATAAGTTATTCGGGATTTAAATGGAAGTAGTTTGGATATGGCGTTTGTCGCCTCAGTCTAAATATCTGTTGGTAATGTACTTATTTCGTTTTGAGCCATTTCTGGCTCCAATTCAATCAAATTCAATTCAAAGCAATCGACACGAAAGAGAATTAAAAAATATTGACTCAAATCTGACAACTAAAGAGACAGCTTTATTTATTTGTCAAATTACATAGAAACCAACGCCAATCCAGCACAATCATTTTTCTACTCGTAATGAATTCATTGAAATAATAATTTCTGAATATTTTTTAAAACGTTACTCGCTATGGAAAAAATATTGTTTTATACACGACGATAAAATTGCATTATCGTCTCCCGAAATTAATTCACTCGCGATTTCATCGCTCGTTTACTAATCTTTTGGGTTGACGATAAAATACTATTTTATCGTCTTGCATAAAAAAATAACTATTGAATGTGTTGAAAATTGTCATAACTAATATTTTCTGATTTTTTTAGCAGTAAAAACTATTTATTTTTATTTTTGCTGCAGATAAAGCTCAATCAGACACCATTTGGTGTCAAATTTTTGGTAAGTTCGGGGTGCAAAAGCAACATTCTTTTCACATTCCCTCCGTGACATCCCTGGGTCGGTCTGCCTGTGCCCTGTGCCCGACGCAATCGAGCATATGGTCGCGAACTAGTCATTTTTTACGGCCGCAACAGAACATTTGGCCTTATCTGATAAAAGATAATTACGGTCTATGATGACCTATCATCAATTACAAGAGCGTGCACGCGCTGTCTCTGACCACTTCTACTAATTAAACTGTAGCCGCTTTGGATTCGTCGGATCTACCGTAAAATAATTATTTATTTTACCACTTTCCGCTCAGTGGGGCAGTCTAGAAAAATTAATTTTTTATTGCCGAATTTTTATGTTAATTTGTTGATATGATTTAGAAAATAATGCTTTCGAAATATTTCCTTTTATGCATATATACGAGGTGTCCCATACAAGAATGCATATTACAGGATCTCGTAAACTAAATAAAATAACAGCGCTTTTTGTTGTACAAAAAGCCAAAATAGCTTCATCGACAAAGCATTTACAAATTTACAAAACAAACAAAAGCACAAAAAATATACAAATAATAAAACATATCATACAATACAAATCAATTCAAAAAAAATTACGTCATTAAAATTACAAATAAAACATACGTAAAAAGGCGTATCAATAAAATTTTATAATAGGAAAATAATTGTAGATGGATATAATCATGTAAGAGTTATAAAATATTAGATACTAGACCTTTAACCAGTGTGTGAGATGACCAACATTTTAAAATTCAAAATTTGTCATGATTAAACATCAACAAAAAAGTCGTTTACCGCATATAGGGCTCTCTCCAGTAAGTATGATTTCAGAGCTTTGCGAAATGCAGGAAAGAATGAATGAATGTGAATTTTTTGGCATTGTACAGTATTGAGCCTTTAACTACTCGTAGTTCTGGGCTCGGAATTGGCAGATAAAGATCGTGCTCCGCATTCCTAAGTGGATAATTGTGAGATGGTCTTTTGGGAATAGCAGATATGTGCTTGCGGATTAAGGAAACGGATTCAAAAATGAATAAAGAAGGAAGAGTCAGTATTTTGAAATTTTTAAAGAAATTCTGGCAGTGAGTTCTACTGTTCAGTCCCAATAAATATCGAACTGCACTCTTTTGAAGTCTGAAAATACGATCAAATTTTGTTGCGCTGTAAGTACCCCAGAATGGAAGGGCATAACGAAGAAGTGACTCAAAAAGGGCATAATAGGCTATTCTAGAAGTTGATAAGTTAAGTTCCTTAGAAACTGATCTTAGCGCAAAACAGCGCTTATGTGCAAGTCCCATTTTAAAGAGTTGTCTACAACAAGTCCTAAGAATTTCACAGAGTCCACGACGTCAGTAGTGGTGTTATTAAGTATAAAAGGTTGGTATAGTACTTTTATATGACAAACTTTAGTTTTTGATAGGTTGAGGCATAGGAGATTAGAATCGCACCAAGATTTAATGGTGCATAAGTCACTGGGTATAGTTCTAGTATATAAAGGTATAGTTCGGTATAGAAACTAGTATCGTCCGCAAAGAGGCAGATTTTACCGCTAATGTCTAGAATTGTAATGTCGTTGATAAACACCAGAAACAAAATATAGGGCCAAGTACTGAACCCCGAGGGACACCAGATTCTATAGGCTTACAAGAAGACATAGCCGTATCAATCCTCACAAGATGCCTTCTGTTGCAAAGATATGACTTAAGCCATTCGAGCGGCACTCCCCTGAATCCATAGTATTGCAATTTGTTAATTAAGATATTATAATTTACACAATCGAAAGCCTTAGAGAAACCACAGAAAATTGTAGCTGTAGAGTGATGGTTATTCAGATGAGTATACATTATTAAAAAGGTCGAACATAGCATCATTTGTGGAACTGTTACTTAGAAATCCAAATTGATGGGTAGTAAGTACCTTATATTTAAGAAGAAAAGATAGAAGCCTTTCTTTAACCAATCTTTCAATGATCTTAGATAATTTGGGCAGGAGAGCGATTGGGCGATAGTTCGAAGCTTGATCTTTATCTCCTCCTTTATGCAGAGGAATAATTATTGCTGTCTTAAGGCAGTTTGGAAAAACGCCTTTTTGGAATGACTCGTTAATTAAAGTAGTAAGATAGATTAATGTGCAATCCGGAAGTTCAGAGAACATTTTGAGAGTAAGCCCATCAGTCTCAGATGAGGATTTGTTTTAAATACTTTTAATTGTACTACGGAGCTCATCTAACTGGAAGAGAGACCAGAGCTGCAAGCTCGCAGAAAACTTAATTTTTTTTTTGATTTAAATCATAAAACTGACTCAAGACTTATGTCAGTTTTAATTAAGTGTTAATTAAAGTCTTTTTCAAAATGATTTGTGATTTAAATCATTCGAATCATTCCGAAACAGAAAAAGATTTAAGTCTTTTTATAAAAGTGTGTGTCTCACTTTTCATATATCCACCCTAATATCTCAGTCAATAAAGCGATTTTCTTCAAATTTGGGTGCTAATTGTATACTTATTGTAAGAATGAAATATTTAGAACATTAAATTTTTTATCCATCATTTTTAAAGTACATTTGAGACGCGACACTCTTGACCGCGAGAAAATGCGCGTGACTGGAACGGCGCGCTCCTGTCGCCCAAGAAAGAGTGCAAGTGTAAAGGTACCTATTGACAATTTTACCTCAAAAGGAAAGTAGAGCTTATTTTGCATAATTTATTCTATCATACTAGCAAGATAAACAAGGCTAGTACGTATATGGATTTAACATCCCCAAAATCTCCTTAATTATGCAGGGTGAGTATTAAATAAGTGCAAATATTTTTGAGGGTAGTATTTTTGGGGGATTAAATTTATAAGATAGAAAACCCAGGAAAGATCCAATGGTTCTCAAAATTTAAGCTAAAAATCATTTTTTTTTAATTTTCAAAGTAAAATATCTCGGTTATTTTGAACTTTACTCACTTTACTCTCGGTTATTTTGAAAAACGATTAACAGTTCATTTCACTAGTTCGAAAAAGTAGCAAAATAAGCGTTCGACATTTAACGTTTTATGTAAAACTGGCTAGGTATTTCTACACAAATGAAGAAGGAAATTGAAGATAAAGGATTGTACTATATCCGTAATGTAGCACATTCTTAGACAACTTCTTCATTTTTAAGATTTTGATAGTCAAACATCAACAATATATTCCTTATGTTTGGACTAAATTTTCTCGAAAATAAAGACATAATTTAAAATTCCGTTAAAATACGGAAATAGATTGAAGTTTTGTGATTAAAATGATTTAATTTATATAGTTTTGTAACAAATTGCTCGCTATTTTATTTCAAATGATGAAGCTCTGTAAACCTTAATCAAGCCTTAATTAAAGCACGTGTATTTGGAATTTGGGGTGTGGCTTAACACGACAGGATCGAGCTAAGCCTTAGGCAGATTTCTGAAATCTATCTATACTAATATATAAAATCCTTAAGTGACTGACAAACTGATTAATCACGATCCTGCTCAAACCACTCAACGTAAGAAGCTCAATTTTGGCATACAGATGATTCTAGGGTGTAGAGGTTCGATAAGAAGGGATTTTTCGAAATTCCAGTTCCAAGAGGGCGAAACCACCCCTCAAATATTACAATATTTTTTATTTAAAAAACGGTCAAGTTTCCGAAAAACGCTTAAACACGTATATTTTATTTTGTTTTTTACATATTTTAAGATTTTTTAAAAATGTATACAGGGTGTTTCGAAAAATCTCGTCATTGATTAATCACGATCCTGCTTAAAGCGCTTGAGGTAAAAAGCTGATTTTTGGAAAACGGATTGACTTTAGGGTGTAGAGGTTCGATAAGAAGGAACTCCTTAGAATTCGAAACTCGAATTCTAAGGGGGTGAAACTATCCCTCAAATATTAAAATATTTTTTATTTAAAAACCGGTGAGTTTTTCGGAAAAAAATTTCTCTTAAACACGTATATTTTATTTTGTTGTTTTACATATTTTAAGATTTTTATAAATTTATACAGGGTGTTTCATAAAATATGACCATTGAGTAATCACGATTCTGCTTAAACTGCTTGACGTTTAAAGCTGATTTTTGACAAACGGATTGACTGTGGGGTGTAGAGGTTCGATAAGGAGGGGTTTCTCGAATCTCAAATTCCAAGAGGGTGAAAACGCCCCTCAATATTTGTTATTTAAAAAACGGTTAGTCTTTCGGGAAAACGCTTGGATTATTTGGTTTTTTTACATATTTTGAAATTTTTTAAAAAATCATACAGGGTGTTCTAAAAAGTTCGGTAATTTCTTAACCAACATTCTGCTTAAACTGCTTAACGGAAAAAGCTTATTTTTGGCAAACGGATTTTTCGAAAGTCAAATTCCAACCACGAAACTACCCCTCAAATATTACCAAGTTATGTAATAATATCGCCATATTGTTTTTTCTCATGCTGACATAAATGTGAGAAAATTTTATCCAGTTTGTATGTTAATGGAAACTCTTGCTTTGCTTTATCATCACCATTACAAAAGATTAATTCGATAACGAACGAAATCGCTGGTAAACGCTAGTATAATATATATTTCCACGTCCACACACCCGCTTTACCCGACCCCTGAGAGCGACCCGAAAGTACAGCATAATAGAGAAAATATGTTTCTCTTATCGAGATCTACCAGGCCTGAAAATATTTCAACTTGTTTAAGACTCACCCTGTACTAAATAATAATTAAGCAAATTGCTTTTTTTCAATTTTCTCCGACGCCGTTTTTTGGATCATACGGTATAAAAACAAAGAATCATAAAATTCGCTATAAAGAGTTAATCTCATCCTCCCCTATTATTAAAACACCACACCCAAAAAAGAAACTAATAATAATAACTCAATTCACTCCACTCCATCCACTTGCCCCATCGCTTACTCGACCAATCTAACCTTAAAACCCAAACGTACACGATCGGGGCGCCGCTAATGGCCCGCTCCCCCTACATCCACCCCCACAGCATCCCTTAACAGAGCAGAGGCGCAGTCCCCGGTGGCCGCAGTCTCTCATAATAGAAGTAATGCACCCGCTAAAAGAAAGATCAACGCAAATACGACAGATTAATCTGTGCTCTCTATTAAGGGGCCCGGCGGGCGCATATGGGCCCCATTCAATGCCACCCTCCTCTCTCGGACTTGGATTTGAATGTTATTGAGAGGGAGGCTGGAAAGTCTGGAAGCAGTTGGGTTGGGAAAGCTTGGTGAGTCTTTTTGCGGAGATAGATTTTAAGGAGAAGAACTAGTGGAGTGCTTTAAGCCCTTATGAGATACAAACCTCGCAATTCATTTACTGTGAACGAATTTTTATAAAACTTTTTGCATTGTATTGATAATAAGATATATTACAAAGTTTACCTATTTAAATTCGTTGCTTTCACTTTAGTATTTAAATAAACATACACATATACAAAAGCATACATACAAGATGGCTCCGTTTTCCGGAAAAGCTCTGTATCAGGATTCCTATTTGAGATTTTCACTCCAAACCTTTTACAAAATATGTGTTTAATGGTAGTTCACATTTCAAAAATATATTTATAGATATACAGGGCGAGTCAAATATACAGGGTGTTTCAAAACAAATGCGAAAAACTTCAGGGGGTGATTCCTTGTTCAAAATAAAGGGTAGTTTGCTTTATAAACGTTGGGTCAAAAGTCAACCATTAGGGAGATATCGCGGTACAAAGATGGCGGAAAAATAATGTTTTTATTTTTTATCTTGAAAACGAAAAGAGATAGACTAATGAAATTTTACGGAAGTACTGTTATGAAAACACACTTTCTAGTAATTTTTTCACTTTTTTAAAATGAGTGGAAGGGGTTGAAATAAACTGCCCCTATCATTCTTGTTAATGAAATTTAAAGAAAAATCTTATCAAACACATGCAAAAAAATTAATTTTGATAGTTTAATTTATTTAGAAACTTTTTTATCTCTTGTGTTTTTTTGATAAAACTCACCGATTTGAAATTAAAAAATAAAATGTAAAGCATTACATGTCAGGACAAAAAACATTTTTAGATAAAGAATCTAGTGGGCAGCTGTAATTTTTTTAGGAAAAAAATCTAGTCGGCCGCTGTCACTTTTTAGGATGTTTCTAATATTGTTTTATTTGACATTACCCTACTGCAATACGTTATTATCTAGATTATTATTATTATCATTATTATCACTAAATTCTTAATCTAAAAATATTTTTAGTCCTGACATGTAATGCTTTACATTTTATTTTTTAATTTCAAATCGGTGAGTTTTATAAAAAAAAATACAAGAGATAAAAAAGTTTCTAAACAAACTAAACTATCCAAATTAATTTTTTTGCATGTGTTTGATAAGATTTTTCTTTAAATTTCGTTAACAAGAATGATAGGGATAGTTTATTTCAACCCCTTCCACTCATTTTAAAAAAGTGAAAAAATTACCAGAAAGTGTGTTTTCATAACAGTAATGCTTCCATAAAATTTCATTAGTCTATCTCTTTTCGTTTTCAAGATAAAAAATAAGAACATTATTTTTCCGCCATTTTTGTACCGCGATATCTCCCTAATGGTTGACTTTTGACCCAATGTTTATGAACCAAACTACCCTTTATTTTGAACAAGGAATCACCCCCTGAAGTTTTTCGCATTTGTTTTGAAACACCCTGTATATCATTTATTTATTCCAGTTTAGTGAATTTGCTATAAAATTCTGGTTCCAAAAATACCTTAATACCATAGAGTATATTAAATGGTCTTTGAATTATGACCACGTCCACGAAGACGTCAATATAGACGTCCAGGAACCTTCGTATGAGAACTTCTAATCGAGACGATCGACTTATTGTAAGTTTATCGCTAAGAAACCGCTGTTTGCCAGCTTTTCAAATTGATAATGAATTGCACTTAAGAACCGTACATATTAACTAACGGACTACAAGAAGAAGATTAAATGAAGCAAATCTTAGGCCTGCTTTGGGACCAGAACTTACTAGATGTGTTGACTAGGCCCAAAAGCAAAGGCATGGTCTTAATGTAAAAATTACGAAAAATGTGCCTTCTTTAAAACCGAATATATCCAACAAAAATAAAGCTAATGAGATGAACCAAAAAACAAACCATCGAAAAAGTATGTATCTAGATGATAAAATAATTTTTAAATTTCTTGCTGTTTTAACATATTTCACAGGGTGTTTCAAACTTTCATCAAAAAAATCAACATTTTGTTTTCCCTCGTATAATTAACAGATGGGGAGTTTCATTTTTAATTTAGAAAAAGATACTAAGAAGTCAAATAATTTGGCAACACACTGCTTAAAAAATCATCAAAATCGGCCCATTAAAATAAAATATATTAACCTTTAAAATACATCAAAGTTTTAAGATGCTCATTTTTCGTGCCGGTGAATGTATTTCAAAAACTATACATTTTAGTCATAAAATTTTCTAATGAAACAAACCTTTATTTTTTTACTAGAATCCAAAAATCAATTAATATATAGGGTGTTCCATTACAAAAAACATAACTTTGTGTGTAACTTTTTTTGGGGACACCCTGTAGAACTTTGGATAATTTTAGAAAATACTTTAAATTGACTTACATAAGCTCAGAAAATTTCACTTCAATACAAACTTTTGTTCTCCTTGCAAAATCCGCGTCGCATATGACGCGCCACACAGTGGAACGAGCTTATGGGAGCGGTTGGACATGAGGTTTTCTTCTCAACACTTTTAATCCAAAGGACGAAAAAATGATTTTTATATACCGTAATAATGTATAAACAGAACAATTTTAAATTTTAATGAAAGAAAGTGGTTGACTCATTACAAACCATCTACAGGGTGACCTAAAAATATAGTATGTTTTGGAAAAATCTTCGGTTTGAAAGAAGATATCAAGATGCGGTTTTCACTGATTTTTTAAACTTTCGTTACTCTTTACTGTCAGCTAAAATTACATATACCATCGCATTTAATTTTTTTGAAAAAACGCGCAATGTTTGTTAAATTGTAAGACAGCGCCCCCTAGCGTCTACGTTCAAAAGCTTACTATTATTGTTTATATGGTATAATATAGAGTAAGAAACGCTCTTTTAAACGAGCCCCCGTTAGTTGGATTCTGTCCATTCAGTCCGGAGTTATTAATATTTAAATAAAAACAGATCTAACCTTCCCCCACCACTTTATTTTGGTAGGTAGGGGAAAATGGTTCTAACAAATAATATTCAGAATTTACTGAAGATTATGAAGCTATTATTTATAGTACCACTTATCTAGGCAAAATTGTGTAAAAACTCCATTTTCTTATTTTTCTATAGCAGTTGCACCCTCTAGCGGCCATTCTACAAACTTGAAAATAATTTCCAGCAATTTCTCATAGCCTCTTTAGTTATGAATATTTTTTTCCGCAGGCCTCACGGCTAATACTTTCCGAGATATAGCCGAGAGCTATTCTTAGTGGGACACCCTGTACACTAACTTTATTATAAGCAAAGAATATAACAGTAAATCTACGCACTAGAATATTTTTAACACAAACAAAAAAGCTCAACGCTGCACTTTAACCCTTTTTTTTTTCCAATAGTTTATAAGTTTTCCATATATTTGTAGCACCCTGTATCTGTTTTTGATTTAAGCGTCATTTTGTATTTATCCAATTAATAATTAAATATTAATAAATTTATAAGAAAATAAAGATAATTTGACTCTTGATAAAGATAATTTGATTTATTGGAATTGAAAAGGTTTTTGATTTTAGTATAGCATATATTAGTAATTTTTAGAGGGGGGCAAGCTGGGGCAAGATATTAAATTAGTTTCGTTATTAGAAAGGCTTAATCTACCTTGTGACATATATAAAGTATTGGCCAACTTTGGCCATTTTTTTATTTTTCTACATACATATCTTTTTGCTACTAAATCTAGTATTTAGTAGCAAAAAAATGTTTATGTGTCTCTTATATACAATAATTGTTCTCCCAAACTCCCAAAAAATTAATACATTCACAGTAATTGAATTACGTCTCTGGGCACTCCACTACTAACTTGTATTATAATTTATTATTCCAGCTAAAAAAAGGTACATAATTATAATTTTAGAAGATGTTCATAAAGCATTTAATCCATTAATATTGCAAATTATATTATATCCTCTCATAGTATAGCCTAACTTCTCTTAGGAGATGCAAGACCTTTTCGTTGGTGGGGAAGCTCCTGGTCAGGTGCTGGGAGGAATCCCCCTAGCGCTTGGCTAACAAACATCTCACTCATCGTCTTGTTCCTGGCTGTAGTATCGTGGCCAGGGAATTGCACCAAGACATATAACGATGCCGGACGGGGCTACCCCTATCCGTCATACGAGGCACCCTCTACTGACTGTGGTCATCTCTCGCGGGTAGAGGGTGTGGCCTGTAGACCCTTAACCGCCTGGACCAAGAGGAGACAACCTCACCAAAAACCCAAATCCTACGTTGGCGGGACCAGGTCAACGGGATGCGTGGCTAGATAAAGGACTAGCCATTACTGGCGTCAACCTTGGGGCATCAGGGGGCACCCCATTGTATTTACCCCTTACTTCTACATGCGGGGTTCTGTAGAAGTGGACCGACTATAGCGACTCGTGGGAACACTATGAGATCTGCTAGTACTAAAAACACCACCGGTGAAGCTGTGGGGAAGCCCCCTAGCGACGCTGGGAACATTACAAATGAAAGTTTTCGCCAAAAATTACCCGCTGCATATGGGATTTTTTTTACATGAGTGAAATATTCAGTAAATGATATAATCAGCAAATCTGACTTAGGATCGGTGGTTGTATATGTCATTTAGATGATCTAGAGTTCTTTGAGATTGGGAGAAAAGTACCATATGATCGAAAAAAACGGCGTCCAGTTGGCTTGGAAATGACGATCGATGACATTTCCCATGTAATTTCACATATTCAATTCATAGCCATCGCTGACGCCGTTTTTATTCGATCATACGGCAGATAAAAGCCAGTCATGTGGAATATAACCAGTTTTACCCGTTTTTTTTTAATTTTTCCCGATATCTAATAATCCGATAAATTTGGAAGTATTTCACCTCTTGCTAACGCCACTATTACGAAAATATATTGAAACTAAATTTGTTTCAATACATTTATTCATTAGGGCATGCTCCAGTCGTACATATACTGCGGTGGGACGTATTCAGTACGGCAATTCAAATTTTCAATGCGACCGAAACCAATCTTGTACGACTGCGTTCACTCGAAAATTGCCTCTCTATACGCCTAATTGGTATTTCGATCAGATACGCCCCGTTCCAATCGCTCTTTAAATTCGTTGCGATTAATTCGAGTACGTCAGATTGAACACATTGTTTCAACGGTAAATGTATAGTGCGATCGGTAGATCAAATACAATGTCACAATTGACGATTATCGGCAATGAGGGATCGTACTTACTCTACAGGATTATTCACGATAAGTGTCCTGTGTCCTATTAGATGTTTATGGAGAATTACTATAATAAAAATCTGAAATGTTGGTTGCTTATGTAAAAGAATAGGTTCTCCATAGTTATTTCACATGCGGTATTGCTAGATCTATAATATATAGTCTGTCCAACAGAAGAATCCCTGACAATGACAGTTATGTCTGTCATTTTAATTCGCAGGTAAATTGTATTTTCTGTCATTCTTTAGATGGCGTCTGAAATCTTCCCTGACTCGATGGACATACTATACTCGTGGCTATAATCACTTTCTTTTTTCATAATGAAACAATTTATACCGTATGATCGAAAAAAAAACGGCGTCCTGTTGGCTTAGAAATGAACATCGATAAAAAAAAAATTACAGCAATCTTCATTTCATAGCCATCGCTCACGCCTTTTTTTTCGATCATATTGTATATTATTACATTCTTTCCCTAGGAGATGTAGGACCCTGCTGTTGGTGGAGAAGTCTCCGAGTCGGTTGCCTCTGACACTTTGGCTGGGTCCAAGGAGCATCTCGCTGTTCTTGTCCCTAGCTGTAGTGTCTAGTGATGGGATAACTTGAGCGAAAATTCGCTCGAGTACTCGATTATTGAATAACCGACATCGCTCGATTATGAACGAGCGATGCATGTGACGAGCAACGAACGCAAGCGATCCTAGAATGAAATAAATTAAAATCCAATTTTAATGTGACATACTCAACACCAAACCGAGCGAATTTTCTACATACATTGCAGGTTTATACGACATTATCCGTTGCGTATCTGAGTAACAAAATTTTACTACCTACATCGACAATGCTTTCTTCTTCTTCCTGTGCCTTGTGCTTAACCGCACGTTGGCGATTGTCTGTACTCTTCATACAATGTGTAGACTGCCGTTTTCGCCTCTTCGAAATATGGTGGCTGCGTCGCTGATGTTACACCAATCCCGTTGTTTCTTAGCCAGGAGTGTTGTTTTCTTCCTGGGCCTCGCCGTCCCTCTATTTTTCCTTGTAGAATCAGCTTAGGAATGTAATATTTGTCTCCTCTAAGGATATGGCCGAGGTATGAGACTTTCCTTTCTTTAACTATGTTAAGCATTTCTCGTTCATAGCCTGCAGTTCTTAAAACTTCTTCGTTGGTGGCATGTGCGGTCCATGGCACACGTAAGAGTCTCCGGAGAGTCCACATTTCGAAAGCCTCGATGCGGTTCAGGGTTCTAGCCTTGAGGGACCAGGTTTCTGCGCCGTATAGTAAGATAGGCCATATGTAGCATTTTACTACCCGTAGTCTAAGTGTTAGGGGGAGACTGCGTGCTAATAGGAAGTTTTTAAGTTTAAAAAATGTTGACTTTGCATAATTCGTTCTAAGTTTAACTTCCTCATCGCAGTCCCATCTTTCATTGATCATGGCACCCAGATATTTAAATCGTGGAACTCGCTCTATAATATTTCCATCCACGGTCAATGCGGTGTTGATTGTAGGCTGGCGTCCTATTACCATAAGTTTGGTCTGACAATGCTTTAAACTAAACTAAATCAAGCGAATTACTATACGTGCTCTGCGCATGCGACTTACTGCTTGGCATTACGAGTTGCGAATACAACAAGCGACGCGACGGGGGAAACCGTATTTTTAAATACGAGCGAAATGTCGCTCGAGCAATCGCTCGATTATTGAAATTGCTTGAAACTCGAGTACTCGATTATTGAAATTAATCGGTTTTTCCCATCACAAGTAGTGTCATGGCCAGGAACTGCTTACTACGATACCAATAGTTACCAAGATGTATAACTCCTTCCATCATACCCACTGTCTGTGGTCATGTTTCACAGGCAGAAGGTGTGGAGGAGTTTTGGCTTAATCGCCAGAACCAAGAAAAGACAACCTCACCAAAAACCTAAATCCCATGATGGCGGATTCACGGATCCCATTGTAGACTAGCCATTACTGGTCTTAACTTTGGGGTACCAAAGGGAACCCCATTGTAATTACATATCAATGCATAAAATATTGGATGTAATAATATATAAGTTAGGCAAAGAAAATAAAGTCCTTCTACTCCTGGGTGTTTGCTGGGGAACCAACTTAAAGCAGAGCTCAAGGACCTGGAAGACTCTATCCGTAACCTGGAATGGAAATCATCCAATGTCTTAGACAAGAAGACATTTGAAGAAATTTTTGAGAACTTACGACCGAGAAAAATGAAGAATTTTGTTTGATTTAAGTAAAAAAAATATTGCAATTATCACGGGGTTATTAACAGGACACCTCAATGATCACCTCGGTAGAGTGAAGCTAAGAAACAAAGGCGAATGCAGATTCTGTAAGAAAAATGGGGAAACACCAAAATACCTCATCAATGAGTGAGACGACAACCATTCGTGCCATAAACTTTAGTACCACTGGAGATCGAGTACTAACCTCTGTAAAACCGTCTCACATACTGGCTTTTGTCAAAGCCCCGGGAATCTATGATCAGTTATAACTGAAGAAAGGGGGACACAATAGATCTATAAGGCCGCGTTGATTAACTTCCCCCCTCTCATACAATTTACAATCTACAGCTCATCTTATTATCCTTATTAATGACTGTTCAATTATATAATGTTTTTACCTATAGTTCAAAAAAAACATTAAATCACCACAATACACCAAAACACTTTTACTTTTACACTGGACGCGCGTTTCGCTAACCATGTTAGCATCATCAGCAGATGATTAAAAACTAAACTACAATCTACAATTTGAGCGTTTATATACTCGCTTAGTGGGCACCGAGTGGGCGTGGCAAGATCTAGCCAACCGAGTCAGAGCCCACCAAACGTAACAGTTAGATTTCCGACACTAGAGTAGTAGGAACAAAGAACTTGAAGGAATTGGACCGTTGTCTCTGTTCATACTATCTTTAGATTTATTAATTCTGATGCTTTCATATGCATCTTATTGCCTATAATTTGAGACTTGTTTAATTAATTTTAAATTATTAAGATCTATACAATGTTCTTTATCAACAATATGTTCGGCAATGCAAGATTTATCCGGTCTACCATATCTTATCTGAGCTAAATGTTCTTTAAATCTAGTTAATATTGATCTTCTAGTTTGCCCAACATATTTCTGATTACAATCTTTACAAGAAATTTCATAAATACCCGACCTTTCCAGTGGAGGTGTTTTATACTTTGGATTACCTAATAATTGTTGTAATTTATTATTAGCACTATACACAAGTTTATAATTGACATTCTTAAAAATTCCTTTTAGACCACGGGATAACTCTCTATCAAACTGATAGGACAGGATAAATCTTGCGTTGCCGAACATATTGTTGATAAAGAAGATTGTATAGATCTTAATAATTAAAAATTAATTAAACAAGTCTCAAATTATAGATGCATATGAAAACATCAGAATTAATGAATGTAAAGATGTATGAACAGAGACAACGGTCCAATTCCTTCAAGTTCTTTGTTCCTACTACTCTAGTGTCGGAAATCTAACTGTTAGGCTCGGTGGGATCTGACACGCTTGGCTAGATCTTGCCACGCCCACTCGGTGCCCACTGAGCGAGTATATAAACGCTCAAATTGTAGATTGTAGTTTAGTTTATAATCATCTGCTGATGATGCTAACATGATGATGCTAACATGGTTAGCGATAAGCGCGCATCCAGTGTAAAAGTAAAAGTGTTTTGGTGTATTGTGGTAATTTAGTGTTTTTATTTTGCTGTGTAACACCAAAGGTTCCAACCCTCAACTGTAACCTATAGTTCATATCAAATAAACTTTTAGCCATGTGATTAAGCTTGACCAGCATAGCGTTCCCACTTTAACATTTTTTTTAATCAAAATATTTTAGAAATCAAAAATAAATTAATTATAAATATATAAATAGTTATTATTTACATCAACAAAATTCACCTTCTTAACGACACTTTAAGACACATAAAGGACCGTTACTACCGCTTTCCCGTTCAAAATATTCTAATAAAGTTGCGATGAGTTTTTTACTAGCTATCTTCTACTCTTCGCACTAAACGAAGTTCTAAGTCAAAACGAATGAAAATGTCAGGAAATAAATAAATGTGGCACCTTGACATTTTTACAGCAGAACTACCACGACCTGAATACCTAGCGGGAAATTTAAATCCCAGTTAGTCAGCCCGGCGCGGAATATGTCCATGGTTGGCAACAATGAATTTAAAAATCGCGTAACTAAATGTTTAATTGGTATCAAATATATCTATTTCGTACTTACAATATTTACATTATTTCTTGAATACGGTTATTCTTTTGAAATTGCGAAAAAGGGAAAATTCGTTTCCACAACCTCCACCACACTGACGGCATAAATAAAGGGCGGTGAAAAAATCTTCCAGGATTTGGGAATAAAATGAGTTTTCCTTCGCCAGCTTAGAGGATAAGAATACTTATTCTCTCGCCTCGATGAACACAAGTAAAAGCTCGAAAATCATTACGATGGCAGCTATTTTCTAGAGATGTGCTTATATATCGATGCGTATAGTGTTCCAAAAATCACTCAAAAATAAAACTACTTTTCGTACTCTACTCTCAGTAGTTTTAGAAGCTTATTTCTTACCTAATCTGTTTAATACCCTAGTCCACTTTAAATGGTCTCAGATATCTGAGAAACTTCTATTTATTGCAGTAATACTATATAATCACTTAAACAAATAACTTTGTAGGAAAACACCAGTTTAACACAAAATCTCTCTTATTTTTAATGAAGCGATTACCTCCAGAAAATGTATAATCTTATTAATTTGCACACTACATAGTAATTAAGTGTATTTAATCTTAGACCTATTCATAATTTTGTATAACATTCTTTATTTTGTGTATTTTATACTGCGCCCTATGATGAAATACGAGAAAAAAATAATCTTCCATGGAAAATAATACTCTGAGTATAATGACATATGATATGTCAACTTTTGACATTTTCGCTTAAAACAAAATTGTATTTTAAATTTCAATCTAGACTGCCATGGCTGTGTTAAAAACACTAATATTTAATCAAGGAGCCTTGAAAGTATATAGATTTGATAGTCTAATGTTTTTAGTCGCTTGTCCTGGTCGGTTAAAAGATGCCAAATCGTATTTTTAATCATATCTCAATTTTTTCAAATTGAACGAGGGTGGCTCATTATAGTAGCGTATTCGGAAAAATATTTTTTTTTACGAATAATTTGATACCACACACTTGGCATTTCGAGTGAAATTGTCGTTATGAACCGCATGTTACAATTTTAAATAAACCATATGCGAAAATGCCAAAAGTTGACATATGACATTTTTATCTATCGAATAAAGCAGAAATATACCGAGGATGCCATTTCAAAATCAAAAGTTGTCATTTCCGGTGAAACAGGAAGTTACTGAAAAGAATTGAATATGTCAATCAATCCTAATTTAAGTCATATACTAAAATACCAAATTTCGTTCTTTTATCTGAAAAAATAAAAAAGTTATAGGGGTGGGCCACTTTTGAGACGCACCTGGTAGATAAGCAGGAATATTAAAACAGGAAACAGCAGGAATATTAAATCAGTATCGATATCGATACTTTCGAACATCTCTGTTATCTCTCTAAGCGCCCCATCATATTTAAGGTGCCTTTTACCTGAAAGAAAATTTGCCGGAGAAACGGCAGAAGTCAGGCGCGGGATTCCCTCGCCAACGATCTCGCAGATCGTCGCCATTTGAGCTTGAATCTATAAACATAATAAAAAGGGTAGTATAAGGAAAATGCATTACTGCCTGATGACAGAATGAGGCCCAGGAGACCATCATGAGGCAGAGGGTGAACAAATTCTTCCAAACTATTAGATATTAAGCGTGATTCACAAACCTATACCTGTGCATATACAGTACTTAACTCATATACATAAAACTCCAAACATAAAAAAGCATAATAAAATAAAATAAAATGGAACACGGAGAAAACGAGTCTCGAAAATATAGTAAAAATTACAATATTTTAATAAATTTTACTAAACCGTTTTGGAATATTTACAATATAAAATGAATTTATTCCTTTTTCTGTTATTAAATTTTATTAAAATATTGTAATTTTTACTATATTTTCGAGACTCGCGTTTTCTCCGTGTATTGATTGCGCTTATACAGGGTGTCCGGAAATTAATGCAACAAAATTTGGTCATAGATTCTTGAAAAAAAATAGGTGACCCGTATTTTTTATTTTTGGACTGTGGTCCCCCTTTTCTGACTTACAGCCCCCTGAATTTCGCCCCTAAAAAGAGTTTTTTTTTAATATCTCAGGGCCTTGTTGGACGAAAATCACTAAATCTGGTACACGTTGTTTTACCATAAAATTACGTTTTTTGATGCTATTAACTTTTTTTTATTTTCATTAGTGGCGTCCCTACGGTATTTAAACTAATTATTATTGAAGAAAAAAATAGTACGCCCGAGGGGTAAACCGCAGAGGGAAAAGTGTACACCGTAATTCCTTTTACTCAAATAATTCCTCAGAATTCCTCGTAATTCCTTCGGCATTCCTTGGAATTCCTGGTCTTCAATGTCAAGGTCAATCATTCAAGGTCTTCCTTGGAATTCCTTGGTATGAACTCGGTAACTCTTTCAGTCTCAACCAGCGTTGCCACCTCGGTTTCGCAGTTCCGCTATGAATTTTCTGGTGATTTTTATAAATGTCTAATGTCTCTATAAGTACTAGATCTAGCAATAAAAAGTACTATTACGAGATTTACGTTTTTTTAGTTAAATTTTAGGACTAATAGGGGATCATGAGGTAAAAATACTGGAAATATGTCGGCATTTACTTATTAAAATTAATTTTTCTCGGGATTTTTTGAAAATGATAGGTACCTAGTTGTACTCGTATCTATAGGAAAGGAAATTAGAAAAACTTCAGTTGCACGTCATAATACGATCACCAGTAAATTCCATAAGATTACGCATGGTATCATTGATGAAGTGCACCTAAAGTTGTATTAATTTCCCTATAGTATATACCTAGGTATTATTCCGAGGAAATGAAAAAATCAACTTTACACTTTCTGGAGTACTGAATAAAAAAATCTTATGAGGGTTTCTTTAAAATGGCGAAATCAGGGAACGTTATAAGTAGATCTCTCGGGGGTGGTTCGGCCGTACTATTGGAAAATATTTTAGATATATAATCGAGGGTACAATATTAAATTAAAAGAATATCTAACCTGTAGATATTTGATATTGGGAAATTTTGGAAGCGAAAACGAAAAACGGATAGTAAAAAATCGCCTGCAAAACGTTTTTCTTTAAATTTAGTACTACCTATTATAGTATTCATGGTTTACTAATGTTCGTTAATTTTTTATAAAGTTGCTTGTAATTCCTCTTAATTCCTGTGGAATTGCTCTAAATTTCTAAGGAATTCCTTGGAATTCATTGGAATTCTTACGGAAATAATTGGAATTCCTTGGAATTCCTCGTATTTCCTTGGAATTCCTGTAGAATTCCTTCACAGTGTACACCATAATTCCTCTGCAGTTTACCCCTCGAGTACGCCACTGTTTTTTTTTTAAATAAAAATTATTTTTAAAATTCACATTAAATTTGGAACAAATTTGATCTCGTGACTTTTTTCGCGTAAAAAAAAACATTTTCATACATGACTAAATCGCTAAAATTTTAATGTAAATTTTCATAGCAAAATTTAAAAAACGGCAATTTAGGTTTTTGGACATTTTGGTTCGCACTTAAGTAATAAAAACAAGATTTTAGAAAATAAAAAATTATTTTAAACTTAAGTTTGCCGTTTTGAAAATTTTGCCATGTAAATTTACGGTAAAATTTTAGCGATTTAGTCATGTATGAGAATGGTTTTTATTTTTTACGCGAAAACCGCGTTGTTCCAAATTTAATGTAAATTTTAAAATAATTTTTATTTAAAAAAAAACAGTGGCGTACCATTTTTTTCTTCAATAATATTTAGTTTAAATACCGTAGGGACGCCACTGATGAAAATATAAAAGTTAATAGCATCAAAAATGACATTTTATGTTAAAACAACGTGTACCAAATTTAGTGATTTTCGTCCAACAGAGCCCTGAGATATTAAAAAAAAACTCATTTTAGGGGCGAAATTCAGGCGGCTGTAAATCCGAAAAGGGGAGCCACTCGCCAAAAATAAAAAAATACGGGTCACCTATGTTTTTTTTTCAAGAATCTATGACCAAATTTTGTTGCACTAGTTTCCGGATACCCTGTATGTATCTTTTTTTTTTGGTACATACACAATTTATGCGCGCAAATTTGTTCATGTATGTAAGTATCCAGTTATACTTGCTACCAGGGTTCGGAAGTAGTTAATTAAGACGTAATTTACCTGATTAACTACGTGTAGTTTTTCTTCAAAAACTACGTCTTTTCTCGTTCATTAACTACATGAAAACTACGTTAATAAACTATGTATTGATATTATGAATAATTTTCCTTTGTATGAGGTGTAATAGAGATAATATGATGTAAATAATATATTTAAAGCCATATTTCTTCTGTTTTCTTAAATACATTATGTGTTTTTAAAGCTTCAACATATTAAAACCTCACCTCAAACCTTTGATATTTGAAAGTTACATACATAAGTTAGATAAACTACACCCTCTACATAAACTACATTAACTACATGTAATGTAGTTTATGTAGTTTTTAAAAGTAACATGTAGTTTTGGTTTGGTGCTTGCTACCTTTTGTTTATAAACACAAAATTATCTCAAAGGACTTAGGAACTAGAATAAAAAATATAAACGCTAACACTGCATAGGTACCTATTTTGTTTGTATTTTAAAAAGGTCAATCTAAGACACGAAAAAATTATGTTGTCTGCTATTTACTATTTACCTACCTATAAAAAGCTAAAAGTCGCGCAAAAATACCTACCTAGGTCTAATATCTAATATGCGTTAATAAATTCTTATAAATTAACTATTAGTATTAATAACTAAAAAATATAAACAAATATTTTAGCATTTAAATATCATATAGGTAAGTAGTAGAACTTTTTTATATAATTATTTATATATAATTTAGCTCCTAATCTGCTCCTAATATTTAAAATAAACACATAGGTAGATCAAAATTATGGATCTATAATTAAACTATAGGTATATTTTCGAAATAATTTTGCGCTAAAATCTGTATGAAATACAGATTTTAATAATCAAATTTTGATTATAAAATTTCCTTATCATTCAATGTATTCACAAATATTTAACTTTGAACAAATGACCTCTGATTTATGGCCAGGCAGCTGACGGAAGGAAGAAGACGTCACACTAACCTAAAAATTTCAGGTTTTAGGTTTTTTCGTGAATTTATTGAAAATTAAAAAAATAAAAATGTTTTCCAGAGTTGTCAGGCTGGTTTGTACTTATATTTATACGCTTTATTAATTTATTTTCTTACATTTTAAGATATATCTAAGATTTCTTTATTACTTAGGTACCAAAACTAGTAAAATCTTCGGCATGTCTCACCTCAACGAATCTCGTAACACGAACACTATCACTGAGTAAGCATTCATACAAATCTTACTTTAAATATATTAAAAATCGAATTTATAGCATCCACAGCATTGTCTCCACGCGTACAGCAACCCGCACCAAACTTTGCAGGCACAGCAGTAATCAATGGGGATTTTAAAAGCATACAACTCAGCGACTACAAAGGGAAATATGTGGTCTTATTCTTCTATCCTCTAGATTTGTAAGTTACATTTCACACCCTGATTTTAGGTCATCGAATTTTAAGTAAAACTACCTATTATTTCAGTACTTTTGTTTGCCCAACAGAACTGATAGCTTTAGATGAGAGGATAGATGATTTCAAAGCTCTCAACGCTGAAGTCATTGGATGTTCTATTGACTCTCAATTCTCTCACTTAGGATGGATTAACACTGAAAGATCGGTATGAGCATTAGTTTTTATAATAAGTCAGTTATATAAGGTATTATAGTTATATAATTTTAGAAAGGTGGTTTGGGTCCATTGAGATATCCTCTTCTCTCAGATATTAATAAACAGATCGCAAGAGATTATGATGTCCTACTTGAAAAAGAAGGTATTGCCCTAAGGGGACAGTTCATAATTGATCCAAATGGAGTATTAAGACAGATAACAGTCAACGACTTACCAATTGGAAGATCGGTAGATGAAGTTCTAAGGTTGATTGAGGCAATACAGTTTGTAGAAAAACATGGAGAAGGTATGAGATGATTTAATATATTTATAGTAATTATTTCAATAATGTTTTTTATAGTGTGCCCTGCAAACTGGAGAAAAGGAGATAAGACTATTAAACCAGACCCGAAAGGATCACAAGAATATTTTCAATCTAAGTCATGCAAATAGTTAGAATACATAACATGTAATACTCACATTTAAAGGGGATTTTGTTTTATAAAAATTATATTTTTAATGCTTTATTTAAATTTAATATAAATTAAATAATTCCTAATCTATACTATTATATAAAATCCTTAAGTGACTGACATACTGATTAATCACGATCCTGCTCAAACCACTCAACGTAAGAAGCTCAATTTTGCCATACAGGTTAATTCTAGGGTGTAGAGGTTCGATAAGAAGGGATTTTTCGAAATTCCAGTTCTAAGAAGGTGAAACCACCCCTCAAATATTACAATATTTTTTATTTAAAAAACTTCAAGTTTCCGAAAAAACGCTTAAACACGTATATTTTATTTTGTTTTTTACATATTTTAAAATTTTTGTAAAATGTATACAGGGTGTTTCGAAAAATCTGGTCATTGATTAATCACGATCCTGCTTATAGCGCTTGACGTAAAAAGCTGATTTTTGGAAAACAGATTGACTTTAGGGTGTAGAGGTTCGATAAGAAGGGATTTTTCGAAACTCGAATTTTAAGGGGGTGAAACTATCCCTCAAATATTAAAATATTTTTTATTTAACAACCGGTGAGTTTTTCGGAAAAACTCTTAAACACGTATATTTTATTTTGTTGTTTACATATTTTAAGATTTTTTATAAATTTATACAGAGTGTTTCATAAAATATGACCATTGAGTAATCACGATTCTGCTTAAACTGTTTGACGTTTAAAGCTGATTTTAGGCAACCGGATCGACTGTGGAGTGTAGAGGTTCGATAACGAGGGGTTTCTCAAATCTCAAATTCCAAGAGGATGAAAACGCCCCTCAAATATTACAATATTTGTTATTTAAAAAACGGTTAGTCTTTCGGGAAAATGCTTGGACAAGCATAATTTATTTGGTTTTTTTACATATTTTGAAATTTTTAAAAAATCATACAGGGTGTTCCAAAACGTTGGGTAATTTCTTAACCACGATTCTGCTTAAACTGCTTAACGTAAAAAGTTTATTTTTGGCAAACGGATTTTTCCAAAGTCAAATTCCAACGAGATGAAACTACCCCTCAAATATTACCATGTTATATAATAATATCGCTATATTGTTTTTTCTCATGCTGACATAAATGTGAGAAAATTTTATCCATTTTGTATGTTAATGGAAATTCTTGCTTTGCTTTATCATCACCATTACAAATGATTAATTCGACGCGAAGTCGCTGGTACACGCTATTCATATTCATATTTTATCAAAGTGAAATATATCTCAATATTGATCTTGGGTATTTACCCAAATTTCAATATACCAGTAGTTGTTTGCCCATCATCATACAGAGTGCGTCTCAAAAGTGGCTCATCCCTGTAACTTTTTAATTTTTTCAGGTAAAAAAACGAGATTTGTTATGTTAGTATATGACATAAATGAGAATTGATTGACGCATTCAATTGTTTTTGGTCACTTCCGGTTTCACCGGAGATTACTACAATGATTTTTAAATGACATCCTCGGTATTTTTTTACTTTATTCAATAGAAAATAACGCTCTGAATAGAATGACATATATGTCAACTCTTGACATTTTCGCATATGGTTTATTTGAAATTCTAACATGCGGTCTATAACGGCAATTTGACTCGAAATACCAAGCGTGTGGTACCAAATTATTCATAAAGTATGCTTTTTCCAAATATACTAATGAGCCACCCTTGTTCTATTGATTAAAAATACGATTTGGCCATATTTTAAACTGCTAGGACGAGACACGAAAAACATTAGACGATCAAATCTATTTTTACAAGGCTCCTTGATTAAAATTTAGCCATGGCACTCTAGACTGAAATTTAAAATACGATTTTTTTAAGCGAAAATGTCAAAAGTTGAAATGGTATATCATTCTATTCAGAGTGTCATTTTCTATCAAATAAAGTAAAAATTAAGCAATTAAAAGTTGTCATTTCCAGTGGAACAAAAAATGAATAAAAACAATTGAATAAGTCAATCAATCCTAACTTATGTCATATACCTACTAACATACCAAATCTCGTTTTTTTTTGCCTGAAAAAATAAAAAAGTTAGGGGTGAGCCATTTTGAGACGCACCCTGTATAGTACAAATCATTATTATTATTATTAGATGGTATAAAAGGTTTAAAGGATCTTTTGTTAAATTATAAAAGATTATGTATATTCTTACATGTTTTATTAATTAAAACAAATTAAATAATTCCAAATTTTATTAAATTACAATATTAAATCAAAATATCACAGTCAAAATAGTCATTCAAGCTTGAGATGTTGTGGCGTGAGACCTCAGCAGGTTTTTCTGTTGTTCTGTTTGTGCGATGCGTCGTTTTCTACGAACATGACACAACCAAACGATAACAGGTATAAACACGAAATGCAATGGAACAAGAAACAGTAAAGAAAACGAGGAATCACGCTGATGCACGATGCCTTCACTGTCAGGCACTTCAATACTGACATTGCGATAGTCTTTACCATATTCTGTAACAGCTAAACAAGCATATAAACCACTGTCGAATGCTCGGGCATTGTATATGCTGAGTTTTCCTATATGCATGTGACCTAAGTGAAGTACCGGGGTACTTTCGTTTAAATGACAGTAACAAATGGCGTCGTATTGAACGTCGCATTTATGACCGGAACATTGTTTGAACCAGATAATCGTCGGTGGTACTACACTGGTTACGTTGCAACGTATTGTGAACTCTACGTTCAGCTGATCAGTGATGTTGGCCGTTTTGAGGGAGGTTACTGATGGAGGTGGGCCACTGTAAGTGTCTATATCTGAAAAGAATTCAATGATTTTAGTTACGAAAATGCATGACAAAATGGTGAAGGTAATCTAAAGTATATATTTTTACAAATAAACGTTCTTGCGCTATGGAGAAGCGTGTATAACAAGAAATATAAACAAATAAAAATAAAATAGAAGCATTTACACAAATTTTAAATCAAGAAAAAACAATTCTAAAAGTATTTTCTACTGTGAAAAACTGTTATTCTCTCATTTCAACTTATTTTTAACTGAAGTTTTTTCTGAACCTTCTTGGTGACAATAAATAAATAAATAAATGCCTTTATTGTCAAAAAAAAAATCAATTTGTAGACAAAGGTAAACTAAACAAACAAGGTACACAAACAAACAAACAAAAGATAATACAAAACATTATACAAATAATATTGTCAGTCTTATTGTTTAAAATAAACATTTATAAATGTTTACAATGTCAAAGAACAAAAAAATAATATTCAAAAGTATTTAGTTAGTTTATAGTAAATATCAATGACCTCTAAATAAATTTATTTCGATGTCATTAGTAAATATAGCAATAGCAAACATTAGACCAGTGTTAAAATTCCATTTTCAAAATATAATTCATTTACAGCGTAGAAAGCTTTGTCTAGTACTTAAATAAGAGTTCAATGCTTTGCGAAATGAAGAAAATTATGATATGGATTTGATTTCAAATGGCAGGTGATTGTGCATTTTTTTTCGAGTTGTATAATATTGAACTTTTAACTAACTCTGAGCGTGGGGTAGGTAGATAAAGATCTTGCTCCGCGTTCCTGAGTGGATAAGTGTGAGATGGCCTTTCTTGAGAAGCTGATACATGCTTACGTATTAGGCAAACGGATTCAAATATAAATAAGGAAGGAAGAGTCAATATTTTTAATATTTTAAAAAAGTCCTGGCAATAAGTTCTGCTGTTTAGTCCCAGTGAATATCGAACAGCTCTCTTCTAGAGCTTGAAAATGCGGTCAAATTGAGTCGCACAACACGTACCCCAGAATGGAAGGACATACCTGAGGTGCGACTCAAAAAGTGCACAATAAACAGTTCTAGCCACTTACAAGTTAAGCTCCTTAGAAACAGATCTTAATGCAAAACAATTTTTTCGACAAAGCTTCGATATATATATGTCCCATTTCAGAGAATTGTCTACAACAAGCCCTAAGAATTTTACAGATTTTACGACGTCAATGGTGGTGTTAAGTACAAAAGGTTGCAGCGAGTTTTTATACGACAAAGCTTTAGTTTTAGAAACGTTGAGACTCAGTAGGTTCGAATCGCACCAAGATTTAATGGTGATTAAGTCATTTGATATAATCCTATGAAGTGCCGTGACGTCCTTTTGTTGCTCCAAGTGAAGCTAGTGTCGTCCGCAAAAAGATATATTTTGCCACTGATGTTTATGTTAGCAATGTCGTTAATAAAAAGAAGAAACAAAATAGGGCCTAGTACTGAGCCTTGTGGTACTCCACATTCTATTGGCTTGCTAGAAGACAACGTGGTATCCACCCTCACAAGTTGACTTCTGTTACTCAGATACGACTTATACCATTCGAGAGATGTTCCCCTGAACCCATAGTGCTGCAGTTTATTAATTAGGATCTTATGATTTACACAATCGAACGCCTTTATATAATATATAATATTTCTTCCAATTTGCGTTTGAAATTAAGACTTTTTTAATTACACAAATAAAAAAATCAGTATACCGTTAACGTCAAGTCCAATTTTTCTCCATATTTAAAGCTGTTTTTAAGTCTAAATAGGCCTAATTTTGGGTAGTTTTTAACTGGAAGTAATTTATGATATTGTTTTCTCCATAATTATACTAAAGCGGAGCTGCAAGTTTGCAGAAAACTTCTTTTTTAAGTCATTTTAATGACTTAAGTCATTTTATGACTTAAAATTTAAGTCCTTTTGAAAATGATTTGTGATTTGGATTGGTTTGATAAAGAAAAATAATTATAAAAAAAATAATAAAATTGCGTTTATCTCATGAAGGAGGCAGAAATCCACAAAATATCAAGAGACTTTTAATCGGCCTTAAACTGCTGACACTATCGCTCGCTAACAAGAGAAAAAAAGTCAGTGGTGTACATGTTTTTTTTTAAATATTCTAGTGATAACCCATATGCACGTCCCTGGTGAATATGTCGACACTTTTTTAGATTTAAAATATGTCGCATTTATAGTAACTTTTACCCTCAAAATTTCATTCGAAACGCTAAAAGTACTTGGAAGAAAATTATAATAAATCGAAAAATATTAAGACTTTAACACCCTGTAGCTATGAAACAAAGCAGAATCGGACCTATGACATGAAAAATAAATCTTATTTTTAAGCGGGGATTCTCCCCTCGAGAGATGGCACATGTTTTTTAAACCACCCTGTATACAGGATGATCCTTAAATAAGTGCAAATATTTTTAGAGGTCGTATATTTCGACCCCAGAAACACGATTATGAGTTTTTATTCGCGAAAAAAATTTAAATTTGGAATTTTTTGAAAAAAGGTTTAGAAATTTTTTTAGTTTTCAATTATAAACTTAATATAGTATGGTAGGTAGTAGATTAAATTTACAAGACAAAAAATTCAGAAAAGATCCAGCGGTTCTCAAAATTTTAGCAAAAAAATCATTTTTTTTAAATTTTCAAAGTAAAATAACTCATAAAGAGATACTATGGATTTATTTGAAAAACGGTGTAAAGAGAAAATATCTTTCTTATATCGAGATCTACCAGCCCTGAAAATATTTGCCTTTATTTTAGACTCACCCTGTATGGTATCTTCATCAAAACAATATACAATATTATTACACTTTTCTCTCATGTTGTATCAAAAACAGATTTTATTTTTCTGTTATTCTTTTGAAGTCATATGTCAAAATGTTACATTACATTCTCCGTATTCTCTCGCAGGGAAGATTATAAAAAAGCTTATTAATAGTTCGCAAATACTCATCATAATTAAAGAATTCATGATGAATAAATGTATAATACGCATTATATAATATTGCACCAATATACTCAACTCACCTACCACTTCCACAAGTACAGCTTTGCGTACTTTTCGCTTTTCTACACATCGATATATGCCATTCAAACTGGATTTGGCAACACCGAGATCCAGACGGTCTCTAACACGTAGTTTTCTCCATTGGATACTGTCTTCCAGTTTTGTTACATCTTTAGTATCACAAGTAACTCCTCTATAACTAGGTTCACACCACTAAAAAACATGAACCTGAATTAATTAATTCGAACTATAAAAATGGGCTATATTCTATTTAAATGTAGTAAATGAATGCATAGTCAAATATAATTCGACTGTTTTAGTTGTAATTAAAGGGCATAACTATTTTATATAATATTAAACCAAAAAAAAAATACCAGTTTTTGCCCACATTCCAAATGCAAAAATACCTCGCGCAAATTGGGCCGTATTTTTTCGGATAAAAATTTTCTAAATTTTCACCACCCATGTCTAACAACTGAGTGGGTTGTCCTCTCGACTTACGTCGATTCCGAATTTTCTAGATTTATAAATATCTTGTCTAATCTGGCGTGCAAGGCGTTTCCTCTTAGGCCTATCAAAAGTAAACAAGGTATACCCTGGTCTAAGACCGGCTTGCGTATATCTGCAAAGAACATGCGCTCATTATCTCACCTTAAAAAAATCAGACAGCGTTTTCTTTCATAATTACGTGAAACTTTATAGAAGGGTTTATCATAAGACTATAAAAGCTGCCAAGGGCATTTATTATAATGGGAGGCTAGCCAAATCCGGTAATGTTGCTAAAGAGACTTGGGCTATTGTAAATGACTTAAGGAATAAGACTTCTTCGTCTGGCACAGTCTTTAATTCACCTGAAGATTTAAACACTTACTTTGTTAATGTGGCTAAAAATTTAGTGAACACCATAACTCCTTCTCATGATTCACTTTCATATCTCCCTAAAGCAAATGAGAATTTACACAGTTTCTTCTTCACGCCCGTAGCATTAGATGAGCTCCGTAGTACAATTAAAAGTATTAAAAATAAATTCTCATCTGGGACTGATGGGCTTACTCTCAAAATGTTCTCTGAACTTCCGGAATGCACATTAATCTATCTTACTACTTTAATTAATGAGTCATTCCAAACTGCCTTAAGACAGCAATAATTATTCCTCTGCATAAAGGAGGAGATAAAGATCAAGCGTCGAACTATCGCCCAATTGCTCTCCTGCCCACATTATCTAAGATCATTGAAAGATTGGTTAAAAAAAGGCTTCTATCTTTTCTCCTTAAATATAAAGTACTTTCTACCCATCAATTTGGATTTCTAAGTAACAGTTGCACAAATGATGCTATGTTCGACCTTTTTAATAATGTATACTCTAACCTGAATAACCATCACTCTACAGCTACAATTTTCTGTGATTTCTCTAAGGCTTTCGACTGTGTAAATCATAATATCTTAATTAACAAATTGCAAAACTATGGATTCAGGGTAGTGCCGTTCGAATGGCTTAAGTCGTATCTTGGCAACAGAAGACAGCTTGTGAGGATTGATACGTCTATGTCTTCTTGTAAGCCTATAGAATGTGGTGTCCCTCAGGGTTCAGTACTTGGCTCTATTTTATTTCTGGTGTTTATCAACGACATTGCAAATCTAGACATTAGCGGTAAAATCTGCCTCTTTGCGGACGATACTAGTTTCACTTGGAGCGGCTCAGATGTTACGGCACTATATGATACTATATCCAGTGACTTACGAACCATTAAATCTTGGTGCGATTCTAATCTCCTATGCCTCAACCTTTCAAAAACTAAAGTTTTGTCATATAAAAGTACTATACAACCTTTTGTACCTAATAACACCACTATTGACGTCGTGGACTCTGTGAGATTCTTAGGACTTGTTGTGGACAACTCTTTAAAATGGGACTTGCACATCGAAGCCTTATCAAAGAAACTAAGCTCTTCCTGTTTTGCGCTAAGATCAGTGTCTAAGGAACTTAACTCATCAACCTCTAGAATGGTCTATTATGCCCTTTTTGAGTCGCATCTTCGTTATGCCCTTCCATTCTGGGGTACTTGCTGCGCGACAAAATTTGATCGTATTTTCAAACTTCAAAAGAGAGCAGTTCGATACTTATTGGGACTAAACAGTAGAACTCACTGCCAGAATTTCTTTAAAAATTTCAAAATACTGACTCTTCCTTCCTTATTCATTTTTGAATCCGTTTGCTTAATCCGCAAGCACATATTCTCTATTCCGGAAAGGCTTTCTCACAACTATCCACTTAGGAATGCGGAGCACGATATTTATCTGCCAACCCCGAGCTCAGAACTAGTTAAGGGCTCAATACTGTACAATGCCAAGAAAATGTACAATCATTTGCCTTCGAATATCAAGTCACTTTCATTCTTTCCCGCATTTCGCAAAGCTCTGAAATCATACTTACTGGAGAGAGCCCTATATGCGGTAAACGACTTTTTTGTTGATGTTTAATCATGAACAATTTAGAGTTTTAATTTTAATATTTTGATCATCTCACACACTGGCTAAAGGTCTAGTATTTAATATTTTATAACTCTTGATTTTATGTTATTCTAACATGATTTTATCCACTTACAGTTTTCCTTTTGTAAAATTTTCTAGATACGCCTGTGTTCTGCAATGTCCATATATGTTTTATTTGTAATTTTATGACGTAAATTTTTTTTTTGAATTGATTTGTATTGTATGACATTTTTTGTATTATTTGTATATTTGTTTTTGTACTTTTTTTGTTTTGCTTTGTCGATGAAGCTGTTTTGACTTTTTGTACAATAAAGCGTTGTTTTTTTTTACCTTGTATTCCCATTCTCCTCGAGGTGAACATTTGAGGATTACTGGTGTACCTGCCTTAATTCTCATGGTTTCAATTTTCAGTTCTGAGTAGTATGGGAGATAATTGGTCAGTTCTAAAAAATAAATTTAAAATTATTTTATTTACCAATTATTATTAGTATTAAATTACGAAATAGAGTTATATGTACAGGGTGGGTCAAATTGGACGCTTTTAAAGGGAAACACCATTTTCTATAGGAGATAGACGAAAACTAATATCGGTGATGGTGAAAACTGCATATCGATATCTGTTACCGTTTATGAGTTACGGGGTGTTTTTCAAAAATATGTATTTTTAACAAATCGCTGTAACTTTTTTTCTATGGAAAATTTTGTATTTTTGTAATATCTATAATTAGTTCTGTTAGTGTTACTAATATTTATTAAAACCAAACCTGTATCGCTCCTTTTTAACTTTTTTTTAAATTTAAATATAGAGTTCTCATAAGTGTCGATATGACATTACGACAATAGTCTTAATAGTAGATTATTTTCTTTTATATATGGATAATAGTCACCAAAGCTACCTTGTGATATTAAAAAATAACATCATCAAGTAATGATAGTTGAAAAAATTGCAAATTGTTGGTGGCAAGTTCATTTTGCTCTTAAAAATTAACCAAAAGGCATGTGCGTTGACATGAGTCAAAAAAGAAAATGCTCAGGAGACATGGTTCTGATCGAAAAATAATACTTTAGGAAAAATTACTTACAAAATTATTACACAGGCCGGGTTAAAGTTATAGTAAAAAACAACCCTTCAATAATTAACTCTGTATAATAAGCCAAATATTAAATTTTATAAAAAAACTGCATTTATAAATTAAAGTTCATAGTTTTATATACAGTTTGCTAAAAAATCATAGAAATAGGACTAAAAGTAAAAAAATATAATAATATAAACTTGAAAAAATGCTTCGATGCGTTTTTTTCTTGCATCTGAGTATATAGTTATGGAAGAAAGAATAGATCGACAGCATTGGCGTAACTACAGGGGTGCCGCCCCCCCCCCCAGGTACTGCTGGGCACCCCCCAGAGAAATCCTGAACTATGACTCTTGGCTACGTATTAATTTTTATTTGCTTGTGATGTAGTAAAAATGACGTCTTCTAGTTTTGTTTAGTTAATATTATTTTGTTCTGTTCAAAAAATGTGTTAAATTTTATTTTTTTAGAAAATTTGTAGGTATTTAAGTAATCTACGGGAACACGGTTTGATAACCAAGTCTATGAAATTTATTGATAGAGAAATTCATGTAAACGTTTTATTCAAAAAATGTGTTTTTTAAAATTATTTTTCATTAAAAAAAACAAAAGCCCTAGGCCCCTCCTGGGCTCAACACCAGGCCCCCCCAGGCCCACCCCAGGATAAATTGCTCATTACGCTAATGATCGACAGCACTTTTCAAATAATTCACAATAGATAATGCTGATCCAATAACGATAATAAACAAAAATTAATACGATAAGTATCTTGTTAATCGTTGCACAAAAAATATGCACAAAAAAACATATTCTAGTTTTGGTACAAGATAGCAATACAATACATATTTATTTCCATAATGTAGGTATACCGGGTGCGTGTCAAAAGTGGTTCACCCCTATAACTTTTTAATTTTTTCAGATAAAAAAACGAGATTTGATATGTTAGTATATGACATAAATTAGGATTGATTGACGTATTCAATTGTTTTTGGTCACTTCCTATTTCACCGGAAATGACTACAACTTTTGATTTTCAAATGGCACCCTTGGTATTTTTTTTACTTTATTCGATAGAAAATGGCATTCTGAATAAAATAACATATATGTCAACTTTTGACATTCTCGCTTAATAAAAAATTGTATTTTAAAATTCAATCTAGAGTGCCATGGTTATATTAAAAACATTAATTCTTAATCAAGGAGCCTTGG
Organism: Sitophilus oryzae; assembly: GCF_002938485.1. NCBI lineage: Eukaryota > Metazoa > Arthropoda > Insecta > Coleoptera > Curculionidae > Sitophilus > Sitophilus oryzae. The sequence goes on from NW_022146169.1 coordinate 540,436, forward strand.
AAAAATAAATTTCATCTTCTAATGTTTTTCGTGTCTTATCCTGACCAGTTAGAAAATGCTCAAATCGTATTTTTAATCATATCTCAATTTTTTCAAATGGAACGAGGGTGGCTCGTTAGCATATTTGGAAAAAGCATTTTTTTACGAATAATTTGATACCACACACTTGGTATTTCGATTAAAATTTTCGTTACGAACCGCAAGTTATAATTTCAACTAAACCATTTGGAAAATGTCAAAAGTTGACATACGACATGTCATTCTATTCAGAGTGTTATTTTCTATCGAATAAAGTAAAAAAATACAGAGGTTGCTATTTTGCATTTCAGGTAAAACAGGAAGTGACCGGAAACAATTGAATACGTCAATCAATCCTAATTTATGTCATATACTAACATAACAAATCTCGTTTTTTTATCTGAAAAAATAACAAAAGTTATAGGGGGTGAGCCACTTTTGAGACGCACCCGGTACCTATTTTAGTTTTTGAACATTTTAACACTACTAGTAGTAATAGCTGCTTGAATTTTTAAGGTTTCAATTATCAATTCTGAGCCATATAAGAGAAAATTAATAAATAGAAAACCAGTGATTTTCGGCTCAATGGCATTTTATCTCAGTGAACTTCAACAAGAAGATTTAAATTTTAAGTACCTCTTCAAACAGCAATACATTTCCAGAAGCGTAATCTACTAAAAATAACATATATTTTCTAATATTTACCTATTTTCGATACATCTATAAGCACAAATAAAATTCAAGTGTCTTTTAATAAAAAAAAGATTCAATATTAATTTTATTTTTGAAATATTTAAAAATATGATTATCTTTTCGAATATATACCGGGTGTTTTTCAAAAGTGGCTCACCCATAGCTGTTATAAAACCACTAATTTTGTTTTTGATGGTCTAATGTTTTTTCGTGACTTCACATACTTGCTATCTTCTGTCAAATTTTCATTAGGAACACAGCCATGGCATTATAGATTGAAATTTCCATAATTGAAATTAAAAATACTGTATGATCGAGAAAAAAACGGCGTCAACGATGGCTATGAAACGAAGATCGCTGTCATTTTATATTGTCAAGGTGTATGTGGCGCCATCTGTCGGAGAAGCGAGCAACTAAAACCGCAACGTGTCCAGAAACCTGAAGACAATATTTTGTTGTAGCGCCATCTCTTAATCAAGTCGACAAGTAAGCGAAGCAGACAATAGAATGTACTAGTAGATGGCGGACCCGTCCCGATAATTTTAGATTGTTCGCGAAACACTCACCACAGCTATAAAAGGAGCGCTTACGACAGTTGGAGAAGTTTAAGAGTTTTGAAATTTGAATATACCGCGTGGAAATTGAAAATCGGACAATTTGGTGAAGGAATCTTATAAATAGTTAGTTTGTTGTGTGTTATAAGTTAGTAATTGTGTATAAAGTGAGAAAAATAAATTCGTTAAGTATTTTATTGTGAGTTTAAATTAGTGGACCCACGGAATCCGTAACAATTGGTGTCGGAAGTGCGATTCAAGAGGATTTTAAGAAGAAATTAAGTGGATTGGAAGATTTTTAGACCCAATTAGAGTATTTTTATGGTTGGTACAAGAGAACAAGCGAAGAAAATGGAAGAAGTAAGCAAATTATTGGGCGATTTTATGGAGAATATGAGAAGAGAGAAGGCAGAAGAACAAGAGAGGCTGCGAAAAGAAAAAGCAGAAGATCAAGAAAGACTCCGTAAAGAACGAGAAGAAGAGCGAGCCCGACTAGAAAAAGAGAAAGCAGAAGAACAGGACCGCTTACTGAAAATTCTAGAAAATCAAGACAAAATTTTCGAAGATTTGAAAATCCAACGACAACAAGAGAAACAAGAAGAACAGGACCGGCTTGAGAAAATATTGGGTAATTTGGAAATTCGTTTGGAGGAGCGACGTCAGAGAGAAAAGCAAGAAGAACAGGACCGGCTTCAGAAAATCTTAGAAAATCAGGAAATTCGACTTCAGAAAAGCTTCGGAGACATGGAAAAAAAGCAAGAAGCAATGTTGGAAATGCGTTGCCAGGAACAGCAGAATCACTTCCAAGAAGCCGTAGAAGATCTGGAGGAACGCCTTCAGCAGAAAATGGAAAAATTAGAGATGGACCTACAGAAGACCAAGGTACAAGTAAGGACACCTGGCGTTTCTGGAACTGCGAACCTCAAGGCACCGACCTACGATGGACAAACCACCTGGACGATGTACCACCGCCAGTTTGAAGCAGCGGCTGCTGCCAATGGATGGACTGACCAGGAGAAAGCAGCGGCACTTGTCATCGCGCTGCGTGGCTCTGCCCTGGAACTCCTGCAAACTATTCCTGCAGCCCAACAGCAGGAATATCAAACTTTGGTCGCTGCACTGGACAGAAGATATGGCGACCAACATCGACGCCAACTTTACCAGGCCCAGATCAAGACACGCCTGCAGAGGTCCGGAGAGAGTCTGCAGGAATTCGAAGCAGACTTACGTCGGCTGGTACACCTAGCGTATCCTGAAGCACCGGAAGGATTTATGGAGGAACTCGCTGCTCAGTGCTTTATCAGCGGACTGAGGGACAACGAATTACAGAGGGCGCTGCAAATATCCCGATTTTCTACCAGCAGCGAAGCACTCGTCAGGGCGCTGGAAATCGAAGCTGCTTTTAGCGCCATCCCTAGACCGAAGATAAGATCGGTAACGTAGAGGAACAGCCCGAGAGTACCCACAGAAGTTTGGAGGAGATGTGTAGAAAATTCGACAAACTATGTGAGCTACTAATAAACAAGTAAGTCAACAACACCCAGACAGAGAACCAAAGAAGATTCCAGGACATGAGGTGCTATGGATGCGGCAGGAATGGCCACATCAAACGGTATTGTCGCATCCAAATGCGATTCCATTCACCATCCAGAGAACATCGGCACATCGGAAGATCCCAGGACATAAGTTGCTATAGATGTGGCAGGAATGGCCACATCAAACGGGATTGCCGCGTCCAAATGCGATTCCGTTTACCATCGAGAGAACATAGGCACCCGGAAATCAACACTAATGAGCGAGTATTGGCTGAAGAAAACAGAGCCCCTAGGATGTTTTCCGTTAGGAGTCTAGGAAAAACCGCTGACAGTTTGGTGATCAACGGGAAGGTCAATGGTAGAAGAAATCGAATGACTGTGGACACAGGCGCTATGGTATCGTTGGTGCAGACTAACTCAGTGCGAGGATTGAAGATGATGCCTCTTAGAAGAAGAGTGTATTTACGTACAGTTACGGGGGAAATGGCCGTTGTACGGGGAGAGGCTTTCATGGAATTGGAGTTAGGGAATTTGAAGTTTCGGCATAGCGTTTTAGTGGCGGACATTGAAGATGATTTTATCATGGGTATGGATGTGATCAGTCAACATGGTTTTTCGTTTGATCACCATAGAAACATCCTGAAAATCGGAAATGAGGAATTTTCTGTATCTAAAGAGAAGAGACCAGGAAATATGGAAGAAATATTATCGAAAATTGTGATGATACCTGGTGATACCAAGAAGACTGTGTTCGGGAAACTAGAGAAAACCGCTGGGTGCCGTGTAGGACGGGTACAAATTATCGACAACGACCTAGATCGACGACGAGCTACCTTGGACAAGAAAATGCAACATCGCGAAAGCACTATCAGAGTAAAGAATTTTAAACTGAGAACTGACGAACAATGGACGACGTTACAATTGAGGAAAGATCAAATGGAAGATCCAGACATCGGAGCAATACTACGGCTCAAGGAAGGTAACGGCGAGAGACCACCGTCGCAGGATATTGCGGACAGAGGGCTGGTTTTCAAAGCTCTCTGGGCTCAGTGGAATTCACTGGTGATTGAGAATGGATTGTTAAAGCGCACGTGGGAAAGTGCGGATGGCAGGACCGTAACAACTCAGTTACTGGTACCAAGGAAGAAAGTCACCCAGGTATTGGAAGAAATTCATGGTGGTAAAACTGGAGCCCATCTTGGGGTAAACAAGACCCTGAGCAAGCTGAGAGACCGTTTTTACTGGGTGGATTATTGTGAAGATGTTAAGAAATGGTGTCAACGTTGTAAGATTTGCGCAGCTAGACAAGGACCAAGTACTCGATCTGGAGGAAAAATGGAACAAGATAACGTTGGACGGTCGTTCGAAAGAGTCGTTAGGAAGGAAAGATTATTGGGAATTCATAAGGCCGTGAGAAGTAAGATTACGCTAGCCAGTGACCGGATGAAAGCTCGTTACGACCTCAGAGCTAATTCTACGGGATTTCAACAGGACGATAGAGTATGGTTGTATAATCCACAGCGCAAGAAAGGAAGGTCCCCAAAGTTAACTCCAGCATGGGAAGGTCCTTATACAGTCATCAAGAGGATAAATGATGTAGTGTACCGGATTCAACGCAGCCCTAGAAGTAAGATGAAAGTAGTTCATCTGGATCGATTGAAGAGATACCAGACAGGAAACCTTGATCGGGACGATCAAATTTGAGAAGGGGGCAATGTCAAGGTGTATGTGGCGCCATCTGTCGGAGAAGCGAGCAACTAAAACCGCAACGTGTCCAGAAACCTGAAGACAATATTTTGTTGTAGCGCCATCTCTTAATCAAGTCGACAAGTAAGCGAAGCAGACAATAGAATGTACTAGTAGATGGCGGACCCGTCCCGATAATTTTAGATTGTTCGCGAAACACTCACCACAGCTATATAAAAGGAGCGCTTACGACAGTTGGAGAAGTTTAAGAGTTTTGAAATTTGAATATACCGCGTGGAAATTGAAAATCGGACAATTTGGTGAAGGAATCTTATAAATAGTTAGTTTGTTGTGTGTTATAAGTTAGTAATTGTGTATAAAGTGAGAAAATAAATTCGTTAAGTATTTTATCGTGAGTTTAAATAGTGGACCCACGGAATCCGTAACAATATGTAAATTTATATGGGAAATGTCATCGATCGTCATTTCCCAGCCAACTGGACGCCATTTTTTTTCGATCATACGGTACCATTTGTTTAAGCAAAAATGTCAAAAGTTGGCATTGTCATTGCATTTAGAATATCATTTTCTATCGAATAAACTAAAAAAAATATTAAGGGTACCATCACAAATAATATCCAAAAATATCCTTATGGGTTTTTCGCCACTGCACTGCAAGAAAAATCTACAAAATAAAATAGTTATTTTTTTGTAAACACTTCTGGCGTTAAACCTAAACGGACGCTGCTTGTCAGAAGTTGTGTTTACAGTAATAAAAATTTGCCTAACAAAGAAAAATATGCTTAACGTTTCGGAAAGTTTTCTCTTTCCGTCGTCGGAAGCAAAAAAATATAAAGAATCAAGAAAAAAACTATTTAAAATATTTAAATTGAACTATTCGAGAACACTTTATTTTTTAAAACAGATACGTCTACAAGAAATCGTTGACGTTCTGTTAAAATGACATTATATTAAGTTAAACTTCAAAATTAACAATTACTACCTGATAATTACTTAATAAGGTAAAACCAAAAAGCCCAAACTTTCTGTATGATTATTTTTAAATTTTACGTATGTTATGTTTATTTATGTAATGTTCTTTAAAATCAAAGAAGCGATTGCCATACATTACTAACATCTACAGATGCATGAGCAATACATTTATTTTTATTAGATTGAATTAAAAAAGCCTCTTTTAATTTTCTTTTAGAGGCTATCGCTTCTTTCATTATAATTTTGGCGTTATTAAAATTTATTCTGTGCCCTGTGTTCCATGAATGCTGACAAATCTTAGATTTGTGAAAATCTCCCTTTCTTAAATAATCTTTATGTTCGTTAATTCTAACATTTAAGGGTCTAGATGTTTCACCAATGTAAAATTTATCGCATTCGCAGGGTATTTGGTATAATATACCTAATTTAACTTAATATAATGTCATTTTAACAGAACGTCAACGATTTCTTGTAGACGTATCTGTTTTAAAAAGTAAAGTGTTCTCGAATAGTTCAATTTAAATATTTTAAACAGTTTTTTTCTTGATTCTTTATATTTTTTTGCTTCCGACGACGGAAAGAGAAAACTTTCCGAAACGTTAAGCATTTTTTTCTTTGTTAGGCAAATTTTTATTACTGTAAACACAACTTCTGACAAGCAGCGTCCGTTTAGGTTTAACGCCAGAAGTGTTTACAAAAAATAACTATTTTATTTTGTAGATTTTTCTTGCAGTGCATTGGCGAAAAACCCATAAGGATATTTTTGGATAGATGAATCCGCCACATAGGTATAGACATTTTTTATCACAAATAATATAATACCGTTAAAAATCAAAAGTTGTAGTAATTTTCGGTGAAACAAGAAGTGACAGAAAAAAGTTGAATACGTCAATCAATCCTGATTTAAGTCATAATATGTACTAACACATCAAATCCCGTGTTTCTGTTTCAAAAAATAAAAAGTTATAGAGGTGAACCACTTCTGAAAAAACCAACCTGTATAATAAACAATTAAATATATAAAATATTTATATATTTCCAAAACTCAACAACGCAACGCCTTAATCTTTGTTTATCGTTTGTATGATTTTATTTTTTATTATTTTAAATTTGAATTGAATTGAATTGAAATTTAATATCAAGTATAATATGTGATATTTCAATAAAAAATAAATCAGTTATTTGTATAATATAGAAATATTTAGTACTAACACAAACGAGACTTAATAATAATATCAGATAAATTTAAGTTCTTAATACATTACGAATGGATTAATTTACTTTTTCTTAATCTGTATAAACTTTTTCCAATTAATATCAGATAAGATAATGGATTAACCGAGGGGTGAACACTTAGGGATTTATGGTGTACACATGAGAGGATTTCCAGGGGATGTACCAAGGATGTAGTGGATGTACCAAGGATGTACTAGAGGATGTAGGGGATGTACCGAGGATGTAGGGGATGTACCGAGGATGTACTAGAGGATGTAGGGGATGTACCGAGAATGTAGGGGATGTACTGAGGATGTACTAGAGGATGTAGGGGATGTACCGAGGATTTACCGGGGATGTATTTCGAATTATTTGGGGCGTAGTTCGCCGAATGCGATGTTTCAAGTCATCCAAATTTGTGGGTTGACTTTTGAATACTTTTTCCATAAGGTATCCTCCTCGGTATCCTCTTAAAAAAGTTGTTTTTTCTGATATTTTTTTTTCACTTTCTAATTTTTAAATAAGAATAACTCCAAAAAGCTTGGATTTGGGTACAGCACTTACATGGAAAATATTTAGAATTTTAAGAACGAGGTTTTTAAAGCATAATATTATTTTACCCATAGGTAATTTTGTTGCATCCCCGGATCATCTTAAACGTTTAATTGAAGATTTTTCAAAAGACAAACATTTACTGTCAATGTCAGACCTAAAAGCTGAGGATAAGATGAACTTCTCCGCTGCCGAAAAAATATGTTCTCTACAAGTAATCAAATTGCTTGAAAATGTTGCTGGTAGTGAAGGTACCCGAGCCTACTTCAATATAATGCATCTAGCCATATCGTCTTATCTAGATACGGGCTCTGACATAAAGAGAAGAATATATAATATCTGGTATGTTGTTTTTTTTCTCAGGATTTGGCGAAACTGGCTTGAAAATCATCCAAACTATAAAATTGAAGCTAATTTCATAACAGCCAATTGTTATAATTGGTTAGAGCTTAATGCTCATGCATTAATTAACCTAGTTTGCAATTTCCGTGAAAATCCCATTCTTACGCAAGACATGTTTCTTCCTTCTTTATTTCCTAGTCAAACGTGCGAGAAGATGTTTCGGGCTACAATATCAATCACTTCAACGTTTTCGACAGTAGTCAACTACAGCATTAAAGACATCATGCTACATATAGACAGGATCAAGGCAGTAAACAATATCTTAAATGATCTTAAAGATGTGATTTTTCCTCGAGAAAGGGCAAAAATATCTACTGAATCACACTCACAATTTCAAGATCTTGTTTAGAAAATGTAGTTTAAATGCTCTAAATGATGCAATACAAACTACGTGCGACTTGGGAATTGAAGTTGTTGATAACAGTTGGAATATCATGTCTATACCTGTATTAAAAAACCCTACCGATGAAAATGAAAGTGACAATCAAACAGAAGAAGTTGTCGGGGACCCGGTAAGTGATATGGCAAATTTCGTAGACGAAGAAACTGTACCAAACATTCTTAGTGCCCTACCAGTTGAGTCAGGAAACTCAGATAACCTGGATAATCAAGAAAGTAGCTTATTTATAGATTTATGCAACATTTCATCGGCAGGAATAGGAGAAGAACTTGTGATGAAAGATTTTTCAGCGAAGTTCGTCGAGGGAAATAATGCGGGTATAAATGAGCAGGCACCCATGGTTCGGGTAACCATAGGAAATAAAATTGCAGTTATAAAAAAATCCTCATTGTGTTGGCTCCTCGACGAAAAAAAAAATCAGTGTGGATCGCCTAAGACGATTTATTTTAAATAATCCTAAAGCGGCAACACTCGTGTCAAAAAAACAAAAAAAAAATCATCAGAGTGCAGTCGAAAATAATAAAAAAGAGAAATTGCCAGGCAAAACAAAAAAAAGGGAGGTAGAAGAATTTCTTCATGTGAAACATCTTCGGAGGATGATGTAACAGCAGTCATGGATCGGACCAAGACTCAAAAAATCAAGATCAAGATCGAGATCAAGACTCAAGACTTGAGCCAGAAGTTGAATTGAACAAATTTTATGCGGTTTACTACGATTCAGGGTGGTTCATCGGCGAGATCGAAGCAAAAATGGGAAAAACTTTCAGAATGAAATTTCTCAAAGGAAAAAAAATGGGGGTTTCTTTTATTGGCCCAAAAAAGCAGACACAGCGGAGGTCGAAAAAGAGTTAATTTTTTTCGGCCCTGTTTGTTTGTCGCCTGATTTGGACGGGAATTTGCAGTTAAAAAATGATGATTATCAAAATATATCTTTTGCCTATTCTCAAAAGAAGTAGCCCTCCTAGGATAATTTTTTTTTGAAAAGAGAACAATGTTAACTTTTTGTTTTTTTAATAGAGGTTTTATATTCCTTTCAAGGATTTTTAAATGTTTTTCTTTTTTTTATTCATTGTACGAGTATAAGACTGAGTTTGTTACGTTATTGTTCCTATTAGGTAATATGATTTACTTTTGTTAATTTACATAATGAGTGTATACAGTGAACAGCATTACAATTCGGACACATGTTTTTAATAACAATCGGTATTAAGTACAAATCCTAATCAATAAACAATTCAGTCAAATGCAGTGCCGCGCGAGGTGCCGCGTATCTCTACTACATAATCATAATACCACAGCAATCCCAGAACTTTAAAATATGAATTAGAACTGAACAGAATAATATGATTAACAGAATAACAAAACAGAATTATATAAACTATAAACAAAATAGAAAGTTAATGCTCTTACCACTGATTTCATTTATGTCAGAATTTCGACACAATTCATGTTTCAAAAATTTATTGTTTGACATTATTTCACGACGGGTATTCAAAAACACGTGTCCAAATTGTAATGCATCTCACTGTACCTAGTTTTGAGTAATATCATAATAGTGTAAAATATTATTATATATACAAAGAAATATGTAACTCCAAATCTTTAACTTGCATATTTTAAAATTTTATTTATATCTAGGTTTACTTGTTTTTCAGTTTTTGTAGGTGTAGGTACATTGTGTAAGAAAATATTTTAAAATATTTAAAAACACATCAATGTGTCGATTTTTTTATATCTAATAAAGCAATCATATTTGAAACTAAGTCTACCTTATTTATGAGCTTTGAGCAAGATGATGTTACTCCACAACATTGTCACCAGTAAATCCTTGAGTAAATCCCATATGAATACGCGTTCATATAACATCATCACTGGTCCTATACAGAATATTAATATCAATGCGTGTTAACTCATTGATAATAGGTACCTTTGCTATAAAAAAGCTAGGATAAAAACTAGTAGTTTAAAATTAATCTCCTGAAGGATATCGAGAAATGGATATCGTCATCACTATGAAAAAAATACAATAATTGTGCCACCTAACTTTTTAGCAATGATTTTATTATATTACTTTAAAAAAAATATAATAGATCAGCAGATTAAATTACAAAATATGGATAGTTTCCATTAGCATGAGCAGTTTAAGATATTTTTGGAAAAAAGTCCTCTAAAATTTGTGAAATTTGAATACAAATAATATGTCAATATGATTTTACAACATCGTTATTGACATTTAATTTTACAAATTTCACAAATTTGAGGGAACTTCGTTTCCAACTAAATTTACAGGGGATTTCCTATAGACGGTCTGCCGTTGCAATACCTGGTATTCTGATTGATATCTATACCTATATGATTGATAATAATATGAATAAGAACTAAAGGGATGTACCGGGGATGTACCGAGGATGTAGTGGATGTACAGAGGATGTAGGGGATGTACCGAGGATGTACCGGGGATGTAGTGGATGTACCGAGGATGTAGGGGATGTACTAGGGGATGTACGAAGATGTAGGGGATGTACCGAGGATGTACTGGAGGATGTAGGGGATGTACTAAGGATAGAGGATGTAGGTGTACACTTTTTGCCCTATGTGTTTACCCCTCGGGATTAACGTAATAAATATGTAATAACAATTTATACAAAAGTTCATTAGTACTTGATATATTCTGTCAGATTACTATTGACAAGTCTAACATACCCATACAGAGTGGTCTAAATGTATTCGGGAAACTGCGGTGGCATATTCCGCAGATAAAATTAGGTAAAAAAGTTCGAATAAATGTATGGATACAGGGTGTTGAGTTTATTTCAATTTTTTCCAAATAATTTCTGAAATAACGTCGATATTTGGATGAAAATTGGTGTCTGGATTGAAAAAATATACATAAATTCTAGATATTTGGAATGGAAATGATCAAAACAAGTAATTTTGTCAAAAAATAAACATATGTTGACTAGATAGTTATTTGATTAAAATGATAAATTTAGGAACTTTTTATTTTTTCATTTTTAATTAATCATACATTTTTCTAGAAAACATATGGTAGGTCAGTGTCTGCTGCACATTTATCACAAAAAAGGTAATTTAAGGAATCATACTGACACCAAAATCAATTTTTTTATGTCAAAAAACACCCAGACACCAATTTTCATTAGTGTTGCACAAGACAAGAATTCTTGTCTAGAAAATCAATTTTTTGTCTTGTCTTGAAATTCAAGACAAGACATTTTCAAAGTCTTGTCTTGCAGATTTCTTGAATGGCAAAGTCTTCTCTTGTCTTGCAAGACTTTTGAAATTTCTTGTCTTGAAAAATTTTACATTCTAACAAAAAGGTAATAACATTTCTATATTTTATTTCATAGAAAGCGTCGTATACAAAATGTAATACAGAGCAAAATTTTAGCAAAAAAAATCTTAACGGACCGCAAACGAACTACGTCAACTCGCCCGTTTGACGAAACAGGGGCCATTACCAAATAAAGTGCCAATTCCCAGTGCTCTCAAAAATGGCTCGTGATTTTTTTTGTACGCCGGCTACTTCTGTTCCCGCAGAAAGGCCCTTTTCGAAGACAGCACTGGTAATAAGGAAACACAGAAACCGGCTAAATTCAGAATCGGTAAGAAGTTGAATTTGTTTGAATTCCTGGATGGATGAATTTCCATAAGTTCATTTTTTAGTTCTAGTTGTTAATTCTTGTTAGTTTATTATGTTCTATTTTGGTTACCCGTTTGTTACGTTTATTTTTTATGGTACATATTTATTTTATTTTTTTATTATGGAAAATTGGTTGGAAACGTTTGGACACAGGGTGTGCGGAAAGGTCATGCTAGAGTGTACTATTTGCGCTATTTGATACTAATTTTTGTTCGCGGAGCAATTTCGTGCATGAAAAGTTGTACCAAATAGCGCAAATAGCGTGCTCCACGAACACACCATTAGTTTCAACCACCGGCACCGTTAGTTTTTTTATAATACCATTATACCAATATAATTTTGTGTATAATACCAATTACCAATATATGGTTTGTTGACTCGGCTTTATTTTATTTCATTCTCAACTCTAAAAAACAGGCTATGATAGAAAAAAAATGACCACTGGTCAATATTAATGCCGGGTTTATACAACATTTGCATAAGTCGTAATCATGATCACAGTCTTAATCATGGTCATAATCACAACGTAATTTTAATGTGCGTTTATAGAACATTTTCATAATCATAATTTCTATATCAGTGAAGTTGGGTAACATAATTAAAGGCTAAGTTCATGGTAGATGTCAACAGGTTTATAAGAAGTGTATAGTTTAACTTTTATGATTATGACTATGATTGTGATTACGACTATGTAAATGTTGTATAAACCCGGCATAACTTGCGCAAAGACCTAATTATCACTTAAAAAAATGTATCATTTCTAACTTTCAAGGAACCTTGAATTCAAGAAATCTTGCAAGACTCTTGAAATTTCTTGCATAATAAAGTCTTGTCTTGCCTTGAAGTTCAAGACAAGAAATTTTGAAAGTCTAGTCTTGAATTTCTCGCAAGAGTCTTGGTCTTGCAAGACGTTTTCAAGACTCTTGTGCAACACTAATTTGCATCCAAATATCGACGTTATTTCAGAAATCATTTGACAAAAATTGAAATAAGATATAATAATAGGTGGCGCCCCCTACAAGTAGGAATCATATGGACATCAAAATCAAATTTCTCATGTCAAAAAACTCCCAGACACCAATTTTCATCCAAATATCGGCGTTATTTCAGAAATTATTTGGCAAAAATCACAATAAAAATAAAACTTATACACCCTGTATCTCGAAACCAAGCATTTTAGGACATACATTTATACAAACTTGTTACTTATTTTTATCTGCAAAATATGCTGTCGATGTTTCCCGACTACAATTCGAACCACCCTGTATAATAAACACTAAACAGTATATTTACGGTATCAGAGAAAATAAATATTTTAGTTAAGTTCGTTATTTTAGTTAGTTAAGTTCTGTAATTTCTAAAATCACTTGTTTTTCTATTCTTTAGAGTTACTTGTTTTTGTAAAAAATATTGGCGTTATTTCAGAAATTATTTGGCAAAAATCGCAATAAAAATAAAGCTTATACACCCTGTATCTCGAAACTAAGCATTTTAGGACATACATTTATACAAACTTGTTACTTATTTTTATCTGCAAAATATGCTGCCGAAGTTTCCCGAATACAATTCGAACCACCCTGTATAATAAACACTAAACAGTATATTTACGGTATCAGAGAAAATAAATATTTTAGTTAAGTTCTTTATTTTAGTTGGTTAAGTTCTGTAATTTCTAAAATCACTTGTTTTTCTATTCTTTAGTTATTTGTTTTTGTAAAAAATGGTAACTACAAAAATACATTTTCTCTAAAATTGTCTTGCTCTTTTTGGTTCATAGGTAAAATAACAATATTTTGACGAGGTTTTTATTAAGGAAGTGTATATCACTTACCCCTATCATCTTGTACAAGTTCACACTGAGCAACAGTCATCATCAGACAAAAGAGACAGCATACAGCACTGATCATTTTTTCAGCCACATCAGAATACAAAAATCCTTTCTTCTAAACCGAAGCTCTAGAATTCACACGAAATTCGCATTTTGTTCTTTCGCCACTGGCTGTACCATCATTATCAGTAAATTTCCTGTTTCGAAATCGGGGTGCCCAACGGTCAGGATCACGAACTACTGTTTCATTAAGTTGTACCAGGGACCCTGCTGATAAGCAGCCCCGTACATAGATAAGCAATCGATTAGGTTTATCTGTTCAAACATAACTAGGGTAATCAACAATCTAAACAGTTGCTGTTTTCGTATAATCGTCCGTAATAGGTGCGATATAAAGATTAACATATTTTTGGAAAATTTAATTGAACTTATATTTTGACACAGCAGTCAAAAAATTGTGCACTGACTAAAAAAATATTCGAGATGTTTTAAATTGTTCTTAAATAAATAAATGTATTATATTCTTAACTATATATTTAGTCCTGAAGAGCTACAAGCACAAATTAACGAACTAAATACAGCCAGCAATAAAGTAGGTCTCAAAATAAATTTAGCAGAAACTAAAGTAATGTACAGGGTGGTCGAAATTGGTCTGTTTAAACAGAGTTTACCTATTTCCTGACTAGATAGAGCAAAACCCACATAGATGTCATGGGCTCGATTTCTGAGACACATTTAATAGTTACACTTTGGTAAATCGCCTGTTGATATTTTCACTGCAATTTTGTATTTCGCGATATAATAAAATTCTGCTAAAACGTTCTTTAGGCACTTTTTTAAGCAAAATCCAGTGGCGTAGTCAGTTTTTTTCTATACTTGCTCTTTTTGTCAGAAATAATAAAAAATATAATTTTTTAAATGGAAATCATAGTTAGGTATGACCCTAAAAAAATGCTGGCGTTTAACCCTTTCCAACGACATAAAGTTATGTGTATTTATTTCTGATAATGAGAGTAATATTAGGTTTTTTATCTTTGTATCGAAGCGGGCCTTGATTTTGTGTTGACCTAGTTGCCTAATTATTTTTTATCACAATTTAATATTCTTTATTATTATTTATTTGCATAATTAAAGACCTTTGAAAAGGTAAATGAATATTCTATATTAGTATTACCATTTACAATTAAAACGCCAGGGTTACATCTGCACTGTTAAATGCGGAGAATTTAGAGAGAATTGGATTGGAACATGTCGTAGTCCCATGTCTTTGACTACGAGGTCCTGTGATTTAACTCTTTTCGACATTTTTATGGGGGAAATTAAAACACCTTACATAAAGGAGGAACCATTGGGACGAGAGAAGAATTACAGAAGGCTACTAGGCAAGCTTTTGGTTATTACACCAGTTCGCCTAATAAATCTTTGTAACTCTGTGCGCAAAAGATGTTTATTGTGTATTCAACAAGGAGGTGCTCAGTTTGAACATCTGATGATTTTTTTAGAAAACTATATTCGTCACTCAAAAAATAAATTTTCTTAGTTTTGTTCTTTGTTTATTGTATCGATTTCAATTGTAATTAATAAAACTAATATAGAATGTTAATTTACATTTTCAAAATTTTTAATTATGCAGATAAATATTATAGAATATCAAATTGTGATAAAAATTATTAGGAAAATAGGTCAATACAAAATTATATTTTTTTTTTCCGACGACGGAAAGAGATAAACTTTCCGAAACGTTAAGCATTTTTTTCTTTGTTAGGCAAATTTGTATAACTGGTAAACATAACTTCTGACAAGCAGTGTCCGTTTAGGTTTAACGCAGACGTGTTTACAAAAAAATAACTATTTTATTTTGTAGATTTTCTTGCAGTGCAGTGGCGAAATGCCCATAAAGGATTTTTTTGGAGAGATAAATCCGCTACATAGGTATAGACATTTTTTACAAAATCAAGCCCGCTCTCATACGTAGAAAATAGATACCCATAACTTTATATCGTTGGAAAAAGTTAAACGCCAGTATTTTTTTAAGTTCATAGCCCACTACGATTTCCATTTAAAAATTAATTTTTTATTATTTCTGATAAAAAGAGCAAGCATAGAAAAAAGTTGACTACGCCACTGGATTGTGCTTAAAAAAGTGCCTTAAGAACGTTTTTACAGAATTTTGTTATTCCGCGAAATAAAAAAGTTATGGGCAATTTTCCAAATGGTAAAAAATTCAAAAAGACCCCGTATCTCAGTTGGCAGTGAAAATATCAACAGGCGGTTTACGCCATTAAACGTGTCTCAGACATCGAGTCCATGACATCTATGTCGGTTTTGCTACATCTATATAGTCAGGAAATAGGTTTTCTCTATTAAAACAGACCAATTTCGACCACCCTGTACAACAAAAATAGTGAACAGAAAAGACATTCTAATAAATAACACAACACTGGAAATGCTAAAAATTTAAATAAAGTCCATAAACTAATTTCGATTTTGAGAAAATATCTACTACAGTGCGACAACTGAATGAAGGGCAACGACGTCTGAAGCAGCAGAGGGGAAAGCGTGTAAAAAATCTAGTCATGTCATAGGCGTGCAAATTTATTTTAATCAGATTATTATTAAAAATATTAATCAGTTTTAATAAGTACATTGGAGGTAAATACAAATTTTGGTAATTATTTACTTAGATAATAATAGATATACTTAATATAATATTAGGTATAAACTAAGAACGCTGTGGTATTTTTGGTATTTTTTAAACTGAGTCTTAAACTTCAAATGTCTACCTAATAGGTACTTATCTAATAAAAAACAAATAGGTAAAAAAACTCAAAACATTTGGAAATAAATAAATAATATTAAAAGTATTATAATAAACTATGAACGGTCAAAACCTAAACTCTAAATTATAAATGTCTCTTTGGTAATGTAAGTACTTAACTATTAAATAAAAAACAAAAAACAAATACTAGGTCTATGAAACACCCTGTACATATAAGAGTCTAATTTTCTTTATCACTTTCATCGTCAGTGTCGGTGTCGGAATCATCATCACTGCTGTCATCAGTTTGAATAATTATAGGTTCCACTTCTTCCATGTACTGGTCAACCTCCCAAAATGTATTTTCAATGTTGATTACGTTTTTATTTTTTATTTCTAGATTTTCTCTTCAAAATGCGGGATAAAATTTTGTAAACCTAGGTGCAGCTGATTAAAAAAATTATACGACTTGATTAACTTATTTTTTATTTTAAGCAATGTATTATTTTTATGTCTCTATTCTTTATTCTTGATATTTTTATTAACTTGCAATCAGTTGAGTTATTATTGTTTGATAAAAATCCCCTTTGTTGCAGTCTTAATGGACCTCACTTTACCAAAAACAGAAATAAAACTCTTATGGTCATGATCAGATAAATAAATTAAATTAAACTGGTTTCAAAACTTACCACTTGCCCTAATATTATTAACTATTCCAAAAACGTCGTTACTTTGCTAACATTTTCGTCAATGTAAATTATGTTGCGTCCTTCTTCTCTGTATTTTCGAATTGACTTTAGCCAATGAAGAATCGTGGGTCTTTCCATTTGGCATTTTTTTGGCATATCCTTTTTGGCATTTCCGAAAATGAAATCCATTGGCCTTTAATAGCATCCTCAATGTTTCGCGACTATACGGAAAATTCATTATTTCTCGCAGCTTAAGGAGTAATTTTTTAAGTGTAGGAACGACTTTTAGCTCCAAATAAAACTTTTTTATTGTTTGTCTAATGACAGGAAAATCTTCGAAGTCTTTCATAAGAGACAAGCGGGTTTTTTTCTTAGGTGGTGATGACAGCATCTCAGCTGGACGTTCCCGTTGCCGCTCCTCATCTTCTCTATGAATTTTGCGGACTGTTTTTTGAGAAACCCCAGTATATAGAGACACGCAATCAATTTTTCTTTTTAGAGACACGCAATCAATTTTTCTTTTTAATTTAAAAGCATTGTTTCTTGCCTCTACATCGCAAACTCTACATACATTAGCGATAATTTCCCAAGATTGGCCAGCAAGGGGTTTCCTTGTAAAAAAATATTTCGTTCCATTATTTAAAAAAAACTATTTAAGGTTTAAGGATTGCTAAAACCCTACAAATATAAATGTATCAGGAAATGTGTCACTTATATATGACATTTTTTTTCCATGCAAATACTTACTTTATTACACAAAACAACCAAAAACGAGTCCAGTTAATAAGTGTAACAAAATAAACGAATTATAAATTAACCAAACCAAACAACTATTACTAATTAAAAAACACAGTTGGAACTTTTTCCGCCTACGCCTGTGACCAAAGTTCGGCAACGGCTTCCGATCTCAGGTAGGTACACAATTTAATTTTTTAAATTAGAATAATTTTTTAAACTAGGATTCCTAGGATGTCTCCTAGGAATAATCTCTCATCCTCTCACTCTGGCCCACGGCGAAAAATCGCCCGAGGCAGCGCTTTTGCCGGTTCTATTTTGTAGTAGGTATATTTGAAATAGTTTTTTAAATAATAAGTGGTAATAGTAATTTTATTCTGCATTTCTCCATGTAAATAAAATAGCAAATCCCAGAAGACAATACTACTGAGAAAATTCATAAGGTTAAGTAATGAAATAGAAATTTAAAATTTGTACTTCTAGTCTATACAAAATAAATTAGGATTATTACGAGAAAATTGTGACATCGTAAAATGCAAGGATGTTTTTTGCTCGCATTCTTTCGACCTCCCTTCATTCGGTTGTCAGACTGTAACTGTCACTAAAAATTTGCCATGACAACATCAGGCCTCTTGGATGCCATTTTATTGAAAAATTGCTCAATCCACACAAATTTGGACTAGATAGGTATAGGAAACCCTAATATAGTTTGAAAGAGCATTTAAATCTGCTTCGACTTATTTTAAAAAATACAGAGTATTGTATATTTGAAATAACGAAGTTTTTATGTAAAATAAATATTTAAAATAGACCAGAAATTTTTGATACCCCTATATACATTAAACGAACCAATTAAATTTTTCAGTAAAGTTTATTTCTCTGGCTTAAAAGTCAGCACAAGAATTAATTCTGAAAAGTAATGTACAGGATGTGAATAATCTTTCTTTTTATTATATCATGCATCTTTAAATATGTATATTCATGTATGTCAAAACCCAAACCTTGTAAACATATTTTTAACCCTTATAATAAATGCCTTATTTTGTGTCCAAGGATTCAAAAATGAAATAAAATACCGGGTGTTCCATAAGAAAAAATAGAACTTTGGTGTGGATCTTAGTTCTGACATACCCTGTACATTTCAACATAATTTTGTATTATGCGCATTGCCTCTCTACATATACCCATAAAATATTTTGTTTCTACATCTTTCCGTTTTCGTATAATCAAACGAGGCGAAGGAGACGCGCGTCACCCTGTATAAAGAGGAAATGAAATAAAACTACAAGCTTTTTTAAAACAATTTATTCTATAAAAGGTTACACTTTGGAATAACTAGGACCCTGGCGATGTTTCTTTTCCATGTCTAGTTGTTTAATACGAGCATAAGCTGCACTAGCCGCTAAAATCACTAAATTCGAAAACCACCACATAAACGATTTGGTTTCCTGGTACCAATAAGTTGCCAAAATAGTTTGAGCGCAAGCCTTTGCTGTACCCGATATATTATGTGTTAAAGCTGATGTATACTGCAAATAAATTTAAATTAATTCAGTCAATTTATAACAGTAATGCCTTAATTGTTACCTTGATTTGTAAAGAAGTGAAAAATCCTATTAAAAATCCACACACTCCTCCTCCCAGAAGGATTGCCCAAAAGAAAGGTTCCCTTAGATAAGGGTAATTAGTGATAATGGGTATTTCATCGTTCAGAATCATGATAGGGATGAAAAGAATAGAAGCATACACGTTATTTGCGTAAGATAATGCCCAGACTTGACCGTCTACTTTGGGTAATATTTTTTTGGTCCAGATGGAGTACAGTGACAAAGATAGAGAGCCAAGGATGCCGAAAATTGTTCCAGCAATTGAGAGACTGCCTACAAATTCAAAAACCTAAGAAGATTAACGATTAAAAAAGTTAAAACTACAGAAGCTATATACCGGGTGTGTCTCGAAAGTGGTTTATCCCTTTAACTTTTTTATTTTTTTTTTAGATAAAAAAACGAGATTTGGTGTGTTAGTATATGACAAAAAATAGGATTGACTGACGTATTCAATTGTTTTTGGTCACCTCCTGTTTCACGGGAAATTACTACAACTTTTAATTTTTAAATGTATACAGTCACAGTAGTTGTAATCTACTTTTAATAATCTAACTCTATAATACAGCCTCCATAAATACAACAATACATAATAAATAATATTCTAGTTAAAAGCCTCAATAATATGATATTTTACACTTTTTAGAAAGATGTGTAGAAAATTTAGTCTATAAATGGTTATATTTCAAAAACCACTCAATATATTACACAAACTATTTTTGCAATGAAAATAATTTACTGACAAAAATAATATACAGTAGGTATTCCACTGAAAAATAAACCATGCAGTGTGTTAAACTCAACTTTATAGTTATTTTTTAATAATGTTAATGATATTACAAAAGATATATTTTTTACAAACTCAACAATAAAAACGTATTTATTTAATCTTTTCCGGTAACACTTTACTAAAAAATTTCTATATATCTAATCTATTGAAGTACCTATTTCATAATAATTATTTTAAATTATCTAAAAATAGCTTGAACAATACAAACTGTACGCTATGTTAAAAAAAAATATTTTTTTATAAAATATGAATTACATCTTACCTGCAAAATGTTCTTGATCTACACCCATCCAGAATCCTGCGATTATAACACCGCAACACAACATACATTTCTTCGATGTCTTTTCCCCTAATATTAGAAATGTAAATAATACATTAAAAATAGTAGTTAAAGACCGTCCAATATAATAAAACGCCACCGATACGTATTTCAAACACAAATTATTAGATGCAATCATTCCAGTAAACATAATCGAGACTGGTAAAATCTAAAAATATATACGGTAAATTGAGAAGAAAAAATATCAAAATGTTTTCCATACCGTCTTTATAATTTGACGATCCCATATATTTGTGTCTGGAAATGAAAATGTGTGGGGAAATAATATGCTTAGGGTTTTCTTGCCATAACATATCAAAGCAGTTACTAAGGTCTGGCTTAAGTTTATAAATATCGGAGCATCTAACTCAATGTGACTCAATAAAGTCTTATTTACAAATACTGTAGCAATAGAAATAATCCTAAAATGGAGGCAGTAGCGTTAAGAATATGAACTGATATTATTTTAACACTTACCAATATCCACTTACAACAAGAAAGATTATTATGTACTTTCCTAACAAACTTTGCTCTTCAACCATTTTAATTTTGTCAATATTAATAGAATATTAGGTGATACCTAGTGGAACGTGGCTTATCATTGTTTTATATACTCATATTTAACTCTATAAAGACTATAATTTTTGAAAGGGAGTGTTTGTTTTCGTGGCTTTTAAAAAATGTTTTTATAAATTATATAGGTTATGTCTGCTGTTGTGTTTTCTATTGATATTCTGCAACCAAAAATACACCAGCTTAAATTTTAAAATTATCCATTTGCCGAGTTTAGTAATTGTAAATTTAAAGTACCAATATCATAAACAAATCAAATAAATAAGTTTATCAAAATAAAACAGAGAAAATAAATGTATTATGTATTTTAAATATTAATTAGATCTACTTTCATTCAAGGACAATTTTAACGACGAAATGGTGAATGATTTTTTAAAAGAAATGCATTTTTAGAGACAATTTTTTTATGATAAAATGTTGAAGGTATAAAAATTTAATTACGAATGGCTCAACAAGAAGAGACCAAGGAATGATCTCTTAATATTTTAACTTAAGTATTATTTTAAGTATCATATTAAATTACAAACAGAAATGTATTGTATTTATTAAAATCCTAAGTGGATTTTATTGTATACTCAAAAGCTAAATATCTTAAGAAAATGGAATGTAATAAATTTATTACAGTTAAAATATATTGATACTTTTGGTTAATAAAACAACATACATATATCATAAAATTATATTGTATATTTCTAACAACAATATAATAAAGTTTACTTTTCATATAGGCACCTATATGTAACAAATTTATTTTATAACATTTTTTAATAAACTGATTTTATTAACAAACATGCCGCAAAACATTAAATAAATAAATACATATTTTTAAATCAGCCTTAGAAATAAGAACGCCCTATAATTTCACTGGGGTCGGCCTAAAACTAATCTAAAAACTAACATTATTTAAGTTTTAACATGTCTCAAAAGACAAAAAGTCTCAAAAAATAAGTCGTATTTATAAATATTCCTAATCATAATTAGAAACAATTTAATATTTTTTACAAAAAAAATAGATGGCTTCTTTTAATATGTAACAATTTGATAAACGTCATAATATTATTGTTTAAATCTCTGATTTAAATCAAGATATTATAAACAAAAGCTCGAAATAACTGTCATAATTAAACAACTTTATTTTATATTCTTTTTCAACAATTGAGCGTCCGGATTGCACAACGACCTTAGCGCGTGGCCGCGGGCAGCCCAGTAGACAAGCGAGACAGCGACGCGCCGATTTAACAAAATAAATAATTTTAAACCT
This sequence comes from Sitophilus oryzae, assembly GCF_002938485.1. NCBI lineage: Eukaryota > Metazoa > Arthropoda > Insecta > Coleoptera > Curculionidae > Sitophilus > Sitophilus oryzae. The sequence goes on from NW_022146169.1 coordinate 562,702, forward strand.
GCCGTCATTTCGTTAATAATTATCGTAGCGCGTTGATTTTTACATAGAAATACTCATGAGTCTTTAGCGCTTCCGACAAGCCTAAATAACTGGATTATTTTTTATATTTTCGATTTGTTTACATTGCCCGAGCATATTATAACTTTGAGATAAAAATCTCTGTTATAAATTTTAAAACTGACAGATATGAATACTATCATTTAATTAATTATACATTTAGTTACAACCATAGACTTAAAATAAAATATAGACTACACTATTTACATCTCAACGCGGTCAAACAATATTTTTTGTATACATGTTTACTTCTGGGTACAGTCGACGGAGCCTTCCTCATCCAGCCTATGTTGTCACGTCTTTAATATTATCAATATTTTTTTTCTTGTTACACACATATATTGGGATATTAATACTACAGTTTAATAAAGTAGGTTTTAATATTCCATAGATGTATTAAATAGTTCTTATACTACTAAATTATAAGTCGGATACTGTTTAAAAAGGATAAGTTCTTTACAATATGACAACACCGATTAGAGGCGAGGGAGCCTATTCATTCATTTATTACCTTGTAGTACGCATCTGAAATGAAAACTGAGAAGAGTCTAACTTCCGAGAAGTTGATTCGGGTAAAACTCTTATCGCGGTTTCAGTACGTAAAGTATAATGATAGATAGTGACGAGTACTCTACTGACGAGGGGAAAAAAAGGAAGGGCTTAAGTATGGGGGAAGCTTTTGAAAGAAGTAAAAAAATATCTAGAACACCTACCAAATTTCAAAGAGAAGAAACTGAAGGAAAACTGGATCAAATTTTAGTGATGATGAGGGAGATGAGTCATGATCAAAAAGAAATGAAAAAAGAACAGAGAGATATTAAAAAAACTCAAGAAATAATGGCTCAACAAAAGCAGTTTAATGAAGAAATTCGTAGGCTAAAAAGAGGAAAATCAATTTTTGAAAAAAAGGAAAATACAGAAATTAGAAAGGAAAATTCTGAAGTGCGTGATGAATTGCGGAATATGAAAAGAGTAATGGAAATATTAGAAAAAGAGAGTAAAAAAAATAATGTAGTAATAAATGGATTAAAAATGACCACAAATGAACCACTGGTCTTAAAAGAACATATTAAAGATTTTATAAAAGAAAACTTAAATATTGATACTACTCCAAAATCAGTTACAAAAATAGGTGAAAAAACATGTGTTATTAGTCTTGAAAACGAGAAAGAGAAAAATGATATTATGGCTAATAAATCTAAATTAAGATATATGAGTGAAGATCGTATATTTATTAGTGAAGACATGACATTTAAAGAAAGGGAAAAGCAAAAGAAAATGAGACTGGTTGCCAAAACAGAAAAAGAAAAGGGAAATACCGTAAAAATAGGGTATAATAAAATTATTATCAATGGAGAAGAGTGGAGGTGGAATAAAATAACTGAAAGTATAGTGAAACAAACGTCAAAAAACTAATTAACTACGAATATGAGGGAAAACTGATGACGGACACTAGCAACGAAATGGTAATGACATGGAAAACAACGGACGGAACAAAAAAACAAGAAAAAACCCATAAAACCATAAACATAGCAGAACAGGAAAAGAAGAAAAACTATAAGAAGATAGGAACATGGAATATAAGAAGTTTGAATGGAAAGGAAATTGAATTGGCAGAAGAGTTCGAAAAGACCGCAATGGAAATTTTAATAATAACGGAAACGAAGAAAAAAGGAAAAGGTATAATGGAAATAGGAGACGGACACTTGCTCATATACAGTGGTGTAGAAGAAAACCAACGAGCATCGGCAGGTGTTGGATGTATAATACATAGTAAGATTAAAATGAATATGCAAAAATGGACGGCTGTATCGCCAAGAATAATAGCAATAGAAATTAATTATAACGGTAGAAACCTAACAATAATAGGAGTATACGGTCATGACGAAGTTGAGAAAGCAGAGAAGAAGGAAGAATTCTGGGACGAGTTATCCCTAGCGGTAGAAGAAGCTAAAGGAGAAATATACCTATTAGGCGATTTTAATGCCAGGGTTGGAATAGGAAATACGACAAATAATGAAATTATTGGTAAACACGGTGAAAATGTAAGAAATAACAATGGAAATAGATTAATAGATTTCTGTCAGACACATAATTTGATAATAACTAATACCTTCTTTGAACACAAAGATATACATAAATATACAAGAGTGGAACCTAGTAGAGGTGAAAGGTCGATAATAGATTATATTATAGTAGATAAATTTAATAGAAAAATGGTGAACGATGTGTGTGTAAAAAGGGGATATGAAATAAATAGTGATCATTTCTTGGTAGAAGCTAAATTAAAAGAATTTAACAATGTTCAAACGGCGAAAAGAATGAAAACGACCAAGAGACCGCCAGTAAATATAAATATAAGAAGTTATAAATTAAGGGAAAATGAAATAGCAAGGAAATTTGAGAACGAAACAAATAAGCAGATGGAAAAACTAATAGAGAGGACAAAAATGTTGACATTAGAAGAAATTTGGGAGGAATTTAAAAATATAATTTTAAATACGGCTAAAATAGTATGCGGGACCCATAAAATTAATACAGACAGAAAACAAACGGCATGGTGGTCAGAGAATTTAAAGAAACACATTAAAATTAAAAAACAAATGTGGAAAAAATTCCTAAGCAATAAAACGCAGGAAAATTATAAATTATATAAAGAACAATGTAAATATGTGAAAACGTCAGTAAGAGAGGCAAAACAAAAGACCTGGAAGGATTTTGGAGAAAAATTAGAAAGAGATAGTAAAGGAAATCAGAAACTGTTCTATAAGACACTAAAAAATATGAGAAATAAAACAGAATATGATACAGTGACAGTTAAAAGTACAGATGGTACAGTTTTAATTGAAGAAAACCAAATCATGCAAAGATGGCAGCAATATTTTGAACAACTTTTAAACGCAGATAGCACGTACCAGCAGAAAGAAATTGAAATATCTAATACTAAAGAGGAAATTGATATAGAAGTTGTTACTAGAGATGAGGTAGATGAAGCAATCAAGAAGTTAAAAAATGGTAAATCACCTGGACATGACAAAATAACAGCGGAGATGTTCAAAAACATGGGAATACTTGGAAAAGAAACATTAAGACAAATTTATAACAAAGTATGGAATGAAGAAAAAGTACCTTCAGATTGGACGCTAGGAGTTATATTGCCTATACATAAAAAGGGCGACAGGAAAGAATGTAATAATTATAGAGGAATAACAATATTAAGTACGGCGGTCAAAGTCTTTGAACAAATAATAGAAAGAAAACTGAGATCAATAACAGAAGCAAGTTTATCAAATTCCCAAAGTGGATTTAGAAAAGGAAGAAGCACTCAGGATAATATTTTTACAATCAAAGAAATTATAAACAAAACACTGACACATAATAAAGAGGCATACTTCGCATTCCTAGACATGGAAAAAGCATTTGATAGAGTACCAAGACAAGAAATATGGAACACGCTAAAGAAAAGAAATGTTGGTGATAAAATGATTAATGTAATAAAAAGTTTATATGACGAAACTAACAATTACGTAATAAAAAACAATATGAAATCTGAAATATTTAAGACAAAAGAAGGAGTACGCCAGGGAGGAAGCCTGAGTCCACTGTTATTTATAATTTATATGGACGAAATTATTCGTGAAACCAACCAGAGAATTAGACCAATGTACATCGGATATAGAAACTTGCAACCAATCGAAGTAACAGATTGTGCTTTTGCGGATGATGTAGTATTAGTCACGGATACCGTAAAAAAACTACAAGAGAATGTCAACATATGGAATAATGTGCTGATTAAAAAGGGTATGAAACTCAATAAAACAAAAACCAAAGTAATGCAGGTAGCGAAAGAAACAAAGAAAATACAAATACACGTAGATGATACGGAGTTAGAACAGGTCGAGACATATCAATATCTGGGTATTGTCATAGAAGCAAATGGAGACAACCATGTGGAAATAAATAACAGAATACAGAAAGCTAATAATGTATACTATGCAATGAATAAGGGATTTATAAACAAAAAAGAAATATCGAGTGAAACAAAGATGACAGTTTTTAAAACAATATATAGGCCGATACTGACTTATGGATGCGAATCTTGGGTACTAAATCAGCGTCAAAGAAGCAAAATACAAGCAATCGAAATGAAATACCTTAGAAAGGTCAGAAGTGTGACACGAAAAGACAGAATAAGAAACGATATAATAAGAAAAAATTTACAAATCCAATCAATGCAAGAATTTATAGAACAACGGCAATTGAGTTGGTGGGGACATTTACAAAGGATGAATAACGACATTCCAGTGAAGAAAATATGGGAATCAAGGACTCAAGGCAAAAGAAATAGAGGCAGACCAAAAGAAACGTGGAATAAAATAGTTGAACATATTTTACAAAGAAAAGGGAGTACGTGGGAAAGAGCAAAACAATTGGCACAAGATAGGAAGAAATGGTCTGCATTTGTCTATGACAAGATAACATGAACACGTAACCCAGACACCCTCAGGGGTAAAATGGGTGTTTTTCGATTATGTATGTATGTAGTACGCATCGCACGTGTGCGGTAAAGCTTTGTTGCCGCTATGTCCCCGGCTGTTTTAACGCATTTTCTCAGCTTGTAGTCCTTAAGTGTTTATTTTATTGGCATTTTCTGTTCAAGAACTATAAAATATGGTTCGCCAGTGCCAAATTTGCAAGAAATTTGACTTAAATAATCCATTTAAGTCTTGAAACGACTTTCGACCGGTAGGCAACTCTCAATTTACGCATTGGGAGTCAGTGGCGTTGTTGTAGAAAGGCGCTTATTTAGATAATATTTTAGTAAAATGTAAAATCTGATTTTTTTCTCTTACATTACATTATTTACTTACTTACATTGTAACAAAATCATAATTATAACCCTGTTAATAATTAATAATGTTTTTATTAAAAATATATTCCGGTTTATTCTAAAATTATCTTCAGAATCTAAAATAACATACAAGAATTTTAAAATGATATTACATTATGAAACAATATTTTTTAATATACCGGGTCGTCTCAAAAGTGGCTCACCCCTATAACTTTTTATTTTTTCAGATAAAAAAAAACAGATTTGCATGTTAGTAGGTATATGACATAAATTAGGATTTATTGACGTATTCAATTGTTTTTGGTCTCTTCCTTTTTCACCGAAATGATTACATCTTTTGATTTTTAAAGGCACCCTCGGTATATTGCTACTTTATTCGATAAAATATGACACTCTGAATAGAATGACATATCATATGCAAACTTTTGACATTGTCGCTTAAAAACAAATCGTATTTTAAATTTCAATCCAGGGTGCCATGGTGTTGTTAAAAACACTAAGTTTTAATCAAGGAGCCTTGGAAAAATAGTTTTGATCGTCTAATAGGTTTCGTGTCTTGTATAGGCCGGTTAAAAGATGTACAAATCGTATTTTTAATCATACATATGTCAATTTTTTCAAATGGAACAAGGGAGACTCATTAGCATATTTGGAAAAAGCATTTTTTTATGAATATATTGATACCACACACTTGGTATTTCGAGTCAAATTGTCGTTATGAACCGCGTGTTACAATTACAATTAAATCATATGCAAAAATGTCAAAAGTTGACATATGATATGTCATTCTATTCAGAGTGTCATTTTCTATCGAATAAAGTAGAAATATACCGAGGGTGCCGTAAAAATTAAAAGTTATAGTCATTTCCGGTGAAACAGGAAGTGACCAAAAACAATTGAATGCGTCAATCAATCCTAATTTATTTCATATACTAACATACTAAATCTTGTTTTTTTATTTGAAAATATAAAAAAATTATGGGGACGAGCCACTTTTGGGACGCACCCGGTATAATAAAGACAGTACCGAGTTAAATAAATGTAGTTTTTATTTTATCCACTTCCTATCACCTTCCTTGCTTTAATGGAACAGATTTATGTTTTCTCTAATTTACATAATAAGACATCCCTTAACCAGAAAAAAAAATTACAACATTCATATTTTTTTTCTCTCCCTGTCGCCGATTCTATTATATCTGTGGAATAGATCCTGTTAGATATTAGGGGTTGTAAATGTTTGACTAAAATTAATAATTTATTATTAATTTCAAAAACTACGTAATTTCGATTATAAAATTTCTTCTATAACGTGTGTTTTATTATTTTTATCCTTTTTGGACTCTAAATTGTTTTTTCTAAACTTTTATTTAAAAAACCTGTCCTAAATCTTAATAAAATATAAAAAAGTTTAAATACGATATATTTTTAATTTAATTATAGCTTCATTAAAATAAAAAAATTACCCGGCTATGATACGGAGAGTTCAGGTGTACTTGAGAAACGAAAGACAGTGTTGTGTTTCTCGGCAGAGTCGTCAGGGAACGACCGTTACGACAGAGACAACCTATCTATCGCTCGTGTCGCACTCGTTATAACCTAAAACAATAACATAACAATAACAAGACAGTGTCTGACCGCATGTTCCAGCTATTTATGAATGAGATGCTCAGTCTATATTTTATTTTAAGTCTATGGTTACAACATATTCAAAATTTAGGTCTATCGGTTTATGCTAGTACCAATAACGAGTATAAATAAAAAAATGGTCAGTACAACGCTCGCCGTTTTTAGCGCACGTTCAGTTTTGGTTTTAGTTTAAGCGCTATTTTTACAGAAAATAAATTCTGAACTTTGATCAAATGACAAGAACATTCTCATTGCCGATATCTCCTGGTTATAATGTAGTCCTTTTTTCAAAATATTGCGTTGTTTTAGCTTAAAAGGCTTTTAGAGAGCTACCGGCGCTGCGTTAATAAAGAGATGGCTATGTACGTCAATCGAAAGACATTTGCGATAGTCTTTTGTTTACACGAAGTATAGAAAATTTTTGCCACAGCTTGTTTACTACCAGTAGTATTTGTGCGTTTTTTAAAATTATATATTAAATAAAAAAAACGGCGTCAAAAAATGGAGAATGTCAATCGATGATAATTTTGGCGAGGTCAGTCTCTAGACTTCATTTACTAAAAATTGACATAAAGCTTGTCAAGAATTAACATTAAATTGTAGAAAGATTAATAAAGGATTGAACGTTTCCAGACTAACAAATCTATTTCCAAGAAATTATTTTTTCTAGAATTTTAAACTACACCATTAAAAGTAATTTTTACTCAATATAAAAATAAATTACCAGCGGCGTAACGTAGCGTCAATACAAGGGGATGTAATAAGTAACTGTAATTAACATTTCACCAATACAATAAAGTTTTTTTCTTTTTTTTTATTAAAGTCTTTAATTTTGAAGTTGCAAAAATAAAATATACAAAAATGTAACAGGTTAAAAAAATAATCAAACCAATTTAAAAAAAAAACTAATCTTATCTACCCTTTGACGACGATACTATATCGCGTTTCTTTGATTGATTCGTTTTTGTGCGTAAGTCCATTGGTGTGCTCTTTGAATAAGAAGACTAAGGAAGGAACATAATGCTATCCATGTATAGCATTGATTTGAAATTTTGTGGATTTGTCAGTCTTTACGGAGCTTATTTTATGTTATTTATTATTTATTCTACTACTGATAGTTGTATAAAGGTAGTAAATCTAGATGGAAATTGTGGCAGCACTTAAATTAACAGTGACACTATCGCGATTTATCGAAAAAGACTCTAAAATAGTTGGTTGTGTAGCGGGCGGTAGATCTCGGCAAAAATTGAGTGAAATAATGGAACAACTTTTCGCTAGTAAGTGACTATATAATATACATACGTGTAGTAAACCGATCATTTATGAAATTCACTTAAATTAACTAAATTATATATTTTTCTTGCATTTTAGCTTTTATTTATTACTTGTCAAAGATTAGATGTCAAAGAATTTAGATACGTTAATTTGACTTACCTGCTTCAGTAGCGTATCGTATGTTTGTTGTAATAAATACTTATTATAACTTATCTATTTTTTTAGAATTATATATTTTTATAACAATTTTAATAACTACCAACATTTATTCACAACGTAAAATAAAACAACAAATTATTGAGTCTACCCCACGTCTACCCTACATCATAGTTTTACATTTTTTAAATAAAATTAGAACGACACTGATAAACCGGAATTTAAGTCGGCCATATTTGAGGCCCATCGCGGTGTACCTAAGATTTTTGATATGCTTTTTCCTTAGTCTTCTTATTCAAAGGGTGTGCTTGTAGTGCAACCAACGGGGCATTCCATTTTATATTTATAACCAAATATATGTTTTGACAAGACTTTGACAATTAAAACAACAAATTACAACAGATTATATATTGATTATTATAATGACTTGAAACACCACGGCACACAGTAGGCAATATGTCCAAACCAAGTTGCAAAAAATAACATCCACAGTTAGCATTTATGGCAATAATATTAGATTGAAAACATATTAGTTAAGAGGAAACCACATAAAACTAACAAAAAAACATATTCGGAGTCTCTTTCGAGGGGCTGTAAAACGAACTTTGCGCAAAACCTACATTTTCAGTTAATTTGTGTCCAATAACCGCCTTTTTCTACAATTTTAAATAGTAGGCGTTGCATTCAAGTGACACAGTATTATAACAATTGAATCGGACGACCTTAGCTTACTGTCAATAATTATTGTAAAATTGTCATAACGTGTTTTACGTAGATTCCCGGTTGCGGTAAATTTAATGTGAAGGTAAGTAAAAAGTATCTTTTATTTTGATTTTTGGATAAAACTACGTAAAGGTCAAAGTAGAACATAATCATTTAAGGTTTTTTTGATAGTGGCATATATTCTATCTTAGAAAAGTTAAGTCAAAAAATCGCAAAAATCGCAACATTAAATTATTGGAAGCGTAAGTCTCCATGCGTATGTGTATAGTAACATCCTGTATGTGGATAATTCTCATAAATTAATTGTTATAGTAGCTAGAGCTAGAGAAGAACTTGAAATATAACGTTACGTAACTTTTCTCAAGATTTCCAAAGAAGTATGTCATAAATGTCAAATGACATTTTTTGACAAATTGACAAATTTTGACAGTACCTAATTTTTTAAATTAAATAAAATGGATTTTTCTTTCAGATTTAAAAATGTGTACTTCGTGACCATTGCTTCCAGCTGTTATAAAACAAAATATCAGTAAATAGTAGGTGGTAAAATAAAATTTAGATATTTTTAATAGGTATAAGTTCTGTTATTTTCTAAATCGTCATTGTTTAATTCTCAGAATATTGTTACTTATTTAAAATATAATAATAAAATATTGTTCACATATTGTCTGGTATTATTAGAGACCGAACTTATTCAAATGACAAACAATCTTGAATAAAAGTTCGATTGGATTAGTATACTAGGGTTTTATTTTATACATTGTGACACCCCCTTTATCTTTTTTATTTGACGTTTCCGAAAACTGTCTCAAATGAAAGTGGTTTTGAATAAATTTGCCAAAAAAGTATATTTCGCATATACAAAGTGCTTCAAAAAGTCGGGGCGTGGTTCAACTATCTTACTTCAAATTAGGTATAGGCTATGCTACAAAGTAGTTAGGATTTTTAGGAGAAAATAAATATAAAATAAAAAATTGGGTACTAATTTGAAATAAGAAAGTTGGGCCACACACAGGATTTCTAAGGCACCCTGTATATGCAAAGAAGACTGTTTTGAAAAATGTATTCGAGACCATTAAACTTTTATTCAAGACACTTTTTTCGAAAACGTCGAATAAAAAAGATACAGAGGATGTCAATATATAAAACAAACCCTGTATATGGCGGAGGAGTAATAATTGCTCAATATTTGTCTGTTTCATCTTGGCTCTGTCAAAAATCGTAAAATTTAGTGAAATGTAAAATATTCTTATCGCATTTTGGTAGCTGTATTAGTCAAAAGATGATTTTTCCATTTTATGAATCCCCTCCACCACCCCCAACCACTCTCAAGTCAGCCAAAACTAACAGGGTTCACGGCCTACGGGCATAGAATGTTTTTACCAAATTTGAATAAAATCGTACAAAAAAAGAATTTTTGCAACATACTTCTGGATTTTTGCCCACTGTGCGGCACTGGAATTAAGTTTTATTTTTTTACCTTGAACAGATGTTCACATGGTAGCGACCGATAAATCACTCCCAAACATTCGTGGCGTTTACTATACTATTATTGAGTGCCTTACAACCACATAACGATGAGTGTTCGCTTTATAAACATTTTCATTAAAATGACGGATACACAATTTTAATTTAGTATTAATAATATTCAATTCATTTGGAGGTCCTTCTTCAATAGTATTTAGTTTTTCTGAATACACCATAGTGATGATTGCAAAACTGAAGAATGATTACGAAATTATTTCTATTTTACAGCCATACTCAGAATCGGCTATGCGCGATGATAATTGTTATTTTATACCGCGATGTGTTTCAGAAACCGCATCACCCACCGACTAAAACATCACCCAGTAACCAAATAAATCTGGAGGTGTAATCGTGACCTCGGCTCGTTCATGTAAGATGTAACGAGGACAGTCGCATCATCGCGCAGTCGAGACATTTTTATTTTTAGCGTTTAGCGTAGGTCTTATCGTTATCTATAAAGCTCGGCCAATACACACATTAAATCATTGAAATTGAATTTAATTAATTGAATAAATTTGCTGAGAATTTTAATTTATTATAGGAGATCTCAGTGACTTTTTTAAATAAAAACGTATTACAATATTTTGAAGGGATGCCACGCATCACCCGCATCAATGGAAGCTCCGCCGCTGTAAATTACAACCATGTTAGGGCCAATTGGCAGTAAGCGCTATTAAAAAATAAAGAAGAGTACGCAAGTAATGACGTCTAGGGCGCTAAAATTATTATAGATTATCCCAGCCGTCTTTTTTTTCGACGCCGTTTTTTTTTCGTTCGTATGGTAGTTTGGATCGGTCGCGCAAAGATGCGCTTTTGACGCTTCTACTGTGCGACCAGCTCAAAACTAACTTTTGTTGAAGTGGTAAGCGTAAAAACAACCGTCACATTTGTCTTGATCAAAGTCGTTTTTTTCATGATCCGGACAAGAGAAATGTTCGAAAACGTCCGAGTCGTTCCATCTCTTATGAATGACGATGTGATTGGATAAAAGTGCTTTGTTCACCGTTGTGTATTTGCAGTGAAAACAACTATATTGTCGTTGGTTTTGAGGCGAATTTAAATTCACTGTAGATTTACCGCACACTAAATATTTGTTCTGAGAATAATCTGGTTGAACTGTAGATTGCTTCTTCGGTACAGATTTAGAAGTCTTTTCTTTATTGTTAGGTTTTTCGGAGTCTTTATCCGTATCTATTTTAAAACCGACAACTTTCTCCACTACGTGTCTACCTCCCTTGTGCTCCATAGCTACTTCGTAGTCATAGGAAATAAATGCGCACCTTTTGCATTTGTACCGTAGCATAATGCTGCTGGCCTGGTGCTCTTCGTATTCGTGGATTTTGAGCATTTGGCGGGATTCGCCGACGAACGAGCATTGGCGACATTTTATTCTCCGTCTGATAATAGAAGGTGGTGGAGGTTCCTCCTCCAATTCGTCTTTGATCCATTCTAGGCTGTGCTCTTCGATGCTAATCTCTTCAAATTCAGATCTGAAAACAGAAATATAAAATACGATGTAAAGTGTGTATGACAGAGTACCTTAACAAAAAGAAGTTGGTCAAGAGTAGTGTTGCACAAGACTAGAATTCTTGTCTTAAAAATCAATTTCTTGCCTTGTCTTGAAATTCAAGGCAAGAAATTTGTCTTGAAGTCTTGTCTTGCAGATTTCTTGAATGGCAAAGTCTTGTCTTGCCTTGCAAGACTCTTGAAATTTCTTGCCTTAAAAAATTTTACATTCTAACAAAAAGTTAATAATATTTCTATATTTTATCTCATAGAAAGCGTCGTTTATCGTAGTAAATTATGTTCTATTATATTTTAGTTACCTGTTTGTTACTTTTATTTTTTATGGTATTTATTTTATTTTTTAATTACCGTGTACCAGCGACTTCGTTCGCGTCGAATTAATCATTTGTAATGGTGACGATAAAAGCAAAGCAAGAATTTCCATTAATACCCTGTATAAATTTATAAAAAATCTTAAAATATGTAAAACAACAAAATAAAATATACAGACATATAATTTTCCGAAAAACTTACCGGTTTTTAAATAAAAAATATTTTAATATTTGAGGGATAGTTTCACCCCCTTAGAATTCAAGTTTTGAAAAATCCCTTCTTATCGAACCTCTACACCCTAAAGTCAATCTGTTTTCCAAAAATCAGCTTTTTACGTCAAGCGCTTTAAGCAGGATCGTGATTAATCAATGACCAGATTTTTCGAAACCCCCTGTATACATTTTTACAAAATCTTAAAATATGTAAAAAACAAAATAAAATATACGTGTTTAAGCGTTTTTTCGGAAACTTGACCGTTTTTTAAATAAAAAATATTGTAATATTTGAGGGGTGGTTTCACCCTCTTGGAACTGGAATTTCGAAAATTCCCTTCTTATCGAACCTCTACACCCTAGAGTCAACCTGTATGCCAAAATTGAGCTTCTTACGTTGAGTGGTTTGAGCAGGATCGTGATTGATCAGTATGTCAGTCACTTAAGGATTTTATATATTAGTAGAGATTATGGAAGATTGGTTGGAAAAGTTTGGACGCAGGGTGTACGGAAAGGCCATGCTAGAGTGTACTATTTTCGCTATTTGATACCACTTTTTGTTCGCGGAGCAATTTTTTGCATGAAAAGTAGTACCATATAGCGCAAATAGCGTGCTCCACGAACCCACCATTAGTTTCAACTACGATTAGTTTTTTTTTTTATAATACCATTATACCAATATAATTTTGTGTATAATACCAATTACCCAATATACGGTTTGTTGCCTCGACTTTATTTTTTTCATAATCAAAATTTTTATATCAGTGAAGTTGGGTAACATAATTAAAGGCTAAATTCATGGTAGATGTCAACAGGTTTATAAGAACTGGATAGTTTAACGTTTATGATTATGGACTATGATTGTGACTATGACTATGTAAATGTTGTATAAACCCGGCATAACTTGCGCAAAGACCTAATTATCACTTAAAAAAATGTGTAATTTCTAACTTTCAATAAGGAATCTTGAATTCAAGAAATCTTGCAAGACTCTTGAAATTTCTTGCATATTTTAAAGTCTTGTCTTGTCTTGAAATTCAAGACAAAAAATTTTGAAAGTCTTGTCTTGCATTTCTTGCAAGAGTCTTGGTCTTGCAAGACTTTTTCAAGACTCTTGTGCAACACTAGTCAAGAGCGAGTCATGATCGCGTATTTATAGCGTTGTATACAGGTACCACACTGCTACTAGTAATTTTGTAAAGTCTGATATGTCCTCTAAACCTTAATTGATACTGTTCAAATAAAAAGACTCAGGCAAAAACACGTACAAAATTCATCACAGAACTTCAATACGCTGATGACTGCGCTCTAGTTGCAAAAACGTTGCAGCAATTACAAGAAATGTTGAACACATATTATATGTACCTGGGCATGCGCGGCTTTGGGCCTTAAGCTGAACATCGATATAACTAAAATCACGTGCACTCCCCCGGAAGATCACAACAAATGCTATAAAAATCCGAGAAGAACTATTGGAATATATGTAGCAGAATTCAATTACCTTGGCAGTTTGATTTCGGAAAAGGCCAATATCGGCTTTGAAATTCAGCACAGGATTAGCAGCGCCTCAAGAGCATTCTGGAAATTAAAAGACAGGGTTTTCTACAACCATCCCCACCATGTTATATGGAAGCGAAAACTGGGTACCGTACCCCCGACATATGAACGCATTAAACAAGTTGCAACAGTGACAGCTTAGACAAATCTTAAGAAACAAATGGCTCCACCATGTCTCAAACGTATCAGTCCTTGAAAAAGCTAGCGGCGAGAGCGTTGAAGTCATGATTACTAAATTCCGCTTAAAATGGGTTGGACACGTATGCAGATTGCAAGGATATCGCCTACCAAAATCCCTACGGTGCCGATGAGCTTGTACAGGGTGGGTCAAATTCGACGCTTTTAAATGGAAACACCCTTTTCTATAGGAGATAGACGAAAACTAATATCGGTGTCTGGAGCTAATTTTCATCAAAAACATGATGGTGAAAACCGCACATCAATATCTGTTACTGTTTCGGAGTTAAGGGGTGTTTTTCAAAAATGTGCATTTTTAACAAATCGCTGTAACTTTTTTGCTCTGGAAAATTTTGTATTTCTATGAAAACATTTCCAAAGCACCTTTTTACGTAGAATTTAATGGTTTAAATATATATTTTTTTTAAATTAGTAATTTAAGAGTTATCAACAGAAAAAATGATTTTTTATTTGGGACACCCTCTATATTTTTAATTAACTGAAAATAATTTAAAATTACCTTTCCAAAAATATAGCACACTTGATATTTTGTTATCATCCCCTTCGAAATATAGAATTTTTAAAAGTTCGCCACTTTTAACTAGTAGGCTTTGGATCCCTTATTGATGATATGCCCTTAATGGAACTCAAAAACATATTTTACCAGCAAGACAACGCACCGCCCCTGAACGCTGAAGTTATCAGCAAATTTTGCAGCCAATTTCAAGAATAATTGGATAGCTAACCAAGATCCCAGCCGTTGGCCGTCGAGGCCGCCTGACTGAGTGCCCATGAATAAAGGTTCCTTATTCTTCCGTATAATCAGCGCCGGTTTATACATAAAGCGGAACAAGCGGCCGGTTGGGGGCCGGGGCCCCAATGGGGCCCGTATTTCAGTCATAAAAAAATATAAATATGAAAATGAAACAGGAGTCAATAGATAAATGGTCTTTTAAAAAAGGTAGAGTAAATATTTTAACTAAAATTTCTTTATTATGTACAATATAATGTTCATGATCAACGATCAAGCGACCAGGGTTTAGTAGATATAATAATTTATTGTTCTGCTCGGTGGTATCTTAAAATTGAGTTATTTGTTAATTAAATTAAATCTGCGAAGTATTATTCTCTTATAGTGGATTCCACACCTGATATTAACCATTGTGATCAATTAACTTTTATTTTAAGATACATACATAGTAAACAAGTAGAGGAAAGGTTCTTGGGATTTATTAAAATAGAAAAACAGACTGGCAGAATATCTTAAAGATGTTGTTTTAAAAAACTAGAAGCTTTAGGCTTAAAAATTGAGAACTGCCGTGGGTAATCTTATAACAATGCCGCTAATATGTCTGGTAATTATAACGGGCTGCAAGCTAGAATCAAGCTGTTATCTCCTACTGCTGTATATATACCATGTGCGAGCCATTCTTTAAACTTATCAGTGAATTTTTCAAGTGAATCTTGTCTTCAGGCTTCCAATTACATTTCCTTGGTTCAAGAAATATACGTATTCTTTTCCTCATCCACCCACCGTTTGTCTATTCTATTAAGTCGGTGTAAAATTTCTCTTAAACGTCTTAGTGGTACTATATGGTCAGCCTAGGCTGATGCAGTTGCTGCTCTTAAACTAAATTATAAAGCACTTATAGAACATTTTTCTGTCATTGCGAATGACCAAGGTGAAAAACCAATAAGAAGAAATGAAGCCTCTGCACTTTTAAAGAAAATGCAAAACTCGCGCATTGAAAAAAACATGCATTGTTGACTACCATATGGTTTAAAATCTTAGAAAGTGTCAATGCTACGAGCAAAGCTTTGCAAGATCCATCACTAAATATATTTACTAGCATCGAGTTATTGAAGTCACTAGTATCATTTGTCAAAACACTCCGTGGAAACTTTGACGGTATCGAAATTGAAGCAGCGACTTTAGTGGATGACGCTACCTATTAGAACTACTAACTATTATTATTAAGATCATATTTCTCTAACTAGAAAAAGAAAAGCATCTTTCGACGAATCAAAAGAAAATAAGGTTCACATAAGTAGCAAAGAGAAGTTTAAGGTAGAAGCCCATTACGTAATATGTGACTCCATAATTCAAGATCATGAAAGACGAATTAAAAGCTATCACACTGTCAACGAACGTTTTAAGTTGTTTTTTCAGCAATATCGATGACATAGCATTTGAAGAGTCTGCCAATATCTTGAAAAATACATATAAGTCGGATGTAGAAGGAGATGTATTAAATGATGAAATGGCTCATTTTCGAATAATATGTGCCAATATGAATAAAAAGGAAATGATTGAAAAATTTGAACTCGTGCAGTCACTAAAATCAACTTTCCCTAATGTGCTTACGTTGCTTGAAATTTATTTTACTATACCAGTTTCTAATGCTAGCGGGGAATGCTCATTTTCTGCGTTAAAAAGAATCAAAACTTATTTGAGATCCACCATTAGCCAATAGAGACTCGATGCTTTTTCTCTGATCCACATAGAAGGATCAAATACCGAAAAATTAGATTGCAATTTAATAATTGACCAGTTTGCAAAAGAGAAATGTAGAAAGAAACACATTTGATCAATGTCCCAAATTTTTATTTTGTTTACTTATTAAGTTATTTCTTTTATGTTCTGTTCAAAAATTATAAATGTTTTATTTTTGCGTTAAATGTTGTTTAATATTATTTAAAATGATTAACAAAATACATTGTATTCGTTGAAACTTCTTTTTACGTAGATAATTTAGTAAATCGTACAACACACAACACATTACATGCCTAACCATAATAATTATGTATAACAAACATAGGATAAATAGGGCCCGAAAAAAAATCCGCTTGGGGCCCAATGGCCCTTAAAACCGGCCCTGCGTATAATCTAGACAAGAATTAAAAATATTTAGAGTACGTTATGAGAGGGTATCTTTCACCCCTACTGAATTAATGAATTCCGGGAGAAATGTTCAAAAACTGCCCCGTCTGTCCATAACAGAAGACGGTCGACATGTCGAACAACTGTAGCAAAATCTCATGTCTTGGTTTGTTATTTATTTTTCGTCATACTATATTGTTATATTATTATAACATAAGCAAAATCAGAATGGAAAAGATGCATATAACGTCCGCCGGACGTTATCATAACGGCCGGCGGCCGTTAAGTTTCTAAGGTAATCGTAACGTCTGTCACCTGCAACAATGACTATTTATTGTCAGTTGGACTTTTCAAAAATTGGGAAAATAGACCGTCGCGAGAAATTCCGTTGGAAATACAGGAGGAAGCGGCTGCGGCTACTCAAAATTTACTTCCGACTATAACCAGAGAGAGATATCAGCAGGAATATGACAATTTTTTGAAGTGGCGGCAGGATAGAAGTATAAACAGCGTAAATGAAGCGGTATTGCTGGCTTATGCTAAAAGAATGTCTGAAATGTATTCTCCTACATCACTGTGGACAAAGATATCCATGCTGAAGCTTGCGTTGAGAGTATATGAAAACATCGACATATCAAGGTAAAAAGCCATTATATTCTTCGATATTTAATCATACTCATCTAAATTATATTTGTTCATAGATTTGGTAAACTGTTCATGTTTCTGAGGCGCAAAACGAAGGTTATTCACCAAAAAGCCAAAGTTCTGTCGGAGAATGACATAAATAATTTTCTACTGGATGCCGATGATTACACCTGGTTACTCGAAAAATTGTATTGGTGCTTGGTATTCTTGGAGCTTGTAGGCGCAGCGAGCTTTGGTCACTCACAGTTGATGATTTCGAAGATTCGGAGAAAAATATTCTTGTCTCATTAAGAAATACTAAAAATAAGAAAGATAGGAAATTTCTTATTCCAAAAACGGGCCTTCCGTTTGATGCCTATGGTTTATACAAAAATACATCAACCTGCGTCCTCGTAACTTTGACAATCCAAAATTTTTCATTGGTTACAAGAAAGGCAAGTGTGTTAAGCAAATCGTCGGTATACATACCATCGGGAGCGTACCGCAGAAAATTGCAAAATTTTTGAACTTGGAGAATCCAGAACGTTATACAGGGCATTCATTTCGTAGATCATCAGCAACCATGCTCGCCGAAAATGGTGGTGATTTACTATCGCTAAAGGAGCTAGGAGGATGGGAGTCTTCAACAGTGGCAGAAACTTACATAGAAAAATCAGTTTCCAAAAGAATGAAAATAACAAATCAACTTTTTCATGATAGCTCCAAAATAATGTGTCTTTAGTGGATACAAATATTTGCCATTCTTCAGTAGCATCATCTTCTTCTATAAAATCTGTAAATCCCTGGGAAGGATTACAGATTTCTAAGAACAACAAGTGCACTTTTAATTTCCATGTTCATTATCATGAAAAATGAATTTTAGTATAAGACATTATGTATTTTTTATCCTTACTTGTGTTATTGTTCAATAAAATTTGTTATTAAATAGTAGTGTTTATTGCTCTAAAAAATCTGCAGTATGACGAAAAATCTAGAACGCAACACGGCCGATAACAAATAACGGCCTTGGCTGCTTATGATCCTCGGCTATCGCCTCGGATCACAAACTTCAGCCCGGCCGTTATTTGTTGTTTATCGGCCTTATTACGTTAATAACTATTTATTGTTATTAGATATAGTTTAAATGTGTTGATGTTGGTTAAATATATTTTAAATTGTTATAAAATTCTGCATCTCTCATAGCAAACATTATTTTCGTTTTAATTGATGCTCACAGCTAGAATTTTTTTGCATTACAGCCGGTGTCGTTCAAAGCCTACACACAAAAAAAGAAATACTTCATTGATGTAATCATATTTTCTCAAAAGTTTTTACTAAATTTAAATAAACGGATACTTTTTTCAAGTATATATGTTTTGTTTAAATATATGCATTTGCTTAACAGCAAAATAATAATTTTTCATTATATTTTCTTAATTTAAAATAATATTTTTGTTTAGAAACTCTGATAGTATTAATTAAAGTTTTAAATATACTGCTTCCAAAATAAGTTACATTTTCTATTTAAAATATACCAGTCTATTTCAATGAACTTTATTAGGTTTCGATCAAGAAAAATAAAATATTATTTTAAGAATCTTATATATTTCATTTAAAACAAATCTTTGCTTTAATTGTTTAGTATAAGATCACAATATTATTCAAATAAAAATAACCAAGGAATTAAAACAGAGTTTTTCTTAAAATAAAAATATTTTATAGACATTTTGAAACTACTATGTTTCTGTTTAAATATATTTTGCTGCACAAACCAATTAAAAAATAAACATATTTACTAGGATTAGAATTATTTTTTTTATTAATTTTGTCTTGAGAATTAGCAAATTTCATTTCACCCCTTCCCATCACTTGTTTTCTAAACCTGCTTCAGGCGGCCGGTAATCGGTATTTTATAGTTGAGTTTTGAGTTGAACAGTTGCTTGATGGGACGCGGTAGGGGTGTTGCATGGGTGTTGCTGTTGCGTTTGGTGCCGTGGTGCGATTAGTTTTAATTATGGAAAAAAAGTTAGTAGTTAAAAAGTAAGTAAAATACTATAATAAATAAAAAAAGTTAATACTCTTTTTACTCAGCTGAACTCGCTTTTGAATTTACATAAGCAAAAACTAAAAATAATAATTTTTTAGTCGACTTCAACAAGATGAGTACAATTCTTTGGCTGCTAAAATAGTGCTCCTTTTCCCACAAAGCCAATGGGAGTGTATTACTGTCCCCCTGTGAAAAGAGCATGTAGTCCATTTCACAAGACACTTATGGCTAAGGGCAAACTAGTGAATCACTGCAGAAATATTTTATTTAGATCTGGTGATACCCAAAAACAAAGAAAAAGGCCAGATGACGAAGACTTTTGGTATTGTCCCGAAACAAAAAAAAGATAATTTAGAAGGTATAGCATTAAAATAGTAAAATTTAGTTGAATTAACAGAAAGCAATCATTTTAGATACATTTAAAGAAGAAATTGCATAGCTGCAACATAATACCGAGCCATGGAATAAAGTAATGGAATATTGGACTCGAACCTGGGAAGTTCGATCCACATCATGTGACATGTCATCCTCAGTGTCGCAATACGTTGCAAAATGACCAAACCAAACCAATGTTTATGCTGTACATACTAAAAATAAACTTTTAACAGAGATATTTTTGCCTTACTTTAAGAATTTTATTTTACTCAAATGAAACAAAAAGAAAATTGTTCGGAAAATTGAAAAGTCTCAAATTTAAAAATATATTTATTCAGACTAAGTAAAAACTTTTGTCGCTTCAATTCGGTCGTATCTTAAAACAAACTTTTACCCTTGTTTATATCATATACAAGGCTTTTACTAATATTCATTTTGAGAAATAAGTTACTCAAATGCAGATTGAATATACTTTAATCAAGAAAACCATTATATAACTTTAAATTCGAGGCATTTCACACAGAGTAAATGCAATTTTTATTGTAGAATTAGTTTATTTTCGCTTTAAATGATTGGATATCTTAAAACAACAATCGTTTGTGTCTTAGATATAGTAATACTAAATATTTAAATCTAAAATGTTTATTCTTGTTTTATAAACGTTGAAAGCCTACTTATTTAAAGCGGGCGAATTTTTATATACTCTATATCTCGAAGAGGAATCGAGCAAAATATCAAGTGTGTTATATTTTTGGAAAGGTAATTTTAAATTCTTTTCAATAAATTAAAAATATACAGTGTGCCCCATATAAAAAAACCAATTATCTGTTGATAATTCTTAAATTATTAATTTTAAAAAAATTATTCTTAAACCATTAAATTCTATGTAAAAAGGTGCTTTGGAAATGTTTTCATAGAAATACAAAATTTTCCATAGCAAAAAAGTTACAGCGATTTGTTAAAAATGCATATTTTTGAAAAACACCCCGTAACTCCGAAACGGTAACAGATATCGATATGCGGTTTTCACCATCATGTGTTTGACAAAAATTGAGCTCCAGACACCGATATTAGTTTTTGTCTATCTCCTATAGAAAAGGGTGTTTCCATTTAAAAGCGTCGAATTTGACCCACCCTGTACACGGTAAGAGGAAACCGGGTGGACATCTCAAAGGATACAAGGATATTTTCCACGAAAACTTAAAGGGAATCAGTGGGAGGAAGCAGCGCACAATAGGACGCAATGGAGAAGAATTTTAAACTCAGTTAATAACGACAACAAAAAAGTAAAGAGGCAACAAAGCAATGAGATTTTTGAATGTCCGGAGTGCGGAAGAGAGATAACATTACGTCTCGGGCTTTTCAGTCGCAGAAAAGCTCATGAAAGAAAACACCTTACGTAAGGGGTGGGGGTAGTTTTCACCCTTCCCGTACTTCTTATTTTTTGTGAAAGACAAATGTTAAAGCGCTTAGCGAAACATGCACACCCGAACTCTCATTCAAATCGGAATATTGGTTCTTAAAATATCTTAAAAATGTGTTTATTTTTTTTTTAAGTTCGATCCTCTAACGGACAAACGAAGCACTTTTGTATTTAAAATTGTGTCCAACGAACTTTGATTCCAAAAATACGCAATTTTTTTATACCCACTAAATATTTGGACACCATGTATATTGTATACAGAAATAGCAGATCAAAATTAAAGAAATATAACTGTGTGTCTAGTATTTTGCAGTAAATACCAAAGATCAAAACCTTGAATGAACCAGGGAATGAACTAGGAAACATTTGCCATGAACGTCTAGTTATTTCTTTGACTGTGCGCTGTTCTAACTTTAAGTATTTCATATATTAGTCAACCATCATATTGACCTTTATAATCTTTATAATAAAATAAACGTAGTAAATAGTAATACTTATTAACTGCGTTTAAACAATTGAGCGTCCGGATTGCACAACGACATTAGCGCGTGGCCGCGGGCAGCCCAGTAGGCAAGCGAGACAGCGACGCGCCGATTTAACAAAATAAATAATTTTAAACCTGCCGTCATTTCGTTAATAAAATTATCGTAGCGTGTTGATTTTTGCATAGAAATACTCATGAGTCCTTAGCGCTTCCGACAAGCCTAAATAACTGGATTATTTTTTATATTTTCGATTTGTTTACATTGCCCGAGCATATTATAACTTTGAGATAAAAATCTCTGTTACAAATTTTAAAACTGACAGATATGAATACTATCATTTAATTAGTTATACATTTAGTTACAACATATTCAAAATTTAGGTCTATCGGTTTATGCTAGCAGTAATAACGAGTATAAATAAAAAAATGGTCAGTACAACGCTCGCCGTTTTTAGCGCACGTTCAGCTTTGGTTTTAGTTTTAACGCTATTTTTACAGAAAATAAATTCTGAACTTTGATCAAATGACAAGAACATTATCATTGCTGATATCTCCTGGTTATAATGTAGTTCTTTTTTCAAAATATTGCATTGTTTTAGCTTAAAAAAAACTTGAATTATGCGGCTTTTTTGCGGGAGCTACCGGAGCTGCGTTAATAAAGAGATGGCTATGTGCGTCAATCATAGCCACAATAGACTGTAATTTTACCTCGTCACGAGATTTTTTTGGAAATATTGCACTTCCATTTATCCGGATTTCTACTAACTTTTGACCTTTCTTTTCGGTCGCATTTCCCTCTATTTAATAATAAATAATTTAAAAAAACGCACAAATACTACTGGTAGTAAACAAGCTCTGGCAAAAATTTTCTATACTCCGTGTAAACAAAAGACTATCGCAAATACTGTCTTTCGATTGACGTACATAGCCATCTCTTTATTAACGCAGCGCCGGTAGCTCTCGCAAAAAAGCCGCATAAAGTTTTTTAAGCTAAAACAATGCAATATTTTGAAAAAAGAACTACATTATAACCAGGAGATATCGGCAATGATAATGTTCTTGTCATTTGATCAAAGTTCAGAATTTATTTTCTGTAAAAATAGCGCTAAAACTAAAACCAAAGCTGAACGTGCGCTAAAAACGGCGAGCGTTGTACTGACCATTTTTTTATTTATACTCGTTATTACTGCTAGCATAAACCGATAGACCAAAATTTTGAATATTTTGTAACTAAATGTTTAACTAATTAAATGATAGTATTCATATCTGTCAGTTTTAAAATTTATAACAGAGATTTTTATCTCAAAGTTATAATATGCTCGGGCAATGTAAACAAATCAAAAATATAAAAAATAATCCAGTTATTTAGGCTTGTCGGAAGCGCTAAAGACTCATGAGTATTTCTATGCAAAAATCAACATGATGCGATAATTATTAACGAAATGACGGCAGGTTTAAAATTATTTATTTTGTTAAATCGGCGCGTCGCTGTCCGCGGGCACGCGCTAAGGTCGTTGGGCAATCCAATCAATTGAAAACTGTTTAATTAACTGAATTTAAACAACTTCTTGAAAAAAATGTTTTATGTTCACATGGGCTCCCACCCTGATATTTCAAATTTTAGATTATTAGCACTAAATTTTTATACAGGGTGAGTCTTAAATAAGTGCAAATATTTTTAGGGGTAGTATATTTCGATCCGAGAAACACGTTTATGAGGTTTTTGTCGCGAATTTTTTTTTGAAAATTTTGAATTTCTTGGAAATTTTTAGCTGACCATACCAACAGGTATGGAAGGCTATTAAGATCCGCAAAAAAAGTTTTTTTAATTTCACTCAAAATGAGTTATTTGGGTCAATTGGGTCATAAATAAATGACCTAAATACAAAATATTTTCATGGTGTCTGTCTGTCTGTCCGTCTGTCTGTAACACGATAACACGCTAAACCGATTTTAACCAAATTTGGCACAAAAATACTGTGGCACCCGAGAATCTGGCCATTACCTTTGGGTGGGGGTGGGGGGTTGGTAAGGGGGTATGGGAGGGGGTTATAAATTTTAAAAAATCGTAACTACAAAATTATAGTAGCTAGCGAAACGCGGTTGTCAATTTAAGATTAGGAATAATATCAAAATCAGTCAAAGTCGCAGTTTTTGAGATATTCCGTGTTTCCGTAGTCCGTTTTTGAGAAAATCCGTGTGGAGAACTCCAAACTACCATCGGCCGCGACCCCAGGTGGCGGATAGGGGAAGTAACCGCGGACCAAAATTGGAAAAATTCCTTTACTTTGAAACTAAAAGAACTGCCTACCAACAACGGCGCCAATTTTTTAAATTTTTAGTTAAAAAACATATCTTCATAATATGGTAAAATAGGTAGTAGGTATATAACTTATTTTTAAGAAAACCCAGAAAAAATCCAGTGGTTTCTCAAAATTTAAAGAAAAACATTTTTTTTGCATTTTCAAAAGTAAAATATCTTAGTTATTTTGGGCTTTTTATTTTGAAAAACGGTAAAGAGAAAATATGTTTCTTTTATCGAGATCTATCAGCCCTGAAAATATTTCCATTTATTTAGGACTCATCCTGTATATTTTTCATATATTCCTTCATATACTTAAAATGTAAACATTTAAAATATAACAGATTACTTTCTTCTTATTTAGCTTATCATGATATTCCACGTTTATCAGTTATTTGTTATATCTTCCAAATGAATTGAATTTATCTCAACTTTTTCCATCTAATTTTTAACAAATTTTGTTATACAGGGTGGCGCACCTCATTCGCCTCGGTTGATTATACAAAAACGGAAAGATGAAGAAACAAAATATTTTATGGGTATATGTGGGGAGTCAATGATAATGTTCTTGTCATTTGATCAAAGTTCAGAATTTATTTTCTGTAAAAATAGCGCTAAAACTAAAACCAAAGCTGAACGTGCGCTAAAAACGGCGAGCGTTGTACTGACCATTTTTTTATTTATACTCATTATTGGTACTAGCATAAACCGATAGACCAAAATTTTGAATATTTTGTAACTAAATGTATAACTAATTAAATGATAGTATTCATATCTGTCAGTTTTAAAATTTATAACAGAGATTTTTATCTCAAAGTTATAATATGCTCGGGCAATGTAAACAAATCAAAAATATAAAAAATAATCCAGTTATTTAGGCTTGTCGGAAGCGCTAAAGACTCATGAGTATTTCTATGCACAAATCAACACGATGCGATAATTATTAACGAAATGACGGCAGGTTTAAAATTATTTATTTTGTTAAATCGGCGCGTCGCTGTCTCGCTTGCCTACTGGGCTGCCCGCGGCCACGCGCTAAGGTCGTTGTGCAATCCGGACGTACAATTGAAAACTGTTTAA
The DNA here is from genome assembly GCF_002938485.1 of Sitophilus oryzae. Lineage (NCBI taxonomy): Eukaryota > Metazoa > Arthropoda > Insecta > Coleoptera > Curculionidae > Sitophilus > Sitophilus oryzae. The sequence continues at coordinate 587,919 of NW_022146169.1, forward strand.
TTAACTGAATTTAAACAACTTCTTGAAAAAATTGTTTTATGTTCACATGGGCTCCCACCCTGATATTTCAAATTTTAGATTATTAGCACTAAATTTTTATACAGGGTGAGTCTTAAATAAGTGCAAATATTTTTAGGGGTAGTATATTTCGATCCCAGAAACATGTTTATGAGGTTTTTGTCGCGAATTTTTTTTTGAAAATTTTGAATTTCTTGGAAATTTTTAGCCGACTATACCAACAGGTATGGAAGGCTATTAAGATCCGCAAAAAAAAGTTTTTTTAATTTCACTCAAAATGAGTTATTTGAGTCAATTGGGTCATAAATAAATGACCTAAATACAAAATATTTTCATGGTGTCTGTCTGTCTGTCCGTCTGTCTGTAACACGATAACACGCTAAACCGATTTTAACCAAATTTGGCACAAAAATACTGTGGCACCCGAGAATCTGGCCATTAGCTTTGGGTGGGGGTGGGGGGTTGGTAAGGGGGTATGGGAGGGGGTTATAAAAATCGTAACTCCAAAATTATAGTAGCTAGCGAAACGCGGTTGTCAATTTAAGATTAGGAATAATATCAAAATCAGTCAAAGTCGCAGTTTTTGAGATATTCCGTGTTTCCGTAGTCCGTTTTTGAGAAAATCCGTGTGGAGAACTCCAAACTCCCATCGGCCGCGACCCCAGGTGGCGGATAGGGGAAGTAACCGCGGACCAAAATTGGAAAAATTCCTTTACTTTGAAACTAAAAGAACTGCCTACCAACAACGGCGCCAATTTTTTAAATTTTTAGTTAAAAAACATATCTTCATAATATGGTAAAATAGGTAGTAGGTATATAACTTTTTTTTAAGAAAACCCAGAAAAAATCCAGTGGTTCTCAAAATTTAAAGAAAAACATTTTTTTACATTTTCAAAAGTAAAATATCTTAGTTATTTTGGACTTTTTATTTTGAAAAACGGTAAAGAGAAAATATGTTTCTTTTATCGAGATCTACCAGCCATGAAAATATTTCCATTTATTTAGGACTCACCCTGTATATTTTTCATATATTCCTTCATATACTTAAAATGTAAACATTTAAAATATAACAGATTACTTTCTTCTTATTTAGCTTATCATGATATTCCACGTTTATCAGTTATTTGTTATATCTTCCAAATGAATTGAATTTATCTCAACTTTTTCCATCTAATTTTTAACAAATTTTGTTATACAGGGTGGCGCACCTCATTCGCCTCGGTTGATTATACAAAAATGGAAAGATGAAGAAACAAAATATTTTATGGGTATATGTGGGGAGTCAATGTGCACAATTTAAAATTATTTTGAAATATACAGGGCGTCTCAGAACTAAGATCCATACCAAAGTTATATTTTTTCTTATGGAACACCCGGTATTTTATTTCATTTTTGAATTGTTGGGCCCAAAAAATTACATTTCTTATAAGGGTTAAATATGTTTAAAATCACTAGTTTTTGAGATATTTAAAGATATTTAAATATGCTGGCTAGTAGAGAATTGCGTATCAATACCCTGTACATTACTTTTCAGAATTAATTCTTGTGAAATAAACTTTACTGAAAAATTTTATTGCTTTCTTATATTTATACAGGGGTACCAAAAATTAGTGATCTATTTTAAGGATTTATTTTACATAAAAACTTTGTTATTTCAAATGCAACAGCCTGTAATTTTTTAAATAAATCAAAGCATATTCAAATGCTCTTTCAAACTATATTAGGGTTTTCTATACCTATCTATCTCAGATTTTGAATAAAATGCTATTTTTAAATAAAATTGCAATCAAGATGGCTGGTGTCGCCATGGCAATTTTCAAGCGATTTTTACCAATTTTTTATTTTTTCGGTAGTTTTATACAGGTACGGACAAAAAGTTATTAGTCTTCAAAACAGTCAAAAGACATGTAGGTGGCGCCCCCTACAAATGGGAATCATATTGACATCAAAAACACCCAGACGTCAATTTTTATCCAAATATCAACTACCTTATATAGTTCAGAAATTATTTGGAAAAAAAGAAAAAAAAATGAAACTTCTATACACCCTGTATCTCCGAAACGAAGCATTTTAGGACATCAATTTATACGAACTGTTTTACTTATTTTTATCTACAAAATAACTTGCCGAAGTTTCCCGAATACAATTATCGGGCCACCCTGTATATCTAATAGATACTGGAAACTTTTAAAATTTGCTTATTAAATTAATTGATTAATTAATATTAAGTTTTATTAATTATTGTTTAAAAGTGCGTCTGCTGGATCTGTGTCTATGAAAGGAATGCGGACAAAAAACATTTAAATAAACAGCAATATATTTTATACGTCGACTTGACGAGTACGTCACCGCAAATCGCTCCGCCCACTCATTATATTGGCTACTTGCAAATTTGTCGAATTTTTATTGATGGGACGCGTCCTCTAATTTTTTACGAAAATCATCGAGAGAATATCGTTTCCCCGCTCACGGATACCCCGTAACTACAGAACGAACAGACGTACTTGTACTTCTTTTTAAAAAATCTTCAGATAAAATTTAAAATGACCTCGCAACACTGTCAGTTACCAAGTTAATTTTAGTTGCATGCCTGTAAAACTGATTCATGAATAACTTACTTGGGATCAACAACAGGTTTAACCTTTTCGTATTCTCCAGTCATATAATTAAAAACTTTTTCCTCTTCACAAGCAATTTTACGCATCTTCCTCTTCCTTTTATGCCGTCTTTCTTCCCTATCTATGTTTTCGATATTTGCCATATTAGAATAGCCACGAAACCGTAATCATTCGACACCGCATAGACTAAGGAGATAATTACAACTGCAACAGAATATTTTCAAAAACAGCCTTGAAAGCATAGTAAATGTATAAATATTGATAAGTAACCTGGCTTTGGCAGCGTTGCCAAGTTTAGTAAAATATCACAAGAGCTGTTGAATTCTTTCACTGAATAAAGTATAGTGGCAATAAGAAGATCAGACATCTATTGAGGTCATGATGATCCCATCAAAACCTAAAGCTACTCTTAATTAACATTATGATAAATTAGTATGTTGATTGAGAAATATAGGTACATAATATGAGTAGTTGATACGAGTGGGTCCTAGCATAATTATATACTTAATTTCAGCTGCATTAATTATTGTTAGTTTGTTTATGGTTCTTATGCGATACCTACTAATAAGTTTCGGACAAAGGTTTCTGAACAAGGAAATCTACAGTATGTTCCCGGATTGTCTTTACAAGAGAAAAAAAAAACTTTTTTATTATTTACATTTTAAGGAAAATGCATTCTTCATAAAAAAATTTGCTTGTTCTAAAACGGTTAATCCAGTTTATACTTTTCCAAATTTCTATACTGTTTTAGAGAAAATTAACCAAAAAAAACATGAAAATATAGTGGAATTTTTAAATCAAAAAAGAAGTCCTAAAAATCAAAACGTGTTTCTATGGTAATATAATTTCGTTTTCATTCTTTTGATAGATTCTGATCATATTCTGATAGATTGATATTGATAGAATTTTAATTAACGTCATATTTGTTGCTGTTTTAAAATGTTAAAGAAGCACAAAATTTATTTAGTTCAATGCTAGAGGGAAATGGTGATAATAGTTATCGGAAAATGTGATACTTTAACAGAAAAAAATACGACGTTAATCAAAATTAATAATGAAAAATTTGACATTGTTAATATACAATTTCTATAAAATCACACATATTACACTGTCAAATTCTTTCACAAAATAAAATCTTTGACAAATAAATTTAATAGTGTAATAATGGCCTTAGAAAAAAATTCAACCATATTTTGATGTTTTTTTTTTCAATTTTCCCTAAAATAGCATGGAAATATGGAAAAGTATGAACGAGATTAACCATTTTAGAACAAGCAAGATTTCTTATGAAGAATGCATTTTCTCAAAATCTCAATAATAAAAAAGTTTTTCCTCTTGTAAAGACAATCCCTGGGACATACTGTATACAGAATCCTGTCGAGAACTACTTCTATTAATATAGCAAAAAAGTGCATTTAGAAAAAGTCTGAAAATACATCAGACAGTATAGTAGTACTGTCGCCGGGTACCCACTAAGATGTACTCTAAGATGGCGGTACTTATCTGTTATACAGGAGCTACATGTAAATTTTATTTATCAATACCTGCTATATATTATTAATAGAGACATCATGCACACAACATATTTGGAAAAATTATATAAAGTTTTAATATACAGAGTGTAAATGAAATAAGACAAAATTCAGAAGGCGATTGCTGTTATTTCATTAAAAAATATTGCTCATATTTCATTCACTCCAATAGTGTTTTCTGTAAAGTTCATTGGCTAATATAGTACCGGTCATATATTATGTACTTAATTCTCTTATTGAAAACCTATTTAGATACTTATAAATAAAGTATATAACTTTTATTGAGTTTAATATAATAAATAAAATATAATAAAATAAATTTATTTTCTGTATTTTAATTTTAATATGATGAGTAAAAACTGTGTTAAAGTAAAGTATACAAACAGCGATAAAGTCAGAGAAGGTCGCACACAACGTCTTGTTCAACTTTGATAAAACCACATCCTGATTAGATAAAAGTGTGTGTTTCAAAGCCTATAGCCTGCGTCGCGTCGTGTAGATAAATGGTTTCTTCGATGTATTGTAGAAATAACAACTCACATGGAGAGAAAATATACCATGTGCATTTATGTACAGGGTGGGTCAAATTCGACGCTTTTAAATGGAAACACCCTTTTCTATAGAAGATAGACGAAAACTAATATCGGTGTCTGAGCTCAATTTTCATCAAAAATATGATAGTGAAAACCGCATATCAATATCTGTTACCGTTTCGGAGTTACGGGGTATTTTTCAAAAATGTGCATTTTTAACAAATCGCTGTAACTTTTTTGTTAAGGAAAATTTTGTATTTCTAAGAAAACATTTCCAAAGCACCTTTTTACGTAGAATTTAATGGTTTAAGTATAATTTTTTTAACATTAATAATTTAAGAGTTATCAACAGAAAAATTGATTTTTTATTTGGGACACCCTCTATATTTTTAATTAACCGAAGAGAATTTAAAATTTCCTTTCCAAAAATATAGCACACTTGATATTTTGTTATAATCCCCTTCGAAATACAGAATTTTTAAAAGTTCGCCACTTTTAATTAGTAGGCTTTGGACCCATTAATTATTGATGATATGCCCTTAATGGAACTCGAAGACATATTTTTCCAGCAAGACGACGCACCGCCTCTGAACGCTGAAGTTATTAGCAAATTTTTGCAGCCAATTTCAAGAATAATTGGATAGCTAACCAAGATCCCAGCCGTTGGCCGTCGAGGCCGCCTGACTTAGAGCCCATGGATCTAATACTATGGATATATTTGCGAATAAAGGTTCCTTATTCTTCCGTATAATCTAGACAAGAATTAAAAATACTTAGCAGTTATGAAAGGGTATCTTTCACCCCCACTGAGTTAATGAATTCCGCGAGAAATGTTCAAAAACTGCCCTGTCTGTCCATAACAGATATAAGGTCGATATGTCGAACACCTGTAGCAAAATCTCATGTCTTGATTTGCTATTTATTTTTATTGTTATTAGATATAGTTTAAATGTGTTGATGTTGGTTAAATATATTTTAAATTGTTATAAAATTCTGCATCTCTCATAGCAAATATTATTTTCTTTTTAATTGGTGCTCACAGCTTGAATTTTTTTGCATTACAGCCGGTGCCGTTCAAAGCCTACTTATTTAAAGTAGGCGAATTTTTATATACTCTATATCTCGAAGAGGAATCGAACAAAATATCAACTGTGTTATATTTTTGGAAAGGTAATTTTAATTTTTTTTCAATAAATTAAAAATATACAGGGTGTCCCATATAAAAAATCAAATTTTCTGTTGATAATTCTTAAATTATTAATTTTAAAAAAATTATACTTAAACCATTAAATTCTACGTAAAAAGGTGCTTTGGAAATGTTTTCATAAAAATACAAAATTTTCCATAGCAAAAAAGTTACAGTGATTTGTTAAAAATGCATATTTTTGAAAAACACCCCGTAACTCCGAAACGGTAACAGATATCGATATGCGGTTTTCACCATCATGTTTTTGACAAAAATTGAGCTCCAGACACCAATATTAGTTTTTGTCTATCTCCTATAGAAAAGGGTGTTTCCATTTAAAAGCGTCGAATTTGATCCACCCTGTACATCCTGTATATCACAACTTTATATTTAATTTCAAGTGCGTTATAAGTTTTAATTGACTCTTAAATAAGTTCAAATATTTTCAGGGTGGTGTATTTCGACCTCAGGAACAAGTCTATGAGTTTCCTTTTCGCAAAAAAAAACGATGTTCAAACGCTAAAAATATCTCGCGCTATCTAAATAGGGTGTTTCAAAAAACATGTGCCATCTCTCGTGGGGAGATTCCTCATGTAAAAATAAAATTTATTTTTCATATCAACATAGGTCAGATTCTGCTTTGTTTCGTAGCTACAGAGTGTTAAAGTCTAATATTTATTATTAAATATTATTGACTATTAGTCCAACCTACAGCAATTTCAAATAAAAAATAATGGTATTTAAGATACTTACAAAAAAACTAATTTTAAAAAGTTTTAACATCCTGTAACTCTAAAACTATGTATTTCCATACTTATGTTTATAAGAACTTTTTTTTTATATTTTTTGATGAGGAATCAATGAGTACTTATTTAAAGCTTTCGCAAGTTAATGATATTAAATTTTTTTAAAGGTTGCTATTAGACTTGGGTCAAGGTAAATTAATAAAATTGCATTTATCTCATCAAGGAGGCCGAAATCGACAAAATATCAAGAGACAACTTTTAATCGGCACTAAACTGTTTACACTATTTCACTAACAAGAGAAAACCAAGTCAGTGGCGTACATGCTTTTTTTAGAAAAATATTCCAGTGATAACCCATATGCACGTCCTTGGTGAATATGTCGACACTTTTTTAGCTTCAAAATATGTCGCGTTTATAGTAACTTTTATCCTCAAAATTTCATTCGAAACGCTAAAAGTACTTGGAAGAAAATTATAATAAATCGAAAAAATAATAAGACTAACACCTGTAGCTATACGAAAGGCTATTGACCTGTAGCTATACGAAACAAAGCAGAATCGGACCTATGTTGATATCAAAAATATATCTTATTTTTTAGTGAGGAATCTCCCCACGACAGATGGCACATGTTTTTTGAAACACCCTGTATAACGATGCGCGATGATGCGACTGTCCCCGTTAGTGTAAGTTCACACAGAAAGCTATGCGATGCAATGCGACGCGTCGCGTTTATTTTAAACTCATAATCTTTAGTGAGAAAAGCGCGATGCTTCGCTATATGCTATGCAGTGCGATATGGCGCGTCGGTTTGATTTTCAAACATGTTTGTTTTTATTCGCTCAAGATGCAGGAGATGAAACGCTCATGCCACGATGAAACCTCAACAGATTCAAACAAACGAAGCTGTTGGATTGGAACACCATTGGTTTCGCCTTCTTATTCTTCAGACACAAACCACTCTTATACAAAGATGTAAATGAAGTATTAAACTAAGTAAACAGCACAATAATTAGCATCTATTTTGTTTCTTACCGTAAAGTTACTGCAAGTCGTTCTTCGACACTGATTGGCAACCTCCAATTTGTAGTCGCCTTTTCCAGTAATGGTGCTACACCATTTTCAATATACCTAAACCAAAGCCTAAACGTCTCTAATGACATTCGGAAATACTGTTGAAATTTATCAGGATAAATGGTTAATTCGGGAAACAAATGATGAAATTCGCCGTATATCACCCGATCTCGATTAATTTCATGTATCCATTGCCTTTTTTTGTTAATCTTTAAAAAAACGTATCTTAAAAGCGAATTCTCTAATAATATCAAGTTTGTAGCATCCAGGGTGCTTGTTGCACATCAAACTACTAACTAAATCGTTTTTCATTGCCTCCTGTTTGAACACGATGAAAATATAGCAAGCGATAACGCCATAGCATTGCATAGCATAGCATCGTCCAACACTTAATTGCTTTCTGTGTACACTTACCTACGTCTCGAACACCGGCGAACGCGAGCTGGGGTCAGTGAACTTTCCGGCCGAGATTATGTCTCCCGTTCGCTGTTTTAGTCGGTGGGTGATGCGGTTTATTAAACATCCCCTTCGCGGTATAAAATAAAAACTATGACCGATTTTAAGTGCGGCTGTAAAATAGCAATAATTTTGCAATCGTCCTTCAGTTCTAATAATTCAGAAAAATTAAAAACTATTGAAGGAGGACCTCCAAAGCATATTTTGAATATTAATACTAAATTAACATCGTGTGTTCGTCATTTTAGTGAAAATGCTTATAAAAATGAACACTGATTATGTGGTTGTAAGGCACTCAATAAAATTTTTTGTTGGCCTTGTCTACTATTTCATCTAACAGACGTGTTCACAACTTTGTTTTTTTTACCTAAATTTAGTTCTTTTTTTAAATTGCTCTAATTATTTTTTTACCTGTTGCATTTTTTATATACTTTATTTTTAAACTTCAAATTTAAAGACTGTAATAAAAAAAAGAGAAAAACTTTATTGTGTTGGTAAAATTGCAGTTACTTATTACATCCCGTTGTATACGCCACTGATAAAATGGACCGCTGTATAAAAATGACTGCTATAAAAATACTTACGCTAGCAAGTCCACAAACTACATTGGTAATATCCCGTAATGCCTAAGCCTCTATACTAACTATATCTCATTGTTTGAACAGCCAAGATATGCTCTGCATAATTTTGTACGTCAAATGTGTCCATTGTCTACTTGGATTATTAAAATACTTTTTTTTAAGTATTTTATTAATCCAACGCCGCCACTGGTCTTAAAAGGTAACAGAAATAAACAGAAATAAATAATATTCACCCCTTTTTATAACATTTTTATTTACAACAAATATATTCGATTATTTAACACTTATCTTCCACTTGACCCATAGGTTTCAGATCCTCAGCTACCCGGAAGTTGCACCCTGTCGATGCCAAAATATCTTCAACTCCCACACCTTCAGCCAACTCGATCAACGTTAATCCTTCTTCCTTATCCACAGTAAAAACTGCCTTCTCCGTTATAATCAGATCAACCACCCCCCTACCAGTCAAGGGTAACGTACAGTTCTCCAAAATCTTCTTACCCCCATCCTTCGCCGAGTGCTCCATACATACAACCACTTTAGTACCAGGAGCCGCTACCAGATCCATGGCTCCGCCCATACCTTTCACTAGCTTTCCTGGTATCATCCAGTTAGCTAGGTCACCGTATTGGGACACCTCCATGGCTCCTAGAATGGTTAAGTCGATATGGCCTCCGCGTATCATTGAGAAGCTTTCGTCGCTGCTGAAGAATGACGCTCCGGGAACAACGGTTACGGTTTCCTTTCCAGCGTTGATTAGGTCGGCGTCAACGCATTCTGGAGCTGGGAATGGTCCCAAACCCAAAATCCCGTTTTCGGATTGCAGGAATACCTGTACGCCTTTGGGGATGTAGCTGGATGCCAACATTGGCATTCCGATACCTAGATTAGCTATAATAATTTATTAAAGAAAATATTAATTTATAAACAAAGAAAGAAATACCTAGACTGTCCAACGGGAGGATCCCTGACAGTGACAGTGGTATTTTAATTCACACATTTTACTACACATTTTTCTGTCATTTTTTTCTGCCTGACTTATTGGGCAAACTTGGATCACATTATACAATATGATCGAAAAAAAAACGGTGTCAGCGATGACTATGAAATGAAGATCGCTGTCATTTTGTACAGGGTGAGTTTTCTACGATGGTCACTATGGGTATTTCGGAAACTACTAGAGTTAGAGAGTCGGTTAAATAGGAAAAGAATTGCAGTTTTGTAGGGTCATAAATATGCGCCTTTCGGATTTTTGAAAATGTTTATGGCTTACTAGATATTAATATATAATCTACTTTAGACAAAAGTTTTCAGATAAAAGTTGTAGATAATCACATCCTTAATGATATTGTGTCCTCTGTTTTTTTTTCTAAAGCCTGTCATTTTTGACATATGACACAAATATGTTTTTTAAATGGTAACCATAGTTGGCCATGACTTCATAAAGCACCATTTTTAAGACTTTTAGCGATATAAATTATGTTTTTTTTTAAATTACTGAGTTTCATCTTCTAAAATTCTAATTTTGTACCTCTAAAAATTTCATTATAGCCTAAATATTCCCAATTATGTCCCACTAGCAAAACTATGCTCGTTACTCTAGTTGAAATCCTGTAAAAGGTTTTCTTAGCTTGAATAATAAATTATAATACCAAGTTAGACCTTTTGAATTATCAAAATATTTACTTTTTATTTTTTTTAGAATTTTCAAATTATACTTCCTAACATTTTTAGAATAATTATATAACAAATTTTTCTTGTATTTACTCTTTAAACCCGTGTATTTGTTTAGCCTGCTGTAAGTTATTCTCAGCACCAGCAGAGAATGCACCAAGCTTATACCGGGTGCATCTCAAAAGTGGCTCACCCCTATAACTTTTCTATTTTTTTCAATTAAAAAAAGCGAGATTTGGTATATGTTAGTATATAACATAAATTAAGATTGATTGACGTATTTAATTGTTTTCGGTCACTTCCTGTTTCACCGGAAATGACTAAAACTTTTGATTTTTAAATGGTACCCTCGGTATTTTTTTACTTTATTCGATAGAAACTAACAGTCTGAATAGAATGACATATCATATGTATGTCAACTTTTGACATTTTCGCATATGGTTTAATTGAAATTATAACTTGCGGTTCGTAACGAATGACTCAAAATACCCAGTGTGTTAGTGATGGGCAAAACTGTTATTTTTAGATAACAGTTGAAACTGGTATAGTTATTTATAAAAAAACAGCTTAAAATAACAGCTTAAAAATAACAGGTTTCTTTATTTTATTGGTAAATCTCTGAAAGAGTATGAGGCGGTCACCGCCAGGCGTATTAACGCAGTTGCAAGTTGCAACAATGACATGCTCGGTGGTAGTATTTCCAGGGTGTCAAAACATTTCTAAATATCGATTGTTATCTAAAATACCTCTCTAAAAACGGTGGTTGTTTACAAATAAGCGCTGTTTACAAATTGCGATATAAAAAAGCCAAAATTCCGCCACTTGTCTATACCTATACATTCCGATCTACCTACGCCTTGCCCCTCGATCCGCGTAGATCCTGAATTGCGTAGCAGTGTACAGGGTGCATTTCACTCGACGGGCGAGAAGCTCTTAGTTATAATTTTACCATTTGCGGTCAAAAAATAGCAATATAAGAAAATGTGTAGTATATTCTTCATAAGTAAACCAACTACACACTAGAATTCGAATTAATTTTACACTTAAACTAGCGTGTACCCGCGACTTCGTTCGCGTCGAATTAATAATTTGTAATGGTGATGATAAAGGAAAGCAAGAATTTCTATTAAGATACAAACTGGATAAAATTTTCTCACATTCGCCAAAAATAAGCTTTAAACGTCGAGCGGTTTAAGCAGAATCGTGGTTAATCAATTACTCAACTTTTTGGAACACCCTGTATAATTTTTTAAAAAATTTCAAAATATGTAAAAAAACAAAATGAATTATGCGTGTCCAAGCGTTTTCCCGAAAGACTAACCGTTTTTTAAATAACAAATATTGTAATATTTGAGGGGCGTTTTCACCCTCTTGGAATTTGAGATTCGAAAAACCCCTCCTTATCGAACCTCAACCCCACAGTCAATCCGTTTGCCAAAAATCAGCTTTAAACGTCAAGCAGTTTAAGCAGAATCGTGATTACTCAATGGTCATATTTTATGAAACACCCTGTATATATTTTTAAAAAATCTTAAAATATGTAAAACAACGAAATAAAATATACGTGTTTAAGAGTTTTTTCGAAAAACTCACCGGTTTTTAAATAAAAAATATTCTAATATTTGAGGGTGGTTCTCTTAGAATTCGAGTTTCAAAAAACCCCTTCTTATCGAACCTCTACACCCTAAAGTCAATCCGTTTTCCAAAAATCAGCTTTTTACGTCGAGGATTTTAAGCAGGATTGTGATTAATCAATGACCAGATTTTTCAAAACACCCTGTATAATTTTTAAAAAATCTTAAAATATTATTCTGAAAATTTTTCAGAATGGTGGGTTCATACAGCCAAATAAAATAAAATAAGAATAAAATAAAATAAAATAAGAAAGTTGGTTATATGGGATACCGTACATGCGTTCATACAGCCAAATAAAATAACAAATAAAATAAGAAGTCTTTATCTTTTAACTTCTTGTTTTATTTTATGTGAAAACGGCTTTGCGCACGCTTAATTCTAACCTACAAATATTTTCAGTTTGGATTTAATTTATTTTATAATTTCACATAAGTAAAATGTATAATATAGTAGGCAACGAATAAATAAATATACTAAAAATAGTAAAATTACTATAAACAATCGTAAAAGTTAACTTTTATCCAGCTTCATCGTACTGCGCATGAGCAAATATATATTTCTTATTTTATTTTATTTGACTGTATGAACGCACACAAATAAGAATTCCTTATTTCTTATTTTATTTTATTCTTATTTTATTTTATTTGGCTGTATGAACCCACCATAAATAAACACTTAAATATTGAAACGTAATAACGTACTGAAACATACAGCGCCATAATATCTCGACCTCCGCCCGTTATGCTCGTTAACAGGTTGAAAAACAATGTATCTAAAACAACTGATGCGTTATTCTCCAATCTGTTTCGAACCTCCATCGACAATCGACCGATGCAGCAGCGTTCCTTTCCCATTCCGATTAGCTCGACCACCACCCTGTTATGCTCGTAACAGGTTGAAAAACAACGTATCTAAAATGACTGCTTCTCCAACCCGTTGCGAGCCTCCATCGACAATCGACCGATGCAGCAGCGTTTCTTTCCCACTCCTGTTATCTCGACCGCCAGGCATTATGCCCACAACTGTTTCAAAATACCTGCTTCTTTTATATCCTATTATTTTTAAGCTGTTGCAAACCCAATACGACCATCGACGGCGTCGACCGAAGCAGCTACGTTCGCCGTAGCGCATTCCCCACTCCGTTGTCCGTTGTCTCGCCGCCTGTATCAATGGTTGACGAAATAACATGTTTTCCATCCATACTAGTTGTTTTTTGGAATTGCTTCGAGCAGCATAGAATTTCGTGGCGGTGCAGAGCGCCGACTTCGTTTTTCGTTTCACGAGCGGCCGATCTCTACGTGTCGTTATTTTATATCTGTTATTTTTTAGAAGTAGTAACGGTTGCGTTATGTTATTTCTAAATAATTGTTATAAAATATCAGATAGTTAAATAACAACCCATCACTACAGTGTATGGTATCAAATTATTCTTAAAAAAATGCTTTTTCCAAATATGCTAATGAGCCACCTTCGTTCCATTTGAAAAAATTGAGATATCATTAAAAATACAATACGGCCATTTAATAACCGGCCAGGACAAGCCACTAAAAACATTGGACGATCTAATCTATTTTCCCAAGGCTCCTTGATCAAGAATTAATGTTTTTAACATAGCCATGGCACTGTAGATTGAAATTTAAAATACACACAAGTCACATATCACAAGTTGACATATGATATGTCATTCTATTCAGAATTGAATAAAGTAAAAAAATTCCAATGGTGCCATTTAAAAATCAAAAGTTGTAGTCATTTCCGGTAAAACAGGAAGTGACCAAAAACAATTGAATACGTCAATCAATCCTAATTTCTGTCATATACTAACATACCAAATTTCGTTTTTTTTATCTGAAAAAATAAAAAAGTTACAGGGGGTGAGCCAATATTGAGACGCACCCGGTGTATAGCGGTACATCAAACTAAGATTTACCAAATTAGAAGTCGCGATTTTTATACTGAGAAAAAACATAACATAAATAAAATTTAACACCTCTATAATCTCTCTCACCTCTCTCTCTCTCTGTTTTAGTGTTTTTTATTTTATTTGGAGTAGTATTTACTATACCCCCACTTATCTAGACATTTATACTCATTATTATATAAAAAATTATTGCTACAATAATTGAATTATTAATGTAAAATAATAATTAAAAAAAAGCATTAAGTTTATTATATAATTACTTGCTCTTGTATTTATTTTTGTGGGAAATAAAGACAATTACATACAATTACATATTTTAAAGATATTTACATTTAATAAATTATTATTGTAATTTGTATCCCTGACATGAAGATTATTTTTAGCTTATTTTTTTTATTGCAAAATTAAATAATAAGTGTAATAATCTCTCGATAAATATTTTGAGTTGCAACATTAGTTATTAAGAAAATAAATTGTAGAAATCATATTTCTTTTTAATATAGTTCTTGCATAATTTGATCACACCATAATAGCTATATTTTAGCTATATATTTTTTTAATAAAAAAGGATACCATACATGCCATCTTTAAATTCTAAAGCAGCCCTGCGTACAATTCTTTCACGCTTTTCAGCAGCGGGATTCCTTTTTACCACTGAATCTGCACTATCAGATGTTTTTTGTACAGTCACACGCTATAATAATTAAAGTAGATTAGTTGATACAGTATGTACCAAAAAGTTTCTTGCTGAAATTTCTGACACATATTGTATAATAAATTTATTAATAATCTGAAAAATACAAATTTGCTGTATTATATGTATTAATTCAATTACCTCAATTCGTTTTTCATACTTGTCACCCTTTATAACACGATCCACATATATTCCAGGCAAATGTACCTCATCTGGGGAAATAGCACCTAATTCCACGATTTCCTCAACTTCTGCAATAGTTATCTTTGCTGCTCTTGCCATAGTCGGATTAAAATTTCTTGCCGATAGCCTATAACAATTGCAAAACATTAAACAATTAAGTTAAGGGTGTTAACAAATTCTTGCCTAAATACTAAATTTCCAGCTGGATCAGCTTTCCAAGCTTTTACAAGGGCAAAATCTCCAGTAATGGCTTCCTCCATAATATAATCTTTTCCTTCAAATAATCTGGATTCCCTCTGGCTACTGGCCAATTCCACTTTCCCGGTAGAGTCATATTTGATAGGTGCACCACCTTCATGAACTAATGTTCCATAAGCAGTAGGTGTAAAAAAGGCTGGTACACCTGATCCTCCAGCACGAATTCTTTCAGCTAAAGTACCCTATAGGTTTCCAAATAACAAACATATCTTTGTAAAAATCACAAACACTTACCTGAGGTGTGAGTTCGACTTCAAGTTCGCCAGAAAGAAATTGCCTCTCAAATTCTGCATTTTCACCTACATAACTCGCTATCATACGTTTAATTTTCTTTTGTTTTAGTAGTAGACCTAGACCAAATTTATCTACACCTGCGTTGTTTGACACAACCACTAAATCTTTAGCTTCGTGCTGTATTAGAGCTCCTATTAAATTTTCAGGAATGCCACATAGTCCAAATCCTAAAAAAATAAATTATATGGCCTCATAAAACTTAAAATAGAAATAAATCCACTTTAAGCACCTCCAATTAACAATTTCGAACCATCTTTAATATCTTTTATCGCTTCTTTAATATCCTTATATATTTTCTTTCTCTGGCTTACAGGAGTTGTAGCAAATGTACACGACAAAATCTACAATAATTAATAATATAAATGGCCTCAAAATCCTTTATAAACATAAAGTTTAGTAAATATATCAAATAAAATATATAGACACAAAAATCTACATAACCTTAAAATAAATTATTCAGGTGTAATTTTTATGATTAAGAACTTCTTATTTACCTTATTAACATGATGAAACTTAAGCCTACATTCTCCTTTTTTGAATATTTTAAGACTGTTGGTATTGGCAACAAAAACTAAGGACCTAAACATGTTATAATTATTGTAGTTATAGAAACGAAAAACTTGATATTTTAAATTAATAGCGAATGTCGTAAACAAGAGACAATAGACACTATAAAATAATCAAAACATGTTTCACAAGAGCCAGAATTTTATAAATTAACTGTAATCAAGAATGTTAATCGCTCATAAAATATTGTAAACAAGTTTTTTAAAATTTAAATTGTCATTTTAATAATTTAATACGCGTATTTTGGGTTGCCTACTTTTATTTTTCAAAAAGTTAGTGGTACTTCACATGAATAATAGCACAAATTAGAGTTTTTCTGGAATAACGTCGAATATAACGTTTAAGAATAATCAAAATTAACATTTTTTTTTAAAAATAGTTGATTAAGACATAACGGGGGGAAAGTAATTTAACTTTAATTAAGTGAGCTTTGATTTTGACAGTTCTACTGTATTTTCCTATAAGAATTGTTTCTAAACATCAAGCGTACAACGTTACATGAGAAAAACTATACATAATGACTGTTCCAAAGCCAACTGTAATGCCACTTTCTTAAATAGGGTTTCTATTAGCGGACAAATTTGGATTGTGCCATATTTTAAAATCCAAATGTTCATTTTTAAATAACAAAAAT
This sequence comes from Sitophilus oryzae, assembly GCF_002938485.1. Classification (NCBI taxonomy): domain Eukaryota; kingdom Metazoa; phylum Arthropoda; class Insecta; order Coleoptera; family Curculionidae; genus Sitophilus; species Sitophilus oryzae. Next base: position 604,521 of record NW_022146169.1, read on the forward strand.
AAGACGGCAATTTTTAAATACTATAAATATTTAATTATCCTTTACACATCATAACAACATCACAGCAAGAGAGTAACAGTTCATTTCCAATAGATTATGTAAATTTAAACCCTGGCGAACTGCCATAGGAGAATTTTTGCGAGTTTCGAAGGCTACTTGATGTGGACGCATCATTGGGGTTATCAAGAAAATCATCGATTTCTTGATTATCTTTAGAATCAAACTCTATGCCATTATTCCATACATCTTCTTGATAGTCTCTATACAGTGGCTGAACTTTTTCACCTGATCTAAAAATGTAGTAATGTCATAAAAAAATCAATTAAAATATAAAATATATGAATATAATCTGTCCAGCGAGAGAATATACTACAGTGACAGTTGTGATTGTAGTAGTTGATGTTTTCGATGTTCTCTGTCAAAAACGTATACAGGGTGGCGCACCTCATTCGCCTCGGTTGATTATACGAAAACGGAAAGATGTAGAAACAAAATATTTTATGGGTATATGTGGAGAGACAATGTGCACAATTTAGAATTATTTTGAAATATACAGGGTGTTTCAGAACTAAGATCCATACCAAAGTTATATTTTTTCTTATGGAACACCCGGTATTTTATATCATTTTTGGATTCTTGGGCCCTAAAAAAGGCATTTATTTTATGGGTTAATTACTGGGTTGGAAAAAATCATGATTTAAAAAAAATCAGATATTTTTGATTTAAATTGGATTTTTTTGATTTATATCAGATTTTTTTGATTTTAATTCAAAACAATATTTAAATCGTATTTCCAAATGACTAGGACTTATCTCCAATTAAAGTCCTATCCTAAATGGCTAAATCTTAATAACTCTCTCTGAGCGATACCGATAACATTAACAATTCTACGGGGCGTGTCATTTTTCCTCATCGGTCACCAATATATTCCGCAAAAAAGTCGCTCACTTCAGATCAAAAGGATTTTTTTTCATACGTCTCAAAAGTATTAATTTTTGTCATTTTAACGGCTATAGGCATAAAAGTAAAGCACTGTTACGCCTAAGCACAAAAGTACAAAAATATATTATGAAACTGATATTAGGTGTCAAATACAACGAGTGTACAAATCGTTTCTCGATTACTGTTTGTATTATTTGCAATGTTTGAAGTTGATTAAAAAATTATTTGTAATTTTTTTAAAAAATAGTGTTTTATTCGGAGTAAAAATGTACTTTTTGTGCCTCCTTGTAACGTCGGAAAAGCTTACGATGGTATAGCTTTACGATGGTCCTTCAAATGTACAGCATCGTCAAAAAAAGTGTAATTTATACTCTTAATAAAACAATACACTATTGTTCGGAAATAGTCTTAAGTCGAGAATGAAAATAGTATTATCTAATGTCAAAGTGTAAAGTACTTACTGCAAATCAAAATGTCGGTAAGAATTTGGAAACATACTAACGTTTCAAAAAAAAATAATAAAACAACATATTTTCTGACAACGATTATAGATTTTCGGGAATGAAGATATAGTCTCCATATCAGAAGAACCTAATTCTGCACTAGTTGCCGAATGATATGTATTCGACAAGCGAATTTTTGTCACTTATAAATAAATTTTAAAATAAATTCCTGCGTTTAGCGGTCTTATGGATTCACACGAAATTACTTCAAAAATCGGTTCAACATTTAAATTGATGAATAGATATTGTTATATAGTTTTATAAAATTTACACTTATTTTTCGATTTATTATCTGTTATAGAAATATTTTTGATAGTTTTCTAGGATAGATTTTTATAACTTTTACAGTTATTTTTTGATTTATTATAAAGTTTCAATAAAATTAATTTTTAGATTTAAATCACGATTTAAATCATGCCGACCCTGGTTAATTATGTTTAAAATCTTTAGTTTTTGAGATATTTAAAGATATTTAAATTTGCATGCTACAATAGAATAGATTAACACCCTGTATCTAAAAGTAGAGAAATAAACTTTACTGAAAAATGGTATTGTTTCCTTAAATTTATACAGGGCTACCAAAAGTTGCTTATCTATTTTAAGGATATATTTTATATAGAAACTTCATTATTTCAAATACAACACCCTGTGTTTTTTAAAATGAAACGAAGCAAATTCAAATGCTCTTTCAAACTATATTAGGATTTCCTATACCTATCTAGCTCAGCGTTTGAATAAAATTCGGTTTTTAAATTAAATTGCAATCAAGATGGCTTGTGTTGCCATGGCAATTTTCTAGTGACAGTAAGTAACTATTTTAAAAGTTGACATTAGTTTATGGACATTATTATTAATAATTTATAACAGTTTACTTAAATGTACCTACAATAGTTTAATAACTATTCATTCATTATTTTATCAAGAAAAATAAAGCAGTATCTGCTGGCGGAACAAATAGATATGTTACAATATAATTGGAAATTTTCAACTTTCGGTTTTGGATCGACGTAGATCGACGGCACGTCGACGGTCTTGAAGCTCGGCTAAATATGCACAGTTGCCAGATTCAAACAGACTTTAATTGGCATCCCATTCTTTTTCTGGTGTATAATAATTTCTTTCTATTTTTCGTTTCTTGTCAGATACACTTATATTAATTATTCGTTTGGCTTTTAAAATAGTTTTAATTTTAAGTATATTATTAGAAAACATATGCTCTCAAAATACATTTTTAATATACACTATTTTATTATGTTAACTAAGAAAATAACTTTAATTACCTTTAAAATTAATAATATATAGGGCGATTGATAGTGATATTTATTAATGCTGAAACGTTAGTAATGAAATATACGTTTAATAATAATGGAAATTATTTATTAAAATGCAGTACAAAAAATGTTAATTGACTAAAAAAATACTATAATAACAATTTTTTTCTGTTTGCCACGTTATTTATATAGACCTAGGTAGATTTTAAAAAGTGGCACAGGTACAATTAATAATATATTAGTTCGGCATAAAAGTTGCTGTCACGACATCGTACAATAAATCAAAATTCGTAAAATAAATTAAAATTATTAATTAAACAAATCTTTATAAAGAAACACAAGTATATCAAATTTGGGCCCAATCTTGGGTATCGTAATATGGTACTACATTATGGTACCCCTTGATATGCTTCATGGTACCATAATATTGCAATGCCATCAAAAATACGCAAGTATAATCAAATATGAGCCCAATCGAACGTCAGGAAGTGGTATCGTAATATGGTACTATATTAAGGTACCACTTTATCTATGCATCATAGTAGATGCATCATAGTACCATCACAAGTTAAGCCCAATCAAACGCCAGGAAATAGTATCGTATATGGTACTATTATGGTACCTCTTGATATGCTTCATGGTACCATAATATTGCAATGTCATAAAAAATACGCAAGTATATATCAAATACCGTATGATACCGAAAAAAACGGCGTCCAGTTGGCTGGGAAAAGACGATCGATGACATTTTTCATATAAATTTACACATAAAATGACAGCGATTTTCATTTCATAGCCAGCGCTAACGCCGTTTTTTCCCGATCATACGGTATGAACATAATCGAACGTCAGTGGTGTCATAATAGTAGAACAATATTTATTATATTGTCGCCGAATTACAATCAAAATTCAGGATTCAGTTAGAATCAAATGTCAGGAAGTGATTTTAATTCAGCTCGTAAGATTTAACTCCAACTAACATGGCAAGTTAAATACTTAAACGTTTGAAAAAAGAGCTCTAATCTATTTTAATATGTTTAAATGATGTAGCAAATTTGAGGTAGGCTTTATCAGGAAGTATTACAATATAAATTACACAATGGCAACACTGCATAAAATTCTTTTAAATTTCGTTTGTAGAAAACTGTTTTCTTTTAAATTTATCGCCCTCTGTTATGTAGTAGTGAAACTACCGCATCAAAATATCTGATTTGGAGACAGGCTTTTAAAGCCTGTCTCCTTTTGAGACCTACGATTTTATACGTGTAACGAGGCTTCTGTTGCGTAGCTAGATATTCTGTGCTATTAGGCAGAAACCTGTCGTTGGAAGTGAAGAAAATGAATTTGCCATAATTGGCTCTTTTATAGAAAATCCATATATCTACAAATCATCTACAAGTCAAAATAAATCAAAGAACTACTTTTTCGTTTTTCTTGATAAAATAATAAATACATATATAATAAATATTATTTATTAAACTATTGTATGTAAATTAAATAAAAGTAAACTGGTATAAATTTAAATAAGTCCATAAACTAATTTCGATTTTGAAAATAGCTACTAACTGTCACTTGTCAATTGCCATGGCAACACTATCCCTCTTAGTTGCCATTTTACTTAAAAATTGCTCTTTTTCAAAATCTGAGTTAGATAGGTATAGGAAACCCTAATATAGTTTAAAACAGCATTTAAATCTGCTTCGATTTATTTTAAAAAATACAGGGTGTTGTATTTGAAATAACGAAGTTTTTATGTAAAATAAATTCTTAAAATAGATCAGCAATTTTCAATACCCCTGTTTAAATTTAAGGAAGCAGTAACATTTTTCTGTAAGTCTATATCTCTATCTTTAAACTCAGCACAAGAATTAATTCTGAAAAGTAATGTACAGAGTGTTAATAATCTATTCTATTGTAGCATGCAAATTTAAATATCTTTAAATATCTCAAAAACTAAAGATTTTAAACATATTTAACCCTTATAATAAATAACTTTTTTTGAGCCCATAAGAAAAAAATATAACTTTGGTATGGATCTTAGTTCTGAAACACCCTGTATATTTTAAAATAATTTTAAATTGTACACATTGCCTCCCCATATATACCCATAAAATATTTTGTTTCTACATCTTTCCGTTTTCGTATAATTAACCGAGGCTAATGAGGTGCGCCACCCTGTATTCTCTTGATGGACAGTCTAAACATATGTCACTGAAATTACTTACTGGCTCAATACATATGGGTCAAATGGAAAACAGGCACTAAGTATGCCATCGGATATTTGCCGTGTTCCTTTACCATCTTGATGGATGGTTGGTACCACGTTTCTTTCATTATGGTCAATTATTGTGTAACAATACGCTAATTGATACTGTCGGGTAATGGCTGCAAAATTGCGGACTACTGCCGGCTGGCATACCCGCAAAGGATTCAATCTTCCAGTTACAATCTTTCCTAGCTGCAAACTTTGGAGAAACACTACATCTGTAACAAAAACATGGCTCTTCTGAAGTATTTTCTAATCATATTGAATGAGAGACAATGATTGTTTATGTTAAAATCATTTTTGAGATAAAACTTCTTTACGCGCGCTGTGAGTAAAAATTCAAGGCTGTGACACGATACGCGACAAAACAAGCGAGAGGAAAAGTGGTAAGGACAGTCTACGGCTTAGAAAAAATGGTCCGATTTAAATGAAATTTGGTATGTCGATAGATTCGACGAAGGCAAACTTGACGAAGTTGTACGACACGTGTCACTGTGACAGTTAGTTTTGACGTAAGAAACGTCAAAAGTTGATGTCGTCCGATCAAATTTGGTGGGTAGGCTATGTGAGCAACGGTGCCCGCGGTCCCACCCTGCAAAGTTGGATACGACGCGCGACATCTTCATTAGGGTGGGACTATGGATTTAATATTGAAGAAAAATGTGTATCGATTTCGGCATAATTGGAGACGGGCTACATAGCCTAAGAGCTGACGACATATTTAGAGAACATATTTTAGGCAAGCTAGAATAACTAAAAATGTATAGTTTATTAACTGGTGAACCCAGAATCCTAAGTCTGGCTGGGGGGTTGGGGGTATTTCGCTACTGCGCAACCCATAACATTTGCAAAAAAATAAATCCAAAAAACATTCTTTAGGCAACTTGAAATTTGTTTATTCTTAAATTTTAGCATCTATTTAACCTAGAAATAAGTGTGCCAGACTTTTTTTTCGGGTTTAAAGTGTAACCAGACCATTCCAAATAAGTTTAATTATTATACCTGGAAAACATACATTAGGCATTCTAAAATTTTTACAGCGTGTTTATTAGATGATATTAAAAAATATGTGTTAATTGCCAGACGAATTCAATGGGATTTAATACTTGCCAGATGCGAATAAAGATTTTAAATGAACGCGATAAGAAGAAAGTCTTATGAGTATCTATCTATAAGCGAGCGAAAGATAGTTTATTGAGACCTGGTGGGCAGCCGATGCGGCTGACGTAACAGCATTTTGCAGTCGTAAAAACTTAAAAAAAACTAACTAATATTGAATAAATAAAAAGAAACATTTTTAGAAACAGTTTTTAATAAAAATGTATGTATGATTGAAATCCTTTCAATAAGAAGACTTTTTAATTTAAGTATTTTGTATCTGAAAGAATAAAAAGACGAATAATTATTTAAAAATTAGCATAATATAAAATATATTTTTTTTCAAACGTCACAAAAGTATAATTATTATTATACTTTTGTGACATATTATATTATTATTAATTTTTGCGACCTGATTAACAATATAAAAAAGTCATTTTAACGCCTAAGCATAAAAGTAAAGCACTTTTACTTACTTTTGAATCTATTTAGAAAGATTAACAATGGTAATATAATAAAATTCCAGAATACTTATGTTTTTAGCACTGTACATGGTACCCTTTTGTCGGGACTATGTTTTCTGGTAAAACCACTTCTTTAAATTTTAAACCATGTTGTTGGCGCACTTTTAAAAATTCTTTGCATTTTTATAGTCTGCCTTCATGAAAAACAATAACTTTGTCACTAGTAACTTTTTACAAACTACACAACTTAAATGTTTTTTATCCATTGTGATTTAGTAGTTAGTAGCGAAATTAGTAGTTACTAAAATATTTATTTGCAGTAATTATTCTAAACTATTTACACTATGCACGTCAATATTTAATTTATCTATATATATAAATCTGACTGTCCTGACTGATACTGACTCATCAACGCCCAGACCAAACCCTTGACCCTAGAAAGCTGAAATTTTGCACAGGGGTTCCTTTTATGATGTTTACGTAAGATAAAAAGGATTTTAAAATTCATCCCCTAAGGGGGTAAAAGGGGGTGGAATATTACAATATTTTTATTTAAAAACGGTCAAGTTTCCGAAAAAACGCTGAAACACGTATATTTTATTTTCTTTTTTTACACATTTTCAGATTTTTTAAAAATGTATACAAGGTGTTTCGAAAAATCTGGTCATTGATTAATCACGATCCTGCTTAAAGCGCTAGACGTAAAAAGCTGATTTTTGGAAAACGGATTGACTTTAGGGTGTAGAGGTTCGATAAGAAGGGATTTTTCGAAACTCGAATTCTAAGGGGGTGAAACCGCCCCTCAAATATTAGAATATTTTTATTTAAAAAACGGTCAAGTTTCCGAAAAAACGCTTGAACACGTATATTTTATTTTCTTTTTTTACATATTTTAAGATTTTTTAAAAATGTATACAGGGTGTTCGAAAAATTGATTAATTGGTCATTGATTAATCACGATCCTGCTTAAAGCGCTTGACGTAAAAAGCTGATTTTTGGAAAACGGATTGACTTTAGGGTGTAGAGGTTCGATAAGAAGGGATTTTTCGAAACTCGAATTCTAAGGGGGTGAAACCACCCCTCAAATATTAGAATATTTTTTATTTAAAAAACGGTCAAGTTTCCGAAAAAACGCTTAAACACGTATATTTAATTTTCTTTTTTTACATATTTTAAGATTTTTTAAAAATGTATACACGGTGTTTCGAAAAATCTGGTCATTGATTAATCAAGATCCTGCTTAAAGCGCTTGACGTAAAAAGCTGATTTTTGGAAAACGGATTGACTTTAGGGTGTAGAGGTTCGATAAGAAGGGATTTTTCGAAACTCGAATTCTAAGGGGGTGAAACCGCCCCTCAAATATTAGAATATTTTTATTTAAAAAACGGTCAAGTTTCCGAAAAAACGCTTGAACACGTATATTTTATTTTCTTTTTTACATATTTTAAGATTTTTAAAAATGTATACAGGGTGTTTCGAAAAAAATTGATTAATTGGTCATTGATTAATCACGATCCTGCTTAAAGCGCTTGACGTAAAAAGCTGATTTTGGAAAACGGATTGACTTTAGGGTGTAGAGGTTCGATAAGAAAGGATTTTTCGAAACTCGAATTCTAAGGGGGTGAAACCACCCCTCAAATATTAGAATATTTTTTATTTAAAAACCGGTGAGTTTTTCGGAAAACTCTTAAACATGTATATTTTATTTTGTTGTTTTACATATTTTAAGGTTTTTTAAAAATTTATACAGGGTGTTTCATAAAATATAACTATTGAGTAATCACGATTCTATTCTATTATATTATTATTAATTTTTGCGACCTGATTAACAATATAAAAAAGTCATTTTAACGCCTAAGCATAAAAGTAAAGCACTTTTACTTACTTTTGAATCTATTTAGAAAGATTAACAATGGTAATATAATAAAATTCCAGAATACTTATGTTTTTAGCACTGTACATGGTACCCTTTTGTCGGGACTATGTTTTCTGGTAAAACCACTTCTTTAAATTTTAAACCATGTTGTTGGCGCACTTTTAAAAATTCTTTGCATTTTTATAGTCTGCCTTCATGAAAAACAATAACTTTGTCACTAGTAACTTTTTTACAAACTACACAACTTAAATGTTTTTTATCCATTGTGATTTAGTAGTTAGTAGCGAAATTAGTAGTTACTAAAATATTTATTTGCAGTAATTATTCTAAACTATTTACACTATGCACGTCAATATTTAATTTATCTATATATATAAATCTGACTGTCCTGACTGATACTGACTCATCAACGCCCAGACCAAACCCTTGACCCTAGAAAGCTGAAATTTTGCACAGGGGTTCCTTTTATGATGTTTACGTAAGATAAAAAAGGATTTTTAAAAATTCATCCCCTAAGGGGGTAAAAAGGGGGGTGGAATATTACAATATTTTTTATTTAAAAAACGGTCAAGTTTCCGAAAAAACGCTGAAACACGTATATTTTATTTTCTTTTTTTACACATTTTCAGATTTTTTAAAAATGTATACAAGGTGTTTCGAAAAATCTGGTCATTGATTAATCACGATCCTGCTTAAAGCGCTAGACGTAAAAAGCTGATTTTTGGAAAACGGATTGACTTTAGGGTGTAGAGGTTCGATAAGAAGGGATTTTTCGAAACTCGAATTCTAAGGGGGTGAAACCGCCCCTCAAATATTAGAATATTTTTATTTAAAAAACGGTCAAGTTTCCGAAAAAACGCTTGAACACGTATATTTTATTTTCTTTTTTACATATTTTAAGATTTTTTAAAAATGTATACAGGGTGTTTCGAAAAATTGATTAATTGGTCATTGATTAATCACGATCCTGCTTAAAGCGCTTGACGTAAAAAGCTGATTTTTGGAAAACGGATTGACTTTAGGGTGTAGAGGTTCGATAAGAAGGGATTTTTCGAAACTCGAATTCTAAGGGGGTGAAACCACCCCTCAAATATTAGAATATTTTTTATTTAAAAAACGGTCAAGTTTCCGAAAAAACGCTTAAACACGTATATTTAATTTTCTTTTTTTACATATTTTAAGATTTTTTAAAAATGTATACACGGTGTTTCGAAAAATCTGGTCATTGATTAATCAAGATCCTGCTTAAAGCGCTTGACGTAAAAAGCTGATTTTTGGAAAACGGATTGACTTTAGGGTGTAGAGGTTCGATAAGAAGGGATTTTTCGAAACTCGAATTCTAAGGGGTGAAACCGCCCCTCAAATATTAGAATATTTTTATTTAAAAACGGTCAAGTTTCCGAAAAACGCTTGAACACGTATATTTTATTTTCTTTTTTACATATTTTAAGATTTTTTAAAAATGTATACAGGGTGTTTCGAAAAATTGATTAATTGGTCATTGATTAATCACGATCCTGCTTAAAGCGCTTGACGTAAAAAGCTGATTTTTGGAAAACGGATTGACTTTAGGGTGTAGAGGTTCGATAAGAAGGGATTTTTCGAAACTCGAATTCTAAGGGGGTGAAACCACCCCTCAAATATTAGAATATTTTTTATTTAAAAACCGGTGAGTTTTTCGGAAAACTCTTAAACATGTATATTTTATTTTGTTGTTTTACATATTTTAAGGTTTTTTAAAAATTTATACAGGGTGTTTCATAAAATATAACTATTGAGTAATCACGATTCTACTTAAACTGCTTGACGTTTAAAGCTGATTTTTGGCAAACGGATTGACTGTGGGGTGTAGAGGTTCGATAAAGAGGGGGTTTTCGAATTTCAAATTCCAAGCGGGTGAAAACGACCCACAAATATTACAATATTTGTTTTTTAAATACGGCGAGCCTTTCGGGAAAACACTTGGACACGCATAATTGATTTTGTTTTTTTACATATTTTGAAATTTTTAAAAAATCATACAGGGTGTTCCAAAAAGTTGGGTAATTGATTAATCACGATTCTGCTTAAACTGCTTGACGTAAAAAGCTTATTTTTGGCAAACGGATTTTTCGAAAGTCAAATTCCAACGAGATGAAACTACCCTCAAATATTATACCAAGTTATATAATAATATCGCCATATTGTTTTTTCTCATGCTGACATAAATGTAAGAAAATTTTATCTTAGTTTGTATGTTAATGGAAATTCTTGCTTTGCTTGATCATCACCATTACAAATGATTAATCCGACGCGAACGAAGTCGCGGGTACACACTAGTAAATACATATTTGTACATGGTAACTTAATTTCAACAAAATAATCTCTGAATTAAAAGCCTGCAAATAATTAAAACGAAACCGAAAAAGAATTCTATTTATGAAAATTTGAAGTACTCCAAAATACTGTTAAGTCAGCCGCATCGGCTGCCGACGGGTCTCAATAAACTATCTTCCTCGCGCTTATAGATACTCATAAGACATTTTTGTCGCGCTCATATAAAATCTTTTAGCCGGAGAGCTGGCGACATATTTAGAGAACATATTTTAGGCAAGTTAGAATAACCAAAAAAATAAAGTTTAACCACTTGTGAACCCAGAATCCTAAGTCTGGCTGGGGGGTTGGGGGTATTTCGCTACTGCGCAACCCATAACATTTGCAAAAAAAATAAATCCAAAAAACATTCTTTAGGCAACTTGAAATTTGTTTATTCTTAAATTTTAGCATCTATTTAAACTAGAAATAAGTGTGCCAGACTTTTTTTTCGGGTTTAAAGTGTAACCAGACCATTCCAAATAAGTTTAATTATTATACCTGGAAAACATACTTTAGGCATTCTAAAATTTTTACGGCGTGTTTATTAGATGATATTAAAAAATATGTGTTAATTGCCAGACGAATTCAATGGGATTTAATACTTGCCAGATGCGAATAAAGATTTTAAATGAGCGCGATAAGAAAGTCTTATGAGTATCTATCTATAAGCGCGAGAGAGAAAGATAGTTTATTGAGACCCGGTCGGCAGCCGATGCGGCTGACCTAACAGCATTTTGGAGTCGTAAAAACTAAAAAAAAACTAACTATTATTGAATAAATAAAAAGAAACATTTTTTAATAATAATGTATGTATGATTGAAATCCTTTCAATAAACAGACTTTTTAATTTAAGTATTTTGTATCTGAAAGAATAAAAAGACGAATAATTATTTAAAAATTAGCATAATATAAAATATATTTTTTTCAAACGTCACAAAAGTATAATTATTATTATACTTTTGTGACATATTATATTATTATTAATTTTTGCGACCTGATTGACAATATAAAAAAGTCATTTTAACGCCTACGCATAAAAGTAAAGCACTTTTACTTACTTTTGAATCTATTTAGAAAGATTAACAATGGTAATTTAATAAAATTCCAGAATACTTATTTTTTTAGCACTGTACATGGTATCCTTTTGTCGGGACTACGTTTTCTGGTAAAACCACTTCTTTAAATTTTAAACCATGTTGTTAGCGCACTTTTAAAAATTCTTTGCATTTTTGTAGTCTGCCTTCATGAAAAACAATAACTTTGTCACTAGTAACTTTTTTACAAACTACACAACTTAAATGTTTTTTATCCATTGTGATTTAGTAGTTAGTAGCGAAATTAGTAGTTACTAAAATATTTGTTTGCAGTAATTATTCTAAACTATTTACACTATGCACGTCAATATTTAATTTATAAATACATATTTGTACATGGTAACTTAATTCCAACAAAATAATCTCTGAATTAAAGCCTGCAAATAATTGAAACGAAACCGAAAAAAAATTGTTTTTATGAAAATTTGAAGTACTCCAAAATACTGTTAAGTCAGCCGCATTGGCTGCCGACGGGTCTCAATAAACTATCTTCCTCGCGCTTATAGATACTCATAAGACTTTTTTGTCGCGCTCATTTAAAATCTTTTAGCCGGAGAGCTGGCGACATATTTAGAGAACATATTTTAGGCAAGTTAGAATAACCAAAAAAATAAAGTTTAACAACTTGTGAACCCAGAATCCTAAGTCTGGCTGGGAGGTTGGGGGTATTTCGCTACTGCGCAACCCATAACATTTGCAAAAAAATAAATCCAAAAAACATTCTTTAGGCAACTTGAAATTGATTTATTCTTAAATTTTAGCATCTATTTAACCTAGAAATAAGCGTGCCAGACTTTTTTTTTGGGTTTAAAGTGTAACCAGGCCATTCCAAATATGTTTAATTATTATACCTGGAAATCATACTCTAGGCATTCTAAAATTTTTACAGCGTGTTTATTTCAATGGGATTTAATACTTGCCAGACGCGAATAAAGATTTTAAATGAGCGCGACAAAAAAGTCTTATGAGTATCTATAAGCGCGAGAAAGATAGTTTATTGAGACCCGTCGGCAGCCGATGCGGCGGACGTAACAGTATTTTGGAATATGTACTTCAAATTTTCATAAAAACAATTTTTTTTCGGTTTCAATTCAATTATTTGCAGGCTTTTAATTCAGAGATTATTTTGTTGGAATTAAGTTACTATGTACAAATATGTATTTATAATATAAATATTGACGTGCATTTTTTAATATCATCTAATAAACACGCTGTAAAAATTTTAGAATGCCTAAAGTATGTTTTCCAGGTATAATAATTAAACATATTTGGAATGGTCTGGTTACACTTTCAACCCAAAAAAAAAGTCTGGCATACTTATTTCTAGGTTAAATAGATGCGAAAATTTAAGAATAAACAAATTTCAAGTTGCCTAAAGAATGTTTTTTGGATTTATTTTTTTGCAAATGTTATGGGTTGCGCAGTAGCGAAATACCCCCAACCCCCCAGCCAGACTTAGAATTCTGGGTTCGCCAGTTAATAAACTATACATTTTTAGTTACTCTAGCTTGCCTAAAATATGTTCTCTAAATATGTCGTCAGCTCTTAGGCTAACAGGATGACGCCGTCGATGTTTCGAACAGATGTCTCTAAATGGACGAAATCATCAGGATTTTTCTTTGGAAAATTAGCACCTGGATAGAGGTACCCTTAGATGGACAGAGGGACATTTCAATACACATTTTGTAAAAGCGAAATCAAATTATTTATTAATTTTGAATTTATTACTTTTTCAACATTTCAAACTACAGATTTTCAAACTTCTCCTTCAAATCATTCAATTTAATAGCTGTTAGTAAGAAGTCTCCCCCATATCACAAATACCGAAGTCTACAACAGAATAGGCAGAGAGAGAGAGAATTGCTCAATATAATAAAAATAAGAAAAACATCATACTTAGGGCATATATTGAGAAATGAAAAATACCACGTCTTACAATTGATAGTTAAGGGTAAGATTGAAGGAAAGAGAGGTCTCGGCAGGAAGAAACTATCTTGGTTGAGAAACATCAGAAACTGGACTCACCTAACTTTTGAGGAACTTATAAGGAAAGCCGAGAATCGTGAAGATTTTGCCAATGTGATAGCCAACCTCCACGAAAGAGACGGCACGTAAAGAAGAAGAAAGTAAGAAGTCTCACTTGAAATGTGCGCACATAGTGCTGCCAAAATGATTTCATTATATGAAAGCAATACATTTAATTTTCTTTGTATGGAGAGACAACAGATTACAGGGTATTTCCTAATATTATTACATTTATTTACTTATATTATGTAATTTAGAGCCTATATTCACATTAATCATCTACTAATTTGAAATTGTACAGGGTGGTCGAAATTGGTCTGTTTTAACAGGGAAAACCTGTTTCTTGACTAGATAGAGCAAAACCGACGTAGATGTCATGGGCTCGATTTCTGAGACACGTTTAATTGCATAAACCACCTGTTGATATTTTCACTGCCATCTGAGATACGGGGTCTTTTTAATATTTTTTACTATTTTGAAAATTGCCCATAACTTTTTTAATTCGCGGAATAATAAAATTCTGTAAAGACGTTCTTAAGGCACGTTTTTAAGCACAATCCAGTGGCGTAGTCAGTCTTTTTCTATACTTGCTCTTTTTGTCAGAAATAATAAAAAATATATGTAATTATTTAAATGAAAACCATAGTTGGCTATGAACTTAAAAAAATGCTGATGTTTAACCCTTTGCAACGATATAAAGTTATGGGTATTTATTTCTAACAATGAGAGAAATATTAGGGTTTTTTATCTTTGTATCGAAGCGGGCCTTGATTTTGTGTTGACCTAGTTGCCTAATTATTTTTTATCACAATTTAATATTCTATATTATTATTTATCTGCAAAATTAAAGACTTTTGAAAAGATAAATCAACATTCTATATTTTGAGAGAATTTAGAGAGAATTGGAACAAGGGACCCCATATCGTGGCCTGCTAGGTCCTGTGATTTAACTTCTTTCGAATTTTTTATGGGGAAATTTAAAAGACCATATATATAAGGGAAGAACCATTGAGACGAGAGAAGAATTGCAGAACGCTACTAGGCACTTTTGGACTTATTACACCAGTTCGCCTAATAAATCGCTGTAACTCTGTGCGCAAAAGATGTTTATTATGTATTCAACAAGGAGGTGCTCAGTTTGAACATCTTTGATGATTTTTTTTAGAAAACCATATTCGTCACTCAAAAAATACGTTTTTTAGCTTTGTTCTTTGTTTATTGTATTGATTTCAATTGTAATTACTAAAACTAATATAGAATGTTATAATTTACCTTTTCAAAAATCTCTAATTATGCAGATAAATAATAATATAGAATATTAAATTGCGATAAAAAATAATTAGACAACTAGGTCAACACAAAATCAAGGCACACTTCAATACAAAGACGAAACACCTAATATTTCCCTCATTCTTAGAAATAGGTACCATAACTTTATATCGTTCGAAATGGTCAAACGTCAGCTTTTTTTTAAGTTCATAGCCGACTATGATTTCCATTTAAAAAATTATATTTTTTATTATTTCTGCCAAAAACAGCAAGCATAGAAAAAAACTCACTACGCCTCTGAATTGTGCTTAAAAAAGTGCCTTAAGAACGTCTTTACAGAATTTTATTATTCCGCAAATTAAAAAAGTTATGGACAATTTTCAAAATGGTAAAAAAATCAAAAAGACCCCGTATCTCAGTTGTCAGTGAAAATATCAAAAAGCGGTTTATGCCATTAAACGTGTCTCAGAACTCAGAAATCAAGCCCATGACATCTATGTCGGTTTTGCTATATCTAGTCAGAAAATAGTTTTTTTTTCTGTTAAACCAGGCCAATTCCGACCACCCTGTACATGCATTAGGTATTTCATTTTTACTTACTTTTTTTACTAGCTGTTAAATCTTTATGCCGGAAAGCGATGATGTAGAACAAAGCTTGGCATATACAATAGTAGACAGTATGCACCCTAACATCAGCATTGATGCAATCCAAACCATCCTGGTGCCCAGCATAAGCATGTATCCATTCTGCCATCTGTTGCAAAGTGCCTTTTAACATTCTAAAAAATATAGAAAAAATTAACTACCATCCATACATATCATTCGGAATAATTGGCTTACGAAAGCGGTATATATAACGCCCTAGCTATAAAACTAGCTACATAACTGACCGCTGACTGTCTTAATACAACAGGAATATTAGGATTGCAAACTTTCTGCCACAAATGGTTCAAAAATGCTTCGGCCAAAACGGGTTTTAAACTACATAAAACAAAAATTATAAATTGCACATAGTGGGTGCCATATGTAGGTAAAACAACCTACAAAATAAAGTATATATTAAA
Source organism: Sitophilus oryzae (assembly GCF_002938485.1). Taxonomy (NCBI): domain Eukaryota; kingdom Metazoa; phylum Arthropoda; class Insecta; order Coleoptera; family Curculionidae; genus Sitophilus; species Sitophilus oryzae. The sequence continues at coordinate 620,748 of NW_022146169.1, forward strand.
ATTGGTTTGACTAAAATAAATAATATTAATACCTTGTCAAAAACGGTAATCAAATCATGGTATAAGCTTTTTGTTTTAATCCAATCGAACTCGTCTTTGTCATCTTTACATTCGTTTAAAATATAATTCAAAATCATATCTATGCAACCATCTAGAGCAGTGCCTAGGTGCGTTCGGTCAACTACTGTAAACCCTGTTTGCACAGTCCTAACTGATTTTACATCGTCCATTTCAAACATTTCATCATCAAATTTCTGTTGGTTAATTAATTCTTTAGGGGCATTTACATCCATAATTACTAATCTATAAAATATATTTTTCAATGTCAGAAAAAGTGTGATTATGACACAGAATTGCACAATATAAGTAATTATTTACTTACTTTGAAAAAATAAGGTGAAAAATATCAGGTCTAAATGAGGGTTGGTATTTTATAATTGATAGCAAATTATATAAATAATAATGTTGAGCTGGAGCTAGTTTATTGTAGTAGGGATAATATCTTATAATAGATTGTTTTAATATTTCTTTTGACCTAAAAGTAAAATATAACAAAAATAATTGAATAAAAAATATCTGATTTCACTTACATTGGAACTACTGTTAATATAACATTTATTAATTTGTGTACATTTGCACATTTATCCCATTCATCTTCTGACTGACTTATTTCTTCTAAATAGAATGTTAAATATTAGTAAATAAGTAAAATTCATAAAGTAAAGAATACTCACTAGGTACAAATTGACTAACTAAACTATCAATAACAATTTTAGCATGATAATTGTGAGCACTCAATAAATTTACTATAAAACTCTGATATTCTTTTATTACTACTTCACCCCTATCTATCCATTTAACTGAAAGTAATGCTTCTACAAACAGTCTCATATTTTGATTGAGGAGTGAAATACACTCCGTAGCTTCAACCAATAACTCTGATATATCATTATCAGGTAATTCTGCATCTCGTATAAAGAAAACTAAGCTAAGATACTGTTTGGGCTCATTTGTTCTGTTGAATTCTTCAAGTATGGATTGAACTTTCTTACTGTGAGGTAGTTGGAATCGTACCTTAGATGCTGGCTGTACAATTTCACTAAGACGTTTCTTTAAAGTGGAACTTTTCTTTAAAATTGATGTAGAACTTCCTAAGGAACTTCGACTTTTTCCTGATTTAGACATGGTGCACGATTCATAGGGAAACACTTTTGGGTTATATTATTAATAACTTTGTAATTGAATATATCCTTAAATTATGTATGTTATATTATTCGCCAATATTAAATTATGGACACTAGTATTATTCAATTGCCTTATTCTATTCAATATGCTAAAAAATAATTCCAAATTAAATTTGAAATTTAAAGAACATGTGCCTCTAAAAAATTCTGACATATGACAAGCAAAATGACAAGTTTTAATTGATGACAGATTTTCAGGGATGTCCAGCATACACAAATGTAGAATGTTGAAGTCAAACATATTAGAAATATAGATTAGAATATATGACCTTAAAGATTCCATCGCCTCATCCCTCTGCCTCATCCACAAACATTGTCATCTTTACATAGACATATACATGAGAATTGAGAAAACACGCACAAATTGTGTATATCTGTAGATTATACATTGAAATGTAATGTATCTTTTAACTTTTCCCTTAAAATTATGAAAATATATATGATGACAACCATGGAATGATAACATTAGACATAAGATTTCTGGTTGCCTATTAGTGAAATGTCATATCAATGTCATTTATCAGCTGAGCATGAGCAATGAGTCAATTGTCTAAATAAAAATTGTTGAGTGGAAAGGTTTTATGGAATTAATTTTATAACGGTATTAAAATCGTAAAATTTAAAACATAATTCAGAAATGGCTGATCCTAAATATGCTGATTTGCCTGGGATAGTAAGTTGCTCGATATAACGTTAAAAACCATTGTTAATTTACATTTTTAAGGCCCAGGATGAACCTGATGTTTACGAAACTAGCGATCTACCAGAGTCCGAACAAGCAGATAATTTTTACGAAACTGAAAATGATCCAGTGGAAAGGATTCATTTATCTTCAGCGGAGGCGTACAGTAAGTTTAAAGGGAAATTCTTAAATGCCACCAACGTGGATTTCTCTGAAAGGGTCAGTAAACACATAAGAACAGGTTACGATGCTACAAGTGGCAACTGGGATTTGGCTGGACAGGGTAATTAGTTTATTTAAAATATTTATGTAGAATAAAGGTGGAATATTTACTTTAGGTCAACAAGAGACTCCTATACAAAAGTATCAGAGACTTCAGTGTGAGATGAAAGAACTTTTGGAGGAAGTAAATAACTTAAGCAAAGATAAAAGTGATGCCACTCAAGATTGTTTAGTACCGACAGAACAAGTAGAGCAATCACTAAAATTGTTAGCTGATCTGAAATTAGAGGAATCTCTAGGAGAAGAAATAGTATCTAAAATAACAGATCCCGAAGGAGCACAAATTAAGTAATGGTTTTGTCATAATGTTTTATTCTAGTTGTAAACCATATCAATGTATGTAATTATTGTTTTGTAATTTTATAGAAAATTATTAGCCCAATTGGAGCAGTTTAAGCAAAACATCAGTGGAAAAGAAGGAACTAAACCCAAAAACATTGATGATGGTATAGTTTATCAATTTAAATATAGACCAGAACATGCAAAATTACAGCAGACTGCTAGGATATCTGAGCTGGAGAGCAGGTTACATAGATTGGAGTCTGTTCTTGGCTCTTCTAGTGATAAATTGTCCCGTCTCACAGTTGCTACTAATAAAGGTAGTTGTGTTTTTTATAGATACGTTTTGTATATATTGTATAACTTTTAGAAAGCTTATTAGAAGCAGCACAATATTTAAGTGCTACTGCCAGCCTCTTGGATTCTTCTCAGTTGGATCATATAGAAGGAAGATTATCAGCTTTAGCTCAGAAGTTAGAGTCAATTAGTCAGAAAAAGAAGGAAATACAGCAGGATGAAGAAAAGGACAAAATGGTAAAAATAGTTTTATAGTAAATTTGATTATTCAAAATATTTAAATTTGTGATCGTAGATACTGGAATTATACGAGCTTGTAAAGGATAGTGAAAATATTACTAAATTACTACCCCAAACAATTCAAAGATTAAAAGCCCTCGAAGCCTTACACAATAAAGGTATACATTAATAATAAATTATTAATAAAAAAAAATTAAGTTGTTGTGTGTTTTCATCCTTTTTTCATCAATTAAAATTTGTCATTCTAGCAACCGATTTTACAAAAACACTGGCACAAATCGAAGTAATCCAGTCAGAAATACAAGGCAACGTGCAAAACAATAAAACTCTGTTACAAGGTGTTCAAGAAAGTTTTGCCATAAATCTAAATGAGATCAATCAAACTGTTATTAGTTTAGATTCCAGAATCAAAGCTTTGAAGAAAAAGTAAATACGCTTAAATCCTCTATTTTATTAATTAAACTTTAGTATTTAATTGAATTTTTATTTATTAATTATATTAAAATGCACATTTATAAAATGTTTAACAAATATGTGTTAACACTTTTCATATTGTGATTCTTTTTCTATGCTTACAAAATAAAGTATGACCTGCAATAAAAATACAGAGAATTATGAGTTTTTTTTATTGAATCTAAGTTATACAGGGTCCGGCAATAGTGCGTCGGGCAACTGTAGGTCCTAAAATAAAAAATTTAAGAATTTTGTTGTGCTATAGGGTGGCTCAGAAAAGTGTGTGTGGACTGGGATGCTTTTTTTTTTAATGGAACATCCTGTATATTGTTTCATTTTTGGCTTCCTTTCAGGCACTTTACATAATCCTAAGATATGAGTACCTAAATATATTTCGATAATTTCAGAGATATCAATAAATAAATAAATAATATATATTTTTCAACTTTCCTTAAAAAAATTATTACAATTACAAGAACTGTCCTGAAATCAAAACTATATTAGGTATTTACTTTAGATGGTCTATACTTACTTTGCCATAAATATCGTAATCTTAAAATATACAGGGTGTTCAAAATTCTACACCAAAATTTCTAAAATATAAAATAATTTTTCTTTGTTTTTTTTTAATGGAACACCCTGTTTATTATTTTTTAATTAGATGGAGCGTTAAAAAATGGCCATTTTTTGTATTTAAAGTAGTTCAAAATTTTTAATGTTTTCGCAGATATACTGCCAAACTATTAAAAAAAGTATTATTTCATATGGCTCTTTCAACGTTAAAATACAAGAGAAAAATAATTGATGACAGATAAAAATTCACTGTGGAAAATGCCATATGAAATATAAAATTGTGAATATCTGCGCAACCGTAAAGTTTTTTAAAAATTTTAAATGCAAAAAATATTCATTTTTTAATTCTCCATCTACCGAAAAAATAATATACATGGTGTTCCATTTAAAAAAAAATCATCCCTATCCATTCACACTTAATTTTCCTGAAATACATCCTAATACATACTACTTTAGATCAGCATTTAAACAAAATTCCTAAGATTTTTACTTTAGGAGCTACAGACGCCCGACGCACTGTTGCCAGATTCTGTATGTAGAAATTAGAAATGTAGTGGAATGTTACTGAAATAAATTAATTGCGTGTGATCTGAAATGTAGCTAAATCTGTAGCACATCCCGGACAAGTGTGTAAAATATCATGTATGAAAATATCACAATCTATGCAAAATATTTTCTTGCAACTTGGACACTCATAAATCTGTTTATCTTGATCTCCAAATGGTTTTTGACAGGCGTAACAAAATCTGTTCTGATTTGATACTGCCAATTCAGTATAATTGGCAGCTGGAAACAAATGATGGTACGATCTGGCCAAGTGCGGTGCTGACACCAATGTCAAACCGCAAGCTCTACATTCGACAGGTAGTTCACAATATTTGCTCAAACATTGAGGACAGTAATAGCCCCCTGTGGTCAATTTACTGCCTTCCTCAATGCTATCTACGTGACTAAAAATAAATTTTTTTGAAGTTGATTTTTTTTAAATTATTAGGTTTTTATTTCTCACCACATACACATTGTTAGGGGTTCATCAGTACCTTCAGTATTCATTTGGTGTGGGAATCCCATTTTAATTAAACTGGATTCAAGTGCAACAGCAGCTGGAGGCGGTTCAACTTGTTGATACAACAGATCTTTAAAATGGCAATCGTCTAAAATAACACTGTATGTTCCTTTGGTTTCATTTGCCAATTGCCTACATACATGGACTTCCGCAGCTAAGCCAATAATTGAACATCTAATACCTTCTTGTTTTAATTTCTAAATGTTATAACTGATATAAATATATATCAAAGAAAAATGAAAATCTCCAATTTTAACTTACAGTAATAGTTGTATTAATATCACCTGGATCACAGGTAGTAAGACTTCCTAAAATAATTAGTATCTCCCGGCTTGCATGTGCTGGTAGTAATTTTAAAGAAGATATAGCAACTTCCAGTCCATTTTGTAGAGATGGTTCCCCAACTAAATTGGTTTTTGATAATGACTGTAAATATTTAATATGCTTGCGAAAATTTCCAGCAAGTTCACTAACTTTATCAGCTCTTTTGTTCTGCATTAGTATTATCCCTAATTGACTTATAGGGTTTTGATCAAAAAACTCTTCAATAAATCCTTCTAATATCTAGAAAAAAGCATTTTTGGTTAATTTTGCGAATAGTTCCTGGTGCAGTTTATAAATTACTTTTAATGTACAAATCATTCGAGTTGGTTTTAGATCCTGACTGGACATAGATTCTGAACAATCGAGAAGTAAATACAAATGTCTCATCATACCCAGTTTCTGACTACTTTGTTTTTGAGCCTGTCTTTTTCTTTTTGCTCTTAAAATTATATCTGCTACGGAGGCTTCCAAAAACCCTTCATCGTCTTCTTTGATTGCTTCCCTAAGTTATAAAATACATAAATATATTATCCTTGTTTATATATCATCCATAATCAAGGATATTGAACGGAAATAACAAATAAAACATACCAAGTCTTCTCATAACCCGTCTCCCAGCGGTATTCTTTAGGATCATCATCATCATTCATGATTTATTTATGACTTAATGAGTTTGTATGCTTAAAAAGATATTGTAGGTATTTTAATTATGAAAGTTATAAACAAAATCTTCAAACTAGTTCAAACAAAAGTCAAAACTGAACCTCACTTCGGCCTTTTAATTTAGTCCCCACAGAGTGTATTTCTGTTTTGTGTGTTAAAATACTTTATTTGTTTATCTATGGCCTGAGGGTTTTCGCGTTTTTATGTTCTTTTTTTATATTTTGTGTTAATTTGGTAACAACAGTAAAAAAAACATAACAAGAACAAAAGAAAATTACATATCTTTTACTTCGCATTGTATAAAATCATTTTTAAAACTTAAAAATTAGTGTATTCTATTTTTTATTTTTTTAAACCCATCCCTGATTTACACCCATCCAGATCATATATAATATCACCCCTTAATTACGAAAAGTATATGATCTAGGCTTTAAGTTCTTCACCACAGATGTCTCTAATTAAACTTCAAACAACATAATGGACGGTTTTTTCTGTGTGTCAGCTGTTTGCAAACTCAAACAATTTCGGTGCGTTTCAAAGATTTCCCAACGTTTATTTTTTACCGGTGAAATAAACATGAGTTGGCAAGTAGAAAAGGAGAAATATTTAGCGTTGAGCGGAGCAGAAAAAAGGAGTAATTGTGTTACACTGCAAGATATTCCTACTTGGAAGGATTATGCTCAAAAGGCCAATTTACCGGCAGCTATCGATGTTGCTCATGGAACGGTTATTAATAATGGTTTAAACAAGTCCTTAGCCGAGAAAATATCTGTATTTGCGGGCGACATAACACATCTAGCAGTATACAAATTGAACAAAATTAATTATTAGTATTTACACATTTGTTTTAGGTTGATGCGATAGTAAATGCTGCAAATAAATCACTTCTTGGTGGTGGCGGCGTAGACGGTTCAATACATCGTGGTGCTGGAAAACTTCTAAAGGAAGAATGTAAAACTTTGGGTGGGTGTGAAACTGGCGAGGCCAAAATTACTGGTGCCTATAAACTGCCTTCAAAATGTGAGTTAAATTACTAGTGAAAATGAAAGACGGAGCCAAAGTCTGCCTAGCAAATGAAGGGATGATTATATCGTTTTATTTCTAGATGTAATTCATACTGTTGGGCCAGTAGGAGAGAAGCCAGGACTGCTCAAGAACTGTTATGATAACAGTTTAAAATTGGCAATGCAGAACAATCTTAGATCAGTAGCTTTTCCATGCATTTCGACTGGAATATATGGCTACCCTAATGAATCTGCTGCCCACGTTGCAGCTTCAACTATTCGAACACATTTAGAAAAAAATGCAGATCATTTTGATAGAATCATATTCTGTCTCTTTTTAGATATTGATAAGAAAATTTATGATGGTATTTTACAGTCCTACTTTCCTCTTGGTTAAAAATATGTAACAAATTGAATATTTATAATGGGCACTTAATTTAGTAATTTAATATTCTTATTACTAATTTTGTATAGTTTTGTTGATTTTTTAAATAAAATATTTATATTTATTTTAAACCTGTTTTATTTTTTTCGTCAGGATTAATTACTATACAAAATGAATAAAAAAAACTACTAGTTATAAACACCACGGAATATTTTTATTTGTACCTAGTTACACAATTTGTTATATTTATTTATTTTACAGTATATTAATTTGATATTATTCAGTATATTTAGATATAAATATCTAACAGAGTTTTTGAGGAAAGGGCCGGTCTTCGGACTTGGCCTCAAGCCTGAAGGTTGGGTCTTTGCGTGTACGGGCAGCTATAAAGTTGCTAGAGTGCTATGATGTGTCCTTCATCGTGTCCTTGATAAAATAACTTAATATGACGTTTTATTGGTTGCCTAAGTCGACATATGTAGAAAGCATGAAACAGACATAATGTCGGCTTTTTTTAAATAATTTGATTATATTTGATAACCAAAATTGTTTTTATTTATGTTTTATTGCTTATATTTGATCACACCCCTTATTTTAAAAATAGGTTTGAAAAATACAATATGTAAAAAAGTAAAGTATTTTAAGTTAATAATGCCTATTTTTTGCTGCTAGAACTAGAACTAATCTGAAATGGGCATATTTTGTTTACGGAGTGTTTTCTAATGCTCTGACTATTTTAAGCAATTATAAGGAAACTAAAAGAAAAAAAATGTAAAAAAATGTGTATCGATAAATTAAAATATATCGATATATCGTTGCCACCTCTAATCTCAAATCTCTCTTCTTTTTGACATTTTTGACCTTTCATTTCTTGTTGACGTTTGCACACGGAAAGCGCATGTCTTTCTAATAGACAAATTTAAGGAGTGGGAGAAAAGTGAAGTGTTGAAAGAAGTTGTGAGGCTTTTCTTTTCACCATTTAAAAATTCTTAATTACCAACTTTGCTTAATTAAATCATATTTATTATTAGTATATAAGTGATTAGTGGTTGGTGGTGAAGTACATTACGATGGCATCAGACGAAGAAGTCGAGGAATCTTTCGCCGGTAAGTTTGTTTTGATACTAGCGTTAGGTGCTATTAAATACATGCTTTTTTTATGCATAATTTTCGTGAATTTATGTATAATTCTGATGTTATTGAAGATCACGATAAACGTGATGTGACCTAAAGTCCTATTCAGTGTTTCTCTTCTCATTTCGGTAAAAACATTGCATAATTATTATCTTTGAATCAATTATAAAAACGGGGCGAGGGGAGGTAAGTTTTCATTATTTTTGTGACAGCGCGGGCATACCCTGACCCTTAACAAAATGGAGGCCATCAAACAAAGAGATTGGCAGATTGCAAATAATTATATTTTTATTTATTTTTGTCGATTTGGCTTTGTGGGGTTAGAAATTCTTAGATTTTCTAGCAAAATGACATTTAGATGACACTGACCGGTGTCCGCAGACTGACCATAATCTTATTAATTTCTAAATTATTAATGAAATACATCATATACATGTATAAAATAAAATATTCAGGACCATCTTTCATTGATTTTCTACTTATCAGTATTTTATTTCAACTTTAAAAAGGGTTGATATAAATCAAACTAGGGATCAACAGAACTGTCTCATATTGAGATTCACAAAATTCATCTAAAATGTATTTAATATTTAAGTAGTGTATGCTTTAAATGACTAAATTTTACCTAAATAGGCACATTAGAAATAAAGAAAGATTGGAAACTCTAAATAGAAAGAAAATGTTAGCTATAGTCGGTCCAACGACACGGGGAAGATTTCGACAGACGACATTTAAAAATTGACAGAAAATACAATTTCCTGTGAATTAAAATGTCAGACAACTGTCACTGTCAGTGGTCCTCGTTGGACAGGCTATATAGATAGTCCCTGTCAAAAAGATGACGGTACATGTTTCTAATTCATTCAGTTATTTAGAATTAATGTAAGTAGTTTTAATCACAGTTTTTGGTTCCTTAATGTAGGAGGTGAAGAAGATGCAGCTGAAGAAACTGCTGGGGATGTCGGTGAAAACGAAGAGGGTTCTGATGAAGGTGCTCTTAAAGGAGGGGTTAGTATAATATACATATATCACATAATATACCTGTATCTTTGTGTGTATAAAAAGGTGAATGAGAGTCAGTAACTCCTAACCACTTTGCCTCGGCACTTTTGTGTGCTGCCAGTGTTGCCAACAATCTGAAATAAAATTTCCCACGAAGACGGTTAAAATTCCCGATTTTTCTAAGCATTCTCACGAATTATTGAAAATTAATTATTCAGGGTTATTTACATACCCTGTATATTATTACCTTTTTAGATTCTAGAATTAAAATAAAGGTAAATTTAATTATTAAGGTTTACCGCACTTTAATCTTACCGTTTTTGAAATATTTACGATTTTGTGAAAATACAGTAATAATTATTGTAATGCTTTATTTCTTAAATTTCATTTTTTTCTGTTTTTAAAACCAAAAACATAGTGTACTGAAGTTTTTCTATTTACTAAATTTTGTGTTGCACTAATAAAAATTATACTACCTTATGCAGAGTGCCTAAAAATTTATTTTAAATAATTACTAGTTTTAAACGACAATAACTTGTTTAATTTAAAGGGAACACCCTGTATATTTTACGAGAATCAGATGCACAATTTAATAACCTATCAAATTGTATTATGTCATTTTTTTCCTATCTCTTCAAGTTTTCGTAGAAAAAGCATTTTTTTTTAATTTTACCAATATGAGTACGTATTATTCAAAATACTTTTTTGCGAGTAATACATGAACTTTAGAATTTCCAACGAATATGGCGTTTTAGGTTAAAATTTTCGTTTGCCCTCTGGATCTCCAAATTTCCTACAAATCGGGAAATTTCCCAAGAGTTGGCATCACTGTGTGCCGCCAAGTTTCAAAGTCAAATCTATTTTTCCCAGGCTCCTTGATTAAAAATTAGTGGTTTTATCACAGCCATGGCAGCTAGAGATGCTATTTACTAAATTTTGTGTTGCGATAATAAAAATAATACTATCTTATACAGAGTGTCTAAAAATTTATTTTAAATAATTACCAGTTTTAAACGGCAATAACTTGTTTAGTTTATATTGAACACTTATATTTTACGGGAGCCAGGTGCACAATTTAATTGTCTATCAAATTGTATTATGTTATTCTTTACCTATAGCCTAAGAGCTGACGACATATTCAGAGAACATATTTTAGGCAAGCTAGAATAACTAAAAATGTATGGTTTATTAACTGGTGAACCCAGAATCCTAAGTCGGGCAGAGGGGTTGCGGATATTTCGCTACTGCGCAACCCATTACATTTGCAAAAAAGTAAATCCAAAAAACATCCTTTAGGCAACTTGAAATTTGTTTATTCTCAAATTTTAGCATCTATTTAACTCAGAAATAAGTATGCCAGACTTTTTTTTCGGGTTTAAAGTATAACCCGACCATCGCAAATATGTTTAATAATTATACCTAGAAAATATACTTTAGGCATTCTAAATTTTTTACAGCGTGTTTATTAGATAATATTAAAAAATATGTGTTAATTGCCAGACGAATTCAACGGGTTTTAATACTTGCCAGACGCGAATAAAGATTTTAAATGAGCGCGATAAGAAAGTCTTATGAGTATCTATAAGCGCGAGAAAGATAGTTTATTGAGACTCGTCGGCAGGAGACGCGGCTGACGTAACAGTATTTTGGAGTACTTAAAATGTTTATAAACACAATGTTTTTTCGGTTTTATTTCAATTATTTGCAGGCTTTTAATTCAGAGATTTTTGCAATTAAGTTACCATGTATAAATATATATGTATTTATAAACTAAATATTGATGTGCATAGTGTAAATAGTTTAGAATAATTACTGCAAATAAATATTTTAGTAACTATTAATTTTAAGGATATGTACCTACTAATAAATCACAATGGATAAAAAAAATTAAGTTGTGTAAAAAAAAATACACTAGTGACACAGATTAGGTATCCTATAAGTATACAGATAAAAATCTTGCCCCTAATTCGTGATACGAAAATTGTTTTTTATGACGATGTGCAAACGAGTCAAATTTCCTGTGCGCAAAAATAAACTCGCGTAAAATAACAATAAACAGCGTAATAGAGAGATATCGCTAAACCGAATAGCGTGCATGGACGTTAATAAGGCCAGGTGTTATTTCCTTTACGTGAGGTGGTATTAACTCTCTTCATTTATAGCATAGATTTATAGTTATCGGTCGGAAAGAATTCTGATCGCGTCGCCTCCGCTATTTAAACTTAACCTAACTTTGAATTTAAAACTTTGAAATTGTTTTGTTTACTAGGTATTTTAAAACTAAAGGGCTAAAGTGCTTATTTCCAGTGCTTTATTGTTCAACGTCTGCCTGTGGGTTTAGGGCAACAAGCAACAAATTCTCTTAGAAGGGCTAAGTCGTCATCTGCTGTAAACCTAAGACTCTTTATAGGTTCTTTAGTATTGGAAGAGGTGGAATCCATATTTTCGGCCATATTTATTTAATTAAAACTAATCCCAGCTACTTAAATATCAAATTACCTAATAAAACTAAAGCAATAATTCAAAACAATTCAAACATAACCTAAAATAAAAGATCTCCCCGGCCGGCTCCGGTTGTCAAATACCCGCACATGCCCATTTAAGCAATTTTTAAACGTTATCAGAGGTTATTTAGAAAGAGCGCTTGGTATAATTGATCGTTAAATTACGTCAGGCTGTAAGCGGTAACGTTATTAGCGGGTGTTGCGTTGACTCGCGCATATCGTAACATAATAAGGTACGCGTAAATACTGGATGACGCTATTCGGTTTTCCGATATCTCTCTAATAACTGTGCCGGTCAGGCGCTGTGCACAATTTTAGAGGCCATAAGTGGGCGTGCTATGTGCGCAAACTAGTCACCTAACTAGTGCCCGATTCCGAAAATTGGAACCACGAAAAACAATAAAGAAAAAACAAAGATTATAATCTGTATAATCTATGCTAGTGATAAAGTGATTATTTCTGAAGGCAGACTAGATTTTTAAAAGTGTGGCTTAACAACATGGCCAACAACATGGCCTAAAATTCAAATAAGTGGTTTTACCACAAAATGTATCCCCGACAAAAGGGTACCATACACAGTGCTACAGGAATTTTTCAGTTGTTATGAAGTAATAGACATTGAAATCCTCAAATACACTTTTTAAACTATCAACATCTTCATTCATCTTCAAATATAATATAGAAAACGCTTATTTTATAAGTTTTTAGTAAAACTGGAAGTGTGGAAAACAACGATCTGTATTTGGCGACCCTTTTTTTGTTATCTGACTTCTGTATTTTTCAGACTTTCATTATACATTATTTTGTTGACACATTTTTTTTAAAAAGTTAACTGTGACAAAAAAAAAGAATTAAAATAAAAGTTGTTTAAATTTTAGTTTTCTATTAATTTAAATTTGATTTTTTTTGTGAATCAATAATTTCACTATAATTTCTAAAGTAACAATTAAAATTATCAGATAATTGATTATGAATGTTAATATTGTAATCATGACGAAAATGTTTTTTTTAAACTCGACTTTGATGAAACAGATGATATAAACAGTGTAAAATACTGTTACGTCAGCCGCGTCTGCTGCCGACAGCGACGAGTCTCAATAAACTATCTTCCTCGCGCTTATAGATACTTATAAGACTTTTTCGTCGAGCTCATTTAAAATCTCTATTCGCGTCAGGCAAGTATTAAAAACCGTTGAATTCGTCTGGCAATTAACAAATATCTTTTAATATGATCTAATAAACACGCTGTAAAATTTTTAGAATGCCTAAAGTATATTTTCGAGGTTTAATAATTAAACATATTTGGGATGGTCGGGTTACACTTTAAATCCGAAAAAAAAGTCTGGCATACTTATTTCTGGATTAAATAGATGCTAAAATTTAAGAATAAACAAATTTCAACTTGCCTAAAGGATATATTTTGGATTTATTATTTTGCAAATATAAGGTGTTGCGCAGTAGCAAAATATCCGCAAACCTCCAGCCCGACCTCTGGGTTCACCAGTTCATAAACTTTAATTTTGTTGTTGTTTTAACTTGCCTAAAATATGTTCTCTAATATGTCGCCAGCTCTCCGGCTACTACCTCTTCAAGTTTTCATATAAAATTCGTTTTTTTATACCCATGGAATATTTTACCGATGCGAATATATATTCGAAATACTTTTTTGCGAGTAATACATGAACTTTAGAATTTCCCACGGATATAGCGTTTTGGGTTACAATTTTCCTTTTCCCTCTGGATCTTCAAATTTCCCACGAGTTGGCATCACTGTGTGCCGCCAAGTTTCAAATCAAATCTATTTTTCCAAGTCTCCTTGATTAAAAATGAGTGGTTTTATCCCAGCCATGATAGTCAAGAGCTAGCAACGTTTTCGAGAAAGTATTTTAAGACGTCTGGCTCTTTGATATATATTTTACTATGCTCTCTGGAACAGCATACGGCCTGTCTGGCTGCCGGTACCCATTGCGTTCACTACTGCGCATCGAAAGAAGATCCTATATTTTTTATTAATTTAGTCCTATAAATTCTAGTATTGGATATAAATCAAACATGTCTCCATAGCGCAGTGCGTAGAGTTTCCGACCACGAACCGAAGGTTCAGAGTTCAAATCCGGGTCAGGTCAAAGATTTTTTTATTTTATTTTCCTTTATATTCTGATAGTAAAGTATTAAAAAATAATTATTGTGTTTCAAAAACAAATATTTAATACTTTACTATCAGAATATAAACGAAAATAAAATAAAAAAGTCTTTGCCCTGACCCGGATTCGAACTCTGAATCATCGGTTCGTGGTCGGAAACTCTACGCACTGTGCTATGGAGACATGTTCGATTAATATTCAATACTAGAATTTTAAGGACTAATAAAAATATAGGATCTTCTTTCAATGCGCAGTAGAGAACGCAACGTTTACCAGTAGCCAGATGGGCCGAATGGTGTTCTAGAGAGCATAGTAAAAGATATATCAAAGAACCAGACGTCTTAAAATACTTGTTTTTCCGACGTTGCTAGCTCTCGTACTATGAACAGCTAGATTGAAATTTAAAATACTACTATTTTTTTAAGCAGAGATGTTGAAAGCTGACATATGGATATGTCATTTTATTTAGAATGTCATTTTCTACAAAACAAAGTAAAATATACTGAGTGTATCATTTAAAAATCAAAAGTTGTAGCCATTTCCGATGAAACGGGAAGTGACCGAAACTAATAATTGAATTTGTCAGTCACTTCTGATTTTTTATCATATACATACTTACCAAATTTTGCTATTTTATCTGGAAAAAAAAATTGCATATCATTGTTTCACAAAGAGACCTATCGATTAAAAATCTTATCAATATGGCGGCACTTCCGGAAATACCGGAAGTTGTCAGTAGCTTTCATATTTTAAATGGGTACCCCCTCTTTATTACATAAAAAAAATTTTCCTTACCTTTTTTTCTGCGCCATCTTACTTACATCTTATTATTATTAAATTATATTTTTTACGGTCTTTCTTTACCTTTAGGACGAAGATGACGATTATGAACCAGACGACCTCCGCAAAAAGAAAAAAGGAAAGAAGAGGAAGGGACGAGGAGAGGGCGAGGGTAGTAAAAGGGGTAGGAAGAAGAAAAAAAAGAAGAAGAACGAGAGTGGAGAGGTAACCATCATAAATATAGTCAGAACAAAAATAATGAATGTTATTTTTTACAGGAAAGCGAATTTGGGGAAGAGGACAATGGTGGCGAGTCCGATTACGCGTCCAGCAAGAAAGCTGGAAGACGGTCAAAGGGCTCCAAGCACGTGTCTTCTACGTCTGCCACACCTTCAGCAGAGAGCTCAAACACTGGAGGTAGGTTTACGCAGTTATACATAAGGTTCACCTTGAATTTTATTTCCTTATTTATAGATTTTTTCTATCTCTATGAGAGATGTTTTAATTAAAATATACGTTATTTTTACTTAAACTTTTAATGTGCTACATTATTTTTTTGGATACAGTTTGGAATTTTGACTCTCATTTAAAATATCCAAATCATTTAGTGTGTTTAGTGTGTTGAGAGGTGTAATAGTAGGGAGGCTCAAGCGGGGATTTTGGGGATTTACTCAAGCGCGGCAGACTCACATAAGTGGAGAGATCTTGCATGCTGTTCAGTACCCCCACCCAAGAACGATAAACTAATAGGATTGCTCATCCTCATAAGACGTACGTTCGCCTCTTCCCGCGCTTTAGCTGACAGTTGTGACGTCATTGTAGTCCTTGTCATGATAGTGTGTATTATTAGTTGCCTATGGTAAATTTATAAAAATAACAGCTGAGAAATTTTGAGTTAATTATTTTGCCAATTTTAAATGTGAAAAAGGCGTTTTTAAAGTTTTTAGAGCTATAGCTATAGAGTGTATAAATACATTCATTTTGTATTGTGGATTGTGGCAAAGTGCTTACTAAGTGCCTATGATATTGTTTATTACTTATTTTAAAGCAAAGTATGGAAGTACTCTAAAAAGAATGCCTGCAAAAGGTGATGCTGAGAACTGCTGTCCTTAAAAATGCATTATCCGAGTATTTAATACGATTTATACAGTTAATTTTCTATACTCCATACATATAAGGTGTTTAAATAAATAAACTAAATAATGAACGTTTCGCATCCGGCAACAAATAATGCACGTGTGTGTATTATTGGTTGCCGGAAATGGACTAATAGCCATGACAAGGACTACAATGACGTCACAAAGCGAGGAGTTTTCGCATGCACCTGGCAGACATTTTTGGCCGAATGAGCAGTCCTATTAGGTTAACTGTTCTTGACCCCCACGAGCCACCACACAAGAATATTTTATAGAGATGAGCAAAACTGCGATTGCGCTAAAATTCTTCTTTACTATAAAATTATTCAACAGACCATAAAATTACATTCGCAGCAATATCGCAATTTGCAACTCCTAAAAATTCAAACTCGCAGATATAAGGTTATCACGGTCCTAGTTTACAAAATCACAATCACAACAAAATCACAAATCGCAACTATAGTAATATTGGTTGCCTAAATTGAAACTTACAAATAGAAGAAATCGCAATCGAAGAGATCCTATGAGAGTCAATCGCAGTTCGTGATTGCAATTTTAAAATCGCTGCGATTGAATCGCAGTTTGCAATATTTTGCTCATCTCTAATATTTTATACAGGGTCGTGCGTGTAGGGCAGCTGATCAGGGTAGTAAAAAAAATTCGCAGTTACAAAATTGCAAAAAAGGTGACTTGGACATTCTTGAACGTGATTTTTTTTTTATTTTGAAGAAAATCGTTCAAGAATTACGGGAATAACATAATCTGCCGATTTCCATAAGCCGAAGTAACTAAAATCATCAATAAAGGCTCACATATAATATTTTTAGTAAAAATTGCAGATGCGAAATTTACTATTTTTTTTTAAGGTATGCCTACTACTGAAGAAGTGTGTTCTTCATTTGGTCTGACTGATGTGGATATTGAATACTCTGAGCAGGACATGCAAAACTTAACTTCATACAAATTGTTCCAGCAGCATGTTAGACCATTGCTGATGAAAGAAAATCCGAAGGTAACATTCACATTAAAATAATACTCAACACTACTAGTTACTTTAACCTTGCTTAACATTAAAAAAATGGGTTTTATTTTAGTTAAGTTGTAAAATTTGAAAATATTCAATTACATTTACATGCAATACTATTAGGTATTTTGAAACGCTGGTTCCAGATAGATAACCGAAATTAAGGGGCGTTAGACGATGCGAGTGGATGGACGGGTGACTGTCTGGAAACTGTAGTGCTCTTGCTTCATGGCAAGAGTGTAAAATCTATCGACACACACAGTTGGTACATGACTGGTCGAACATGACTGGACACCTTGGTCGAATGTTCTCTTCTTTAGATAAAGTGCTATTTTAGATTTGAATATGATTGAGTTTCTTCCATAAGTACTCCATGCTAACTTAATTTCTCTAGAATTAACTTGGCATTAGAAGAGAGAATTAACTTAATTCTTTCTGGTAGTAGAGATCCCGAGCTGTGTAGCCGTGGCATATAGCGCTTTATAGATAGATAGATGGTGGATGATCATATAAATCAGACTCTAGCATTTTAAATAAAATTTATTAAGAATGTTGGCACTGATTTTTAACTACAACAGGTACCGATGTCCAAACTAATGATGCTGGTCGCCGCAAAGTGGCGCGAATTCTCATTGATCAACCCGCATCTTCAGTCCGAGATTCAAGAAGCTGGACCTAGCGGCGCTACAGGTGGTGCAAGCAGTACCGCCTCTGATGATACTTATGCTAAACCAGCCAGAACTTCGAGGGCTTCCAAAGAGGCGGCCGCTAAAATCGTCGAGGCCGAAGCCGAGGACTTCGACGATGACGACGACGAAGAGGAGGACGAGAGAAGGTACTATTTTGCATTATTCTGTTTTATTTTTGTGCATGTTTCTATTATTAATTAGTACTTACTCACAAAATATGCAATATACCGGGTGTTTCTTAAAAGTGGCTCACCCCTATACCTTTTTTATTTTTTTCAGATAAAAAAACGAGATTTGGTAAGTTAGTATATGACATAGTAAATTAGGATTCATTGACGTATTCAATTGTTTTCGGTCACTTCCTGTCTCACCGGAAATGTCTACAACTTTTGATTTTTAAATGACATCCTAGGTATTTTTTCCTTTATTCAATAGAAAATGACAACTTGAAGAGAATGACATATCACATGTCAACTTTTGATATTTTCGCTTAAAAGAAAATCGTATTTTAAATTTCAATCTAGAGTTCCATGGCTATGTTAAAATTACTAATTTTTAATCAAGGAGCCTTGGAAAAATAGATTTGATGGTCTAATGTTTTTCGTGTCTTGTTCTGGCCGGTTAAAAGATGTCCAAATCTTATTTTTAATAAAATCTCGATATTTTCAAATGAAATGGAGGTGGAATAATTTCGTACCACACACTTCGTATTTCGAGTCAAATTGTCGTTATGAACCGCATGTTGCAATTTTAAATAATCCATATGCGAAAATGTCAAAAGTTGACATATGATTTTATTCTGTTCAGAGTGTGATTTTCTATTGAATAAAGTAAAAAAATACTGAGGGCGCCATTTAAAAATCAAAAAATGTAGTCATTTCCAGTGAAACAGGAAGGGAACCAAACCTAACCATTGAATACTTTAATCAATCCAAATTTATGTCATATACTAACATAATCAATCTGAAATTTTGAAAGTGTCACATTATTTATTTTTGCTTTCCTCTATTTTCCGTTACTCATCTCTTATTTCTCTTTATATCGTTTTGCTGTTTCTGCATTTTTTTAAGTTTTTGTCAAGTGCCAATGTTAAAATAGTCAATACTAATGTTTGTCTACTAAATTGTGTAAAAAATAGTTATTTTGAAACAAAAAGTTGAAATAAAATAATATTGAGGGTGAAATATTTTTTTATTGGATAAAATAAGAGATAATTTTTTTAATCACCTGAACGGATGGCGTTTGTGGATTTATCAGCTGTACTGTATATAAGTAGAATTTGATACTTTCATTTGGTTTGAAGGATTATTGTGGTAGGTAATTAATTATTAGATAGGTTTAGGATGATTTACTATTTTAACTACGTTAAACTTGTAAGTTACTTTAGTTTTAGTTTTTGTTTTATTTTTTTATCACAATAATCCTTCAAAACAAATTAAATGACTAGCAATCTTTATAATGTTTTATGAAACGTCTTGTAATAATTGCTTCTTTTGACAGTATTTAGAAACCTATTTTATTTTTTATTACATATTAATAGTTCTAAGGTAGTTAGTTGCTCTACTAATGAGAGTGCAGCTTGTCGACTTTCAGGGAAAAGAAAAAGCGCGGCCGCAAACCCGGCCCCAAAACGAAGAAGGCCTCCAAGGTTCCGACCCTGAAAATCAAGTTGGGTAAGAGGAAGAGAGGGAGTTCTGAAGAGGACGAGGGGAGTAATGGGGGATCCGAAAAGGATTCGGACGCTGAATTCGAACAGATGCTGCAAGATGCTGACGAACCCAAATCAAAGTCCAGGTTTGTAAAAACTATTGTATATTTTAATTTTAACTGAATTGCATAAAATGTTTAGTTCAAACATTATTTATAAATGCGTATATATCTTTGAATAAGAAGACTAAGGAAGGCGCATATCAAAAATCTTAGGTCCACCGCGATGGGCCTCAAATATGGCCGACTTAAATTCCGGTTTATCAGTGCCGTTCTAATTTTATTTAAAAAATGTAAAACTATGATGTAGGGTAGACGTGGGGTAGACTCAATATTTTTATTTTTATTTTACGTTGTGAATAAATGTTGGTAGTTATTAAAATTGTTATAAAAATATAAAATTCTAATAAAAATAGATAAGTTATAATAATTATTTATAACCATAAACATCCGATACGCTACTGAAGCAGGTAGAATTTTTTTTTAGAATTTAGAATGAGTGGGAGGGGGGTTAATCACTTCGACCTTACAGATCCATTGTGTCCCCCTTTCTTGAATCATAACTCATCATACAGTCCCAGGGCTTTGACAAAAGCCAGTATCTGGGACGGTTTTATAGAGGGTAGTTCTCCATCTCCAATATCAGTCGTACCAAAATTCATGGCACGAGTGGTTGTCGTCTCGCGCACTCAGTGATGAGGTGTACTGGTGTTTCCCCATCTTCCCCACAGAATCTGCATTCGCCGTTTCTTCTTAGTTTCAATCTACTGAGGTGTTCATTGAGGAGACAGTGTCCTGTTAAAACCCCATGACAATCCGAAGATTGTTCTTACTCAGACCCAGGAAGATCTGTGATTTTCTTGATCATAAGCCCTCAGAAACTTCTTCGAGTGTCTTAGACCGTTGCAAGATTTCCATTCCAGGTTGCGGATGGAATCTTCCAAGTTCTTGAGTTCCGCCTTGAGTTGGTTACCACTTGAAAAGCAGAACGGTTCTGGTCCAGTTAGTGGAGTGTTCGCTCCTTTCCTAGCTAGATTATTTGCTTTTTCATTGCCTTCTATCCCTTGGTGAGCAGGCACCCAGAATAGGAGGACTTTGTTTTCTTTGCCTAATTTATTCAGCTTCTAATGCATTCTTTGACCAATTTCGAATTGATTGATACTGAGTTGATCGCTTTTAACGCTGCTTGACTATCAGACAAGATGGCTATTTCTTGTTTCCGATAGTTCCTATCTAAGATAAGTTGTACGCATCTTTCGATAGAGTAGATTTCTGCCTGTAGGATACTAGGGTAAGTGCCCATTGGTTCGGAGTATTTAGCTCTCGGCCCAAACACTCCGATCCCTGTCCCGTATTGGTTTTGGAAGCATCAGTATACCAAGTTATGGTATGGTCTTTTAACTGCTGGGCAAGCGTTTCGCTCTTCCAATCCTTTTTATTGCTCAATACTACATGGAGATGTTTCTCAAAGTTGTACGTTCTTAGCATATCGTCCACTGGGAGTTGCAGGAGTGGTATTTCCTTTATGAGGGTGTTCCAAGCCCCTGATCTGACAATTCTCCCAGTACTAATTCCGTTAGTGACCATTCTAATCAATGTCGCATTGGCATATCTACCAATGACAATGTGCAGTGGTGTTAGATCTAGAATGACCTCCATTGCTGCTGTTGGACAGGTTCTCATGGCTCCTGTGATGCAAACGCATGCTAGTCTCTGGACTTTGCACAGGTTTAGCCTTACCGTCCGTTGCTCTAGTTTTGTGTACCAGGCAACTGCTCCATAAGTAATCATAGGTCTTACTATCATGGTATACATCCAGCGCAAAATGTTAGGGGAGCAGCCCCATCTATTTCCGGTCAGTCTTCTGCATATCATGAGAGCCTTTGTGGCTTTGCTGGTAGTGTTCTTAATATGCCTGTTCCACATGAGTTTACTGTCCAGGGTTATTCCCAGATATTTAAATTCCTGTTGCCTAAAATCTCTCGGGCTGATCGGGAAGTGATACATATTTTTAACGAACGGCTTTTAAGGTTTAAATTTACATTTGAGGCTTGCCTCAATACGGTCTTTTTACGCGCTACTACTCCATACATTTTATCTCTCTTCAACTAAAGGTTTTGCCTATGCTTTTTCTTTTCATTCTATAGATTTAAGATTCCAGTGAACGCTGTCGCTCCGTCAATGCGATATACCACAATACGCTAGACAAGGAAAGGCGAGAGGCAAACCTCTGCACATATACTTCTTAAAGAACAAATGAGATGGATATATATATCGTCGAGTTTGTCGCATATGGGAAAGGAAGCGCGTTTAAAGGAATACCATCGACGTAATTTATTGTAGAATGACGGATAAAAAATACAATTATTATTGATGCAAATAGGGAAAAAAATATAAAATTGTGATTAAAGATGTATCGATTAATACGTGTAATTCTTCAAAAATCATTGGTGAGGCACTGCAAATTCTAAAATTCTAAATTCTAAGAAGCAGGTAAGTCAAATTGACGTATCTAAATTCTTCGACGTCTAATCTTTGACAAGTACTAAATAAAAGCAAAAATGCAAGAAAAAATATATAATTAGTTAATTTAAGTAAATTTCTTAAATGGTCGGTTTAGTACACGTATATATATTATATAGTCACTTACTAGCGAAAAGTTGTTCCATTATTTCACTCGATTTTTACCGAGATCTACCGCACGCTACAGAACTAACTATTTTAGAGTCTTTTTCGATAAATCGCGATAGTGTCATTGTTAATTTAAGTTCTGCCACAATTTCCATCTAGATTTACTACCTTTATACAACTATCAGTAGTAGAATAAATAATAAATAACATAAAATAAGCTCCGTAAAGACTGACAAATCCACAAAATTTCAAATCAAATTCAAATGTATCAAATGAATCGTCAAACAGAACTGTCAAGGATCCCCACCCTAGAGTCCTTTTTCCGCCCACCATGCATGAATACATGGATAGCATTATGCTCCTTCCTTAGTCTTCTTATTCAAAGGTATATATAGAACATAGAACTACATGGTTCTGAACACTAAGGCAGAATTTGTTCTGGGAAAGTGGCTTTTAGCGTTGGTTTTGTTGGTTTATAAATACTTGGGAACCTCACCTTACCGTTTAGAATGCCGTTTATCTCTAGAAAATTTATTTCAAAAACACGTCAATCATTTAGCACACGTGTATTATATCCATTGATGTTCTGGGGATTCTAAAGGTGCGTATTCATTATCCGCACGAACGAACGAACGAACGTACGCTAGTGGTATGGACGGGGACCGCACGATAGGACCGCACGAGAAGACCGGAGGCATTTGTTGGCGAACGCCTTTGATGTACCGACTCGAAACGGATGGTCGAGCGAACGAACGAAAGAACGGCCGCATGCGTTCGGTCCCCGTCTAAATATACCGCACTTTCATTCGTTCGTTCGTTCGTTCGGATAATGAATACGCACCTTAACAACATGCGTTATCGTACGAAAAAACAGCAGTGAATTCGCAGTTGCAGTTAAAAAGTAGAAGTTAATAAAATATCACAGATAAGTTTACTGCGAAATCATGACAACAGCATAACCCTAACCTAAAAATTAACATTAACGGTATAATTCACGTTCACAGGTTAATTTCGCGGCGAATAAAAATCACGGTCACAAGTATACCTGTTAATGCAATTTCTCCTTTTAGCCGAACGCTAGAAAACACTATGACCAATCAGTGCGTTGACAGATGGATGAAAATTCACCTTTAACATTATAAAAAGTGGAACTTCAAATTGACAATGGCTATTGTGTTTTAATTTGTGTTTAAATAAAGAGAAACTGGGAGAGAATTCTATAATTAAAATGAAAATTATACTTTATAAGTGTTTTAGGAGTGATTCTTAAGAGAGTATATAAAATAGTTCAAATGTACCTTGGATTATCTCCTATAAAGGTTTGTTCCAACCAGCATTTCGGGATCGTTTCGAAATCGTACTCGAATCGGTTTTCTTGCACTTTGTTAGCATGCGCGGACTTCGAATAGTTTCGTGACGGTGTAAAAAGTATCAACGTTGAAACGCTTTGTGGATTGTTTTCGGCACTGTCAAAAGTGTCGAGCGTGCGTGTATCGATCGGTTTTTTGATTTTGTTTAGAATTTCATAACAGAACCCTATTATTTTTGTTTGCAATTTGCAATAATAATAATTATTAAGTTTGATTTTCATGCATCCGTTATCCGACGATACGTTGATACGATATTAATTTTATTGGTAGAATTTAAAGACTTTGATTGGTTCGAAAATAACGCAGTTTTTAAATTTATTGCATTTTCATGCCTCCGTTTATCGGATATACGTTGGCGTCATTTTATATTTTCGTTTCCATAACGATTTTGCTATTTTACTTATATTTTTATTAAGGTCAGTTTAAATTTGTCAAAAAAGTGTCAAAACGTCCGTTATTGTATGAACGGGTCCGTTGACGGGCTGAAGTAAAATATTTACGGATGAAAAGTGGCGCGAAAACACTATGACCAATCAGAGCACCGTCGGACCATCGGCATCGTATCAACCTTTGAATAAGAAGACTAAGGAAGGAGCATATCAAAAATCTTAGGTACACCGCGATGGGCCTCAAATATGGCCGACTTAAATTCCGGTTTATCAGTGTCGTTCTAATTTTATTTAAAAAATGTAAAACTATGATGTAGGGTAGACGTGGGGTAGACTCAATAATTTGTTGTTTTATTTTACGTTGTGAATAAATGTTGGTAGTTATTAAAATTGTTATAAAAATATATAATTCTAATAAAGATAGATAAGTTATAATAAGTATTTATTAACACAAACATCCGATACGCTACTGAAGCATGTAAGTCAAATTAACGTATCTAAATTCTTTGACATCTAATCTTTGACAAGTAATAAATAAAAGCTAAAATGCAAGAAAAATATATAATTTAGTTAATTTAAGTGAATTTCATAAATGATCGGTTTACTACACGTATGTATATTATATAGTCACTTACTAGCGAAAAGTTGTTCCATTATTTCACTCAATTTTTGCCGAGATCTATCGCACGCTACACAACCAACTATTTTAGAGTCTTTTTCGATAAATCGCGATAGTGTCACTGTTAATTTAAGTTCTGCCACAATTTCCATCTAGATTTACTACCTTTATACAACTATCAGTAGTAGAATATATAATAAATAACATAAAATAAGCTCCGTAAAGACTGACAAATCCACAAAATTTCAAATCAAATTCAAATGTGTCAAACGAATCGTCAAACAGAACTGTCAAGGATCCGCACCCTAGAGAGCTTTTATGGTGGCTTTTCCGCCCACCATGCATGAATACATGGATAGCATTATGCTCCTTCCTTAGTCTTCTTATTCAAAGGTATCAACGTATAACGGATGCATGAAAATCAAGCTTTATTTTTGAAATGGAGAATCAGATTCCAGTAATTGTTGGTAAGTGTTGTTTCAACTGTATACTCACTAACTCACTTACCTATCCTCTCTTTTATGATTCTGTTATGCCTAGTTTCCTGTTATTTCATTGCAGTGGTAGAATCTTTGAACATTATTTTATAAATAAAAAATTAATTAAAATTTCCGGACGATTTACTCCACACAAATTCACAAGCAAAAGTATAACGCATACGTATTCGAATTTGCAAAAAATAACCAAGACAGAAGCATCAGCCGGACGCCGGACCATAATTAGCTGTTAAAAATCGATAATCCCTGCCAATATGCTTTACTGCGCAAGTCAACCCAAACAGTTCTCAATTTGGACCATGTACCGAAATTATCGGTCTGAAATCGTAACTAAACGATCCCAAGGTAGGTTGGTACGCATATAGGATCGTCCGATAACCGTCAAATCTCGGTTGGAACACATTTGAATTTGAATTATTGCGCACGAGCGTGATCGTTCGGTGACGGTTCTGCGGCGGGTTGGAACAAACCTATAAACTAATTGTTTACTGTTTTAATTAACAATTTATAGGTACTGTATGGTAAAAAAGGCGTCCAGTTGGCACTAAAAATATTTTCAATATTGTTTTGTAACATAATTATAGTCTGTTCAGCGATGGAATTTATGATTTCGACAGACATAAAAAATGGGAGTATAAACACTACAGTGAACTTTTGAATTAAAGTGACAAACATATCTATCGCTGTCATATTGTTTTTGCGTGACAGACCGCAGATGATATTATATTATAACAAAAAATGCTTTAGAAATACCAAAAAACCGCAATAACAAAATTGATAGGAAAGATTTTTTTACACAGTAGTTACTTCAGAGATTTTAATTAGACTTTTATGCATAAATACCGTTTCCTAGATCGATTATTTCAATGTTTTTTTTTAAATTTTAGTGATAACAACGATGCGGGATCGTCAAAAGCGCCCTCTGAAGTTGCCGATGAAAATCAACCAAAACGAAAAGCTAAAACAAAGATTGGCGTTAAGACGAAGAGGAAAAAGAAAACAAAGCAGAAGGATGAAGAGCCTTACGAGGTAAATTGACATTTAAAAATGATATTTTATCAATTATTATTAATGTTTCTTAATTTTCTTTTTAGCATCAAGATTATTGCGAAGTTTGTCAACAGGGTGGCGAAATTATTCTTTGCGATACATGCCCTCGCGCATACCATTTGGTGTGTCTCGAGCCCGAACTCGATGAGGCTCCAGAAGGAAAATGGAGCTGTCCTCACTGTGAAAGTGAGGGGCCTGCTGATCAAGACGATGACGAACATCAGGTAATTTCAGATTAATATCGTTGATTGAAGAAACAAGAAGATGCGAAACCTTATGGGCGATTTCGTGGCTCAAAATGTGTCCGAGATGTAGATGGCGTTCCTGTCAGGGTGTCCGAGATTTAGTTGTTCTGCGCCGCTGCGCGCTGATGGTCGTTTACAGCGCAGCAGATAAAGAATGCTGTACCGTACTACTTTTAGTCAACAGAGTGGATGATTGCCGGAGACAGTGTTGCCAGAACTACGGATTAATCCGTAGATTTATGGATATTGGGTACAGTACGTTAATAATATGGATTTTCTATCACTAAACAATTTAATATAATATTATACGATTAAATAAAGAAGGGCGTCAGAGTTGACTTGGAAATGAAGATTGCATTTTATATATAAACTATTACGGTAAATGTCAATAATTGTAATTTCCAAGCCAACTAAACGAATTTTTTCGATCATACGAAATATTCAGTACCTATAAAATCATTTTATTTTTGTTGTTTATGTTTAACACGAATAAATGTTCAATACATAAACGCGGATTTTTCATCCGAAGATATTTTTGTCAAACATATTACAGATATTGCACATTTTAATATGGCAACACTGTCGCTTTCAGTTCCACGCCGTCTTCGATATGCCTTCGCTGGCCGAATTAGGGAAAATGAGTGTTTTATGCGTTGGCCGCAGAACGAGTGGTGGCTACCGTACAGCACTTGAGACTTAAGGGGAAATAAAACCAGCCTTGCCACGAATTCACCCATTAGGTTGCGTATCTTCTCAATTCTTTCAATCAACGCTATAACACTAAAACAGTACTCCATTTTTTCTTTAAACTTTTGGTTTTTGGATGTCTATCTACATAAATTTAATGAAACCTTTTAGGAATTTTGCCGTGTATGCAAGGACGGAGGCGAACTACTTTGTTGCGACTCTTGTCCTTCTGCTTATCACACTCATTGTCTAAACCCGCCTTTGACCGATGTACCGGATGGTGATTGGAAATGTCCTAGATGTAGCTGTCCGCCACTGAAAGGCAAAGTAGCTAAGATATTGACTTGGAGATGGGTTGACGTCGATGTTGTAACTAAGGATAAAGTAAGCATTTTTGTTTTCATTTTATATTTAAAAAGTTTTTTTTTAATTTTGTTTTTCGGTTTATTTTAATTTTGTCTCTTTCAGGGATAACTAAAAACGTGTTATTACACACAGATCATTGCTTAAAAAAGCTGAAAGTGTTTTAGAAGTGATATTCTTAATAGAATAAAAAGTAGTTCAAATGCACAATTTTAAGTTACGGTTGTAATGAAACGATTTATATTCAAAACATATATTTAATACAACATTATCTCGTTACTGCTGTACAGGGTGTCCCAGAAATAAGTGCAAGTATTTTAACTGGTGTATAGTTCAACCCCAGAAACACGCCTATGAGTTTTTTTTGCGAAAAAAAAATTTGAAAATTCAAAATTTTTTGGAATTTTTTTTAGTTTTTAGTTAAAAACATAATTTCTTGATAATATGGCAACATAGGTGTTAGGTTAGGTTAGGTTAGGTGATAAACAAAATCAGTTAGTATGTGATAAACAAAATCAATGTCAAACCACTATCAAAAAATCTTTATTTGTGACAGGTTTTGGCTATTCAGCCATCATCAGACCTTTGTCAAAAACCGCTGTTCGTTTAACTAATGCTATTACAATACACTTTACAATAAGAATTATTGTTATTATTATATTAATATTGCGATTATATTGATATATGAGGAGTTCAGAAGTGAACTGGATCAAGTCCTAGAAGATAATTATGGAGAAAATGAGTCAAAGTTTTTTAATGTTACTTAATTAAAATAAAACAAGCTGGAGAAGAAAACTTGGCACAATGCTTTATTATATTTTAAATTGTATAATTGCAAACTAAAGTAATTCAAAATATACTGTAGTAATTTTTCAGAATTTCAGTTTCTTTATATTTTTTTGGACTTGAACCATTTTATCTTTGAAAATGTTTGAAATTTTAGATATAAATTTGTTCATCGGTACATTCTCCTTCGTAATTAAGGGATTTCTTGACTTCACATTGCCTGTTAATAGTGTCTTCTTCGATTTTTTATAAATATTATGGTATATAGGCGGGATAAAGAGTGTGTGTTACGTTGCGTCTATATGAAATGATAAGATTTTTCTTCCTCGTGCAGTTTTATTCAGATCAACAACATGTCAGATATCTAAGTATTTGTAAGAACAGCAGCCTAACTTATTGATGTAATAATAGTGAAAATAATGATAAATACAAACTATACTTTCAGAATCGGTAGAATCAGACCTTTCAGATGGCTGATAAATCTGACTCGCTTGGTGTAAGTGGTTCAGACTTTGTTTCATTGTCGTCCGTTTTATCAAAAAAAAGATTTATTTTTAGTTCTAAACTTTAGCATGTGTGTTAAAATTACAGATAGCGTTAAATTTTATGGACTTGATCCAGTTCACTTCTGAAAGAAATCAACAGAATATTCAGAAACCAAACAAAAACAGGCTATAGCTGCTTAATCCGTGAGGTATGACTTCATTCATTTATCTACTGGAAAAAGCAATATTTTATAAACGTATAAAGACGATTATCTTAAAATAGGAAATTGGACTTGATTCATTTTAATTCTGACCACTCCATATAATAATATGCCAATATAAAAGCATTAGTCAAACAAACAGCGGTTTTTGATAAAGGTCTTGATGGCTGATTAGCCGAAACTAGTTTAGACTTTTTGATACTGGTTTGACTTTGATTTTGTGTATCACATTGTTTTGAATATAAATCGTTTCATTCCAACAGTGGTATAAAGAACTATAAATTCTAAACCGCTTTCTAAAAATTGTGAGCTTTTTGATACATTTTTTAGGTGATTCAACCGATGAAAAATATCTGTAAACGCAGAATTTCTTCCCTTATATAGCTTTTTTTAGTTCTATAGATACCAGACTGTGCGGACGTGTTTAGTGAAGCTCTCGTGATTTCTATTTAATTTACCTAGTAATTTTGTAATAGTTTGCGTTAAATTTTGATAGAAATTATCAATAAGATGAGTGCAAGTAGCAGCGGTAAAAACAGTTCGCATGAATCCGATAAACCTAATATTCCATTGCAAAAACAGAGAACAACATCGATTAACAGTGATAGGAAAAACGTTCAAGATCTTACAAAAAAGGGCAAGGCTGATAGCGTTAAAACTCGAGCACAAAAGAAATTAAGTGATGTCGATATACAGGGGATTACTGAAAAAAGACACCGAAGTGTTTCTGGAAACAAAAGAAAATGAGGGGACCAATAATATTTTTAAACCACGGCATTCTATAATGAGATCACCCACATG
Organism: Sitophilus oryzae; assembly: GCF_002938485.1. Taxonomy (NCBI): domain Eukaryota; kingdom Metazoa; phylum Arthropoda; class Insecta; order Coleoptera; family Curculionidae; genus Sitophilus; species Sitophilus oryzae. The sequence continues at coordinate 650,504 of NW_022146169.1, forward strand.
TTCCATTTCGAGTGTTGATATATCACAGGATACTGAGCAACAGAGTAGGAAAAGAACTAGGTCTGATTCCAGCCCAGGTAATTTGGAACAGAACAAGATAAGGAAAAAATTTCCGAAAAACAATTTACAAAATACAAACAAATATAACGACTCTACAGAAACTGAACAAAATTCTAAAAATAACACAAGAAATGCGTTAGAAGGACTACTAGATTATTTGGGAGTGATACACAACTATTTAGAAGTGAGCGTTTGTACAAAAAATGAAACAAATATGTCAAATCCGAGAAATGCGCTGTTTAACGTACATAGATTAGTTACCATGTTATCATATAATGTGGGGCAACTTGAGAAAGAAAATGCAAGTTTGAAACAAATTGTTGAAAAATTGAAAGGAAATCCATTAGAAAGTAATCAAACTATTAGCAATGAAGTAAAAAGTAAGACTCAGCAGAGGACATATAGCGAAATAATCAAAGCGAATAATAATACAAGCAACAGTGAAGAGACACAAATGCATCCTAAATGGAAAACACCTACTAAAGAAGAAAAATATGAATTGTTAATTAAATTTGAAAAAGAAAAAAATCCTAAATCAGTAGTGCAAGAAATTAAACAAAATTTAAAGGCAAATCAAATAAGAGAAACAGTTAAACGAGTAAAACAACTGGAGAGTGGCGGAGTAGTCATGCAATTTCATAATGTTGATCAGCAACGAAAAATTAAAGATAGTCTCAGTACGAACAGTAATTTCCAACTCAAGGGAAAAAGAAAATACGTTTCCAATGATAATGGTTACTGGCATAGATAAAGGTTATACTTCTGACCAATTTATTAATGAATTAATTGAACAAAACTCTGACATCAAGGATAATTTTGGAAATGACATAAAGACACAGATAAAATATATTACTAAAAAACCATGCAGAGACATCCATAAAGAAAACTGGGTTCTTCAAGTACCACCGACGCTTTTTAAATGGATCATGAAAGGGAATAATTTAAGTTTTGATTTTATGAAAGCATATGTCACGGAATATTTTAATGTAGCAATATGTTTTAAATGTTGCAATTTTGGGCATGTTTCAAAGTACTGCAAATCACCAGAATGTTGTCACAAATGTGGAGGAAGTCATCACCCGAAGGATTGCTCGGAAGAAACCAATTTAGATTGTCCTAATTGTAAAAGACTTAGGCTAGTTGATCGTAAACATAGTGCCAGGGATCAAAATGTCCAGCATTTCTACTTCAAGTAAAGAAAACTATAAATCATACAACATACGACCATTTTTACAGCAAAATATACAAAACAGTTAATAAAACATATTAAGCCTAATATAGTTGATAATAAAGTTGAGGACATCAGTATTATACATCAAAACATACAGTCTATTGGAAACTCCGTAGATAAAATAAATTACATGCTGCAAAACAATCCGAGTGCAAAATATTGTGTTTTTGTGAACACTGAAATCGATGGAACAGTTGGAGAAAATCAAAATTAATAATTTTCGACTTCAAAATCAGTACTGCCGAGAAGCTGGACAACACGGAGGAGTAGCAATATATGTCGAGGAGACAGTCAAAACGCATGTGATCGAAGAGTTTAACAAATTGTCAGAGACGGGAACATTTGAATGTGCCGCTATTCAGTGTCAATTTCGGGGATGGACATAGTAGTGATAGTGATTTACAGACCACCATCAGGTAACATAGTTAGTTTTTTAGTAAAATGGAACATGTTTTAACATATATTCTGTCTAAAAATATGACTGCTCTTATAACAGGTGATTTCAACATTGAATTATTAAAAGACAATAAAAATAAAAGTGAACTAATGTCTCTTATGTATAGTTTTAATTTTGTAAATACAATAAAAAGAAAACACACGAATAACTGAACATAGCTCTAGCTGCATAGATAATATATTTACAAATATGAACTATATAAAAACATGGTTTTTGAATCACACATATCTGATCACACAGCCCAAAAAATTGTGTTTAAAATAATACCAATAATTAAAAATAGTAAAGTATATAAACGATCTTTTACGGAAACTAATAAAAAATTGTTTTTGGAATCTTTGAGCGAACAAAACTGGGCCAGTGTATATGAAGTTCAAGATAATGATACTGATAAACAGTGGTGTACTTTTCATAAAATATATTCTGAAATTTTTAACCAACATTTTCCTTTAAAGCTAGTATCAATAAAGAACAAAAAGAAACATTTATATGATAATCCACTAATTCTAGAACATAAGAAAAAAATGGATATTTTACTACCACTCTCGAAACATTACCATTATTACAAAGAACTATATAAAAAATATAAAAAACAATATGACATATTATTAAAGCAATGTAGAGCTATGTCATATCAGGGCAGAGTTGAAAAATCAGATAATAAAGTGAAGTGTATGTGGAGCATATGTAAGGAAATAATTGGTAATAATAAAGATGCATCTCCAAATAATCTTAATCAAAATGGACAACAAATGGTTGAAACATTTAATGAGCATTTATTATCAATTGTTCCCAATCTACTACAAAATTTACCAAGCGGCTATAGCATTAACACTGAAATTAATAATAAATCAATGTTTTTAAGACCAATAACGCCTCAAGAATTAATTGATATAAATGCAAAAATAAAAAATAAACATAGTAGTGGTAATGATGAAATTCCTACAAGCTTGATCAAATTGTCAACTGGTGCTTGTCAAGATGTATTGTGTTATTTAATAAACAGCTCCTTTAAGTCAGGCATATTTCCACAAGAGCTAAAAACCGCACTAATAAAACCTATACATAAAAAAGGCGATCCCAAGTTAATAGATAATTACAGGCCAATTAGTCTTCTTCCGGGTTTTTCAAAGCTCTTTGAGTTAGCAATGTTAAGTAGAATGATGTTTTTTATTAAAGAATGTAACTTGATACGCCAAAACCAACACGGGTATTTAAAAGGGAAATCTACTCAAACAGCAATTTTTGAATTTGTTCGGAGAGTTTTGGAACACATGGAGGTGGGGGAATTGGCACTAGGGATGTTTTTGGATCTCTCTAAAGCCTACGACTGTCTTGACCGAGAATTGCTCTTAAGAAAATTGGAACGATACGGATTTAGAGGGAAGTCTCTCGAGTGGCTACAGTCATATCTTAATAACAGAAAACAACAAGTTTCTATTACCAATGAAGGTAAAATATATAAATCCCAGATACGCACAAATAACATCGGTATAGCTCAGGGTAGTATATTGGGTCCAGTTTTGTTTTTATTATTCCTAAATGACTTAAATCTGGCAGTAAATGGACAAAACCAAAACATAATTAATTATGCTGATGATACCAATCTGTTAATTGGAAAAAAACACCTACCCGAATTAATTGACGAGAGCAAAATTTTATTAGATAATGTATCTAGATGGTTCAATGAAAATAATTTAATTCTGAATTCCGATAAAACAAATGTCATCATTTTTCGAACAAAATTGTCACGAACAAATAGACCACTTATATATGATTCGACTAAAAATATATTAATATCTGACCACACGAAATTTTTAGGAATAATAATTGATGAGCATTTAGATTGGAGTAATCATATAGAATATCTTTTGAAAAAGCTGGGTTCAGTGTGCTATGCAATTAGGGTAATAAGCAAATATATGGATGAGAGAACACTAAAAACACTGTATTATTCCAATTTTCAGTCCGTCATGAGCTATGGGATAATATTTTGGGGCAGCAACAGCAAAATACAACGACTGTTTGTAACACAAAAAAGGGTAATACGCACTGTAAGAAAAATGAATTTCAACGAATCGTGTAGAGGGATCTTTAAGAGTGAAAAAATTATGACAGTATATGCATTATATATTTATGAATGTTTAGTATATTTTTACATGAATAGAGAATGTTTTGAGAGTAACATAATACATCAGTACAATACTAGAAAGAATTTACTAAACTATCCCGCTCATAAACTTGCGATTACGGAAAAAAGCCCTTTGTATATGTGTTTAAAGTTTTATAATGAACTGCCCTTAACACTTAGACTCTGTGGAAAGTTAAGCGAATTTAAATTTAAGTTAAAAAATTATTTATTAAATATAGAGCCTTATAGCTTGCCAGAATTTTTTAATTTCAATGGTTAATTAGGATTAAGGAAATATTGTTGAATTATATCCAATATTGTAAATTTTAGGTTTATTTTTTTTCTATATATTTTCCCGTTTATGTAAGTAGACTTATCTAATTTTTGTAAAATATGTGTAATATGCTTTGGAATATTTATTTTGATGTTTGACGATATTTCTCTTTATGTTTTTTTTTGTAACATAATTTGGAAATAAATAGATATTATTATTATTATTATTATTATATAGCAGAAATGAGATAATTTTGTATCAAATATAATTGTTTTGTATATAAATCGTTTCATTACAACGGTAACTTAAAATTATGCATTTGAACTACTTTCACGATCCACCACTTTGTGAAAATGTCAACAGACTGTATAACTTCATTTATATTTAATGCAATAGGCATTATCTCAGTACCAAAATACAAGACAAACTGCATTTGTAGAATTTTTGTATAATTTAGATTTCCCAAAAGGTGTCTATTAAAAGAAAATCACACAGTTTTTTTAATAAACCTGTACAAATCCTCTTACATAAAACGCTCTCTTTAAAACTAATTTTACTTAGGACGGAAAAGACGAAATAACCAAACACAAAAGACGCGAGTTCTTTGTAAAATGGGCGGAACTATCCTACTGGCATTGTAGCTGGATTACGGAACTGCAATTAGATGTGTACCATCCACTAATGTTCCGCAGTTACACTAGGAAGTATGACATGGAGGAACCACCAAAACTGGAAGAACCGATGGGTAAATTTAACTGTAAAATACTAACTTCATTGGGTCTAATGTTTATTTTTAGACGAAGCCGACGCTCGTTGCAATCGGTTGATTAAAATGGGCGGTAAAAATAAAGATGAAGAGCTGGAAGAGAAATTTTATAAATATGGCGTGAAACCAGAGTGGCTTGTAGTGCATAGAGTAATCAATCATCGTACAATGAGGGATGGTAGGACATTGTACCTACTTAAAGTAAGCTTGTTATACACATAAAGCATGTAGATTGTTTATTAACACTAAAATATTTTTAGTGGAGAGAACTTTCTTATGATCAAGCCACATGGGAAGATGAAAACGAGGACATATCGGGACTAAAAGCTGCTATTGAGTATTACCAGGATTTAAGAGCAGCTTGTTTAAGTGGAGTAGGGTCTAAATCTGGTAGAAAGAGTAAAGGTAAGTGTTTGTTATTTAGAAGCGTTGTAAGTGTTCAATAAAATGATGAAACTCAATTTTTTTTGTGAAGTACATTTGAACTACTTCTTACCTGTTACTTCATACTTGTATAAAAAAAAAACTACAAATAAGTGAGGATTGATAATTACAAAAATGTAATAATTTTTAAAAGAAATACAAGGAATTGTAAACATATACAGAGGCCCACAAAAAAGTTTGGGGCAAATGTGATTTTTTTTAAATTCTTGAATAAAGTTTATGCATAATTTTTTTAGTATACTTAATAACAAAAAAGTCATTGTGACATTGTTTTGCAACAACTGTCGGCGGCTAACTACAAAAAGTTCTTTTTACATTTACCACCAAAAAGTCGGGTTAAGTTACATAATATTAAAAAAAAATCAAACAAAAATGTTATTCAAATTTGATTCTGCATCTTTCTATCAAGTTTCATAAAAATACAGGGACTTGTAAAACTATTTTTTTTATATTTTTCAAAAGATTTTCATAAAAGTATTTATGCTAAACTTACCCAAAGCAAATTAAATCCAACAAGAATTATTTCTAATACTTAAATAATAAATAATATACTTTAAAAAGAAAAGCTCCAACCTAGCGTATTGTTTTTTTATTTATGGAAAACTTCATATCTAGTTTTGATTCATTCTGTATGTACCAAGCATTTAGCATAATTTATTATAACTAGCAATATAGGAGACATTATTCATAAATTTCTTACTGTTATAAAGCATCAATATAATTGGTTGTTTTTAACATAGAAAAATGTTTAAATAGGTAAAAATTAAATTCAATAAATCTCATATTTCAAAAACTCCTCGGTTGAGATTATGATATTGTTACGTTTTTCGTCGGTTCCGTGTGGATAGAAAGTCACAATTTATTTAAACACTATTTATTTAACACTAATTAACAAAAATAATAACGATAAAAGACTTATAGAACTATTTACAAACGATTTATAACTAAGAATTTATTTTGAATTTTAGCGCGTCAACTGTATATTTATAACTGCCCCCTGTAGGCCACGGCCGCCGGCTTTTATACCGGCAGGTAAAGAACTCTAGAATTGTCCATAGATCGTTAGGTGCGTAGAGAAGGTTTTCGAATGTTCTCGTATGTACTCGTCCATTCCAGTGGGACTCGATTCTTCTCGAACGAATGAATCATTGCGGTGTCTATGCGATGTTAAGGTCATCCGAGGGCGGGCCATATTGTGAGGTTAGGTCGAGTCCACACCGGCCCGCAACACTGCCCCCTTTCTTAGGTACATGCTCGTCCCGAGATTATACGGTGAATGAAGGTATTTGCAAAGCTGGCCCCTGGTACATTGCGAAGTCTGGTAGAAATAGCAGTCTACAGTTTTCTCTCCCGATCTCAGCTTTGGGTTGTAGCAGCAAACGAGGATCTCGATTCCCGTAAATCTGAACAAGACTTCAATCATGTTCCGGATTGTACGCCAACTCAAACCATCGAGTCCACACGCCAGCTTCGGAATGGCTAATCGTGCAATGTTGTTGTTTAGCAGGGCTTCTCTCAGTTCAATCAGGGTCTTCCATAGATTGAGATAAGTCGGCTTACTCGGGGACCATTCCTTGGTGACCAGGTAGAAGATGTGCCTTGCTTGACCATGTGCATTGTCGGTTAGCCTCAAGACGCTTCCAACCTCTGGATCCTGTCGGCGTAGTTCTCCGACACGCCCAAACTTCTCATTGAACGTCGCAGCGATTCCTCTGGACATCCGCAAATCTCGAGCCACACAATGAGCGAGCGAATAATCAGGAGGCACGGAAAAGAGGTCTCGTTGATCTTCTTTGGTTACACCATAGCGAGCCTTCTCACTGCTGTTGTATCGGGCCATGAAATCGTCAAAGGACATCTCCGAATCAGGGGGATCAAAGCTGCAGGTTCTCACGGTCCCAGCACGATCTTCTATTTCGCCTTGGTAGGGGCTCAAACGGTTGAAATGGACTACCCTCGGTTTTCCTTTTGGCAATTTTCTGATACGGTATACGACGTCATTAATTCTATCCATGACTTCGTATGGCCCTTCCCACGAGGATTGTAGCTTCGGAGATAACCCACGACGTCTCTGCGGGTTATATAGCCACACCAACTTCCCTGGTTGGTATCCTCCATGCTCAGCTTGAATGTCGTAGTGTTCCTTCATTCGGTCACTAGCACTTTGAATATTTAGGCGGACTCTCTGATGAATGTCGTCCATCCTTTGACGTAGTGTGTGGACATAATCTTCTCCGGCGACTTCTTCTCCCGGTCGGCAACCAAATTTCAGATCACAGGGTAGGCGCACTTCCCGTCCCATAACGATGCTGGCTGGAGTTTGCCCTGTAGATTCTTGGACGGATGAACGGTAGGCCAACAGGAACAGGTGAAGAAATTTGTCCCAGTCTCTTTGGTGGTCAGAGACTACTTTGGCCAGATAACGGTTGATAGTTCTGTTCATGCGTTCAACCATCCCATCGGATTGTGGATGTAGAGCAGTCGTCCTGGTCTTGCGGATGTTCAGGACTTCACAGACGCCTTGGAACAGATTGGACTCAAAGTTTCTTCCCTGATCTGAATGAAGCTCCATGGGAACACCAAACCTGCAGATCCATTCTTTAACAAGGGCATCAGCAATCGTGGACGCTTCTTGATTTGGCAACGCGTAGGCCTCGACCCATTTGCTGAAGTAATCCATTACTACCACAATGTATTTGTTGCCATCGTTCGTCTCCGGGAAAGGACCAGCCACGTCGATCGCTATTCGTTCGAAGGGACTACCAACATTGTACTGGCGCATAGGGGCTTTACCACGCTTTTGTGGCCCATTAATGGCTGCGCAAATGTCACATTTCTTACACCAGGCCCTCACATCTTCTTTGCAGTTCACCCAGTAGAACCGTTCACGCAGCTTGCCAAGTGTCTTGGTAACACCAAGATGTCCTCCGCTGGTTCCATTGTGAACTTCCTCCAAGACTTCTGGGACCCTCTTCTTTGGAATGACGATCTGCCTTCTCTCTTCTTGTCCCTCCGGTCTCGATCACACGGCGAAGTAGTCCGTTATCTATTACCAAGGAATTCCACTGGGCCCAGTACGACTTTACGTTCGGCGAATATCTGCAAACTTCTTCCCACGTTGGTCTTGGCCTGTGTTTTCCAATTAATTACTAAACCTAATTCTGGGTCACTGGTTTGGTCATTTGCAAGATCTCGGGTTGCCAACTATCATTAACCACAGTTGTTCTTAGGAGTTTCACTTCTTTCTCTTCTGCTCGGGAACAATGCTTACAGTCCTTAGCGCAAGGTCTTCTGGAAAGTGCGTCGGCATTCCGATGGATTGCCCCAGCTCGATGTTCTGTGTCGTAGTCAAATTCTTGTAATCGTTCAATCCATCTAGCTACCTGCCCTTCAGGATTCTTAAACTGCAACAGCCAATTCAAAGCAGCATGGTCTGTTCTTAACAAGAACTTTCTTCCATAGAGATACTTGTAGAAGTGTTCCACTGCTTTAACTACTGCTAGTAATTCTCGTCTGGTTACACAGTAGTTCCTTTCCGGTTTTGACAAGGTCTTACTAAAATAACCAATGACTTTTTCTTGACCATGCTGGATCTGAGACAGAACAGCGCCTAACGCAACATTGCTAGCGTCGGTATCCAATATAAAGTTTCCGTTGCCAAGAGGGTAGCTAAGTATGGGCGCACTAGTCAGGGCTTTCTTCAATTTTCGGAATGCCTCGTCAGAATCTGAGTCCCAAGAGAAACGCCTCTCGCCTTCGGTAAGTCTGGTCAATGGTTTTGCGATGGTGGCGTAACCTTGTACATAGCGGCGATAGTATGTGCATAGTCCCAAAAAGCTTCGTAGTTCATGTTTGTCTTTGGGTATCGGCCACTCTTCCACTGTCTTGGTCTTCTGTGGATCTACCGCAACTCCCTGGGAGGAGACTACATGGCCCAAGTAGTGTGTACCTTTTCTTGACACAGATGACATTTCTTGGGGCTAAGTTTCAAACCAGAGCTCCCTAGTCGCTTGAAAACTTCTTCCAAATTCTTCAGATGATCGTCAAAGGATTTCCCAACCACTATGATGTCATCCAGGTACACGAAACAGGTAGTCCAGGATAGTCCCTTTAACACAGACTCCATTAGTCTCTTAAAGGTAGCTGGCGCGTTGCACAATCCAAAAGGCATGACAGTAAATTGCCACAGTCCGGAGCCCACCGAGAACGCTGTTTCCTCTCTGTCTTGGCGCCATGTCGACTTGCCAATATCTTCAGATCCAAAGTAGAGAATATCGTCGACCCCGCCAGCGTGTCTAGAGTATCGTCTATCCTCGGCAGGGGATAGCTATCCTTCTTTGTAACATTATTGAGCTGCCGATAATCAACACAGAACGTGGTGGTACCGTCTTTCTTCTTTACTAGTACTACCGGCGATGTCCACGGGCTGTTAGATGGTTCGATGACACCCTCTTCTTTCATTTCTCGAAGGATTTTGTCAGCTTCTTCACGTTTGGCGAGCGGAAGTCTTCTCGGATTTTGTTTGATTGGTCGTGCATCTCCGGTATCAATTTTGTGTTGTACTAAATTGGTACGACCTCTCTGTCCTGCTTCTCCTTTATCAAACACATCTTGATACTTGATTATCAGGTTTCTCAATTTTCTTCTATTTTCGGGAGATAATCCTTTAACGTTTACTAACTCCTTCACCATTTTGTCCGGAATTTTTGAAGTCGAAACTTTGGAGGCTTCCACGCTTCGAACGACTGAGGAGACCGAACAACAGTACCCTAAGAGGGTTCCCTTCTTCAAGGATACAGAATAATAATTCGTGTTCATTACTCTCACCGGTACAGTTTTCTTCGCTCGTAGCAGGGCTTTTCCAACAGCGATCCCTCGTCCTATTTCGCTGTCATGGTTCCTTGGCTCCAACAGAATAATACTCCCATTATTCATTTTACCTTCTAGGCAACCATCCAAAAATATCTCACAGCGCTCAGGGATCGAAACATCTTCTGCTACCACCACGCGAAGCGTCTCCTCACATTTTCGATGCAGAACCACTTCTTCTTCATTTATTTTCAAAATTCCTTGTTTGAGGTTTAGCTCAAAACCTCTAGTGGTCATGATGTCCATTCCGAGAATAAGTTCATCTTCGATGTCTGCTACTAACACTCGATGATTAAAACAGGTGCTTCCGATAACAAAATTAAGGTTTACTTCTCCATGGACAGCAGCGGAGCCCCCCGTAGCAGTACGTAGTCGCCATTGTGTTGTTTTAACCTTCTTCGATGTTTTAAGAATGTCCGGTCTGATGATAGTTTTCGTCGCACCTGTATCCAACAGCATGGTCCGGAACTCTCCATCAACAAAACCATCCACAAAAATGCTGTTGAATTTGTGTTGTAGCGAGGCGACTTGAGCAGTTTTCGTTGGGGCATGTTGGGTACAGGTCGACGTGTGCCCCTTCATTTCGACCCTTAGTAGTTTTCCGACCTCGACGGAGCCGGTTCTTCGTTCTTCTCCTTACAACGGCTTCGCATGTGTCCTACCTGTCCGCAGTTCCAGCAACGATCGGTCCCTTCTTGCCCATGTACTGGTCCATTATCTTCCGAATAATCCCTTCCACGGATTCGTCAGAACATTCGTCGATGGCCCGTACTCTTCCTAAAGACCGAGAACTTTGTTTCGCGGCCTCAAATTCTAGGGCACGTGCTAAAGCATCCACCAAGTGCGTTGGGTGGGCTAGGAGAAGTGCTTGTCTTGTCTCGTTGTCACGTAAGTCGTCGGAGAATGCCTGTACTGCCAACCGCTCCATAACATTCTCTGGCGTAGCAGGGTACGCAAGGCGAACGAGGCGGGCTACGTCGGCTTCAAACTCCTGCAGAGACTCATTTGACTTTTGAATGCGATTTTTTAGCTGGGAATGACATGTTCCAAATGAGCTTGGCCGTACCTCATTTCTAAATGTCGTACCAATTGCTGATAATCTCCCTGTTCCGATGGTGACAATGTCTGCAGAATATCAGTCGCATCTCCTCGCAGTGCGACAGTCAAAGCGGTAGCCTTTTCAGCGATTGTCCATCCGTTCGCTCTCGCAACGGCCTCAAACTGGCAAAAATAATTGGCCCAAGCGGTCTTTCCGTCAAACTGTGGAGGCTTAATAACTGACTTTGAGATATACTTATTTTCGACTAGTTTCGGTGCCTCCGATGTTTCTTGACATTTTGGTGAATTTGATTTCGCTATTTCTTCTCTTAAAATTTCGATTTTTCTATTTACATCTTCCTCAATCTCTGTTATTTTGTCTTGTGTATCTGTTATCTTCTCTTCTAATTCCCTGAATTTTCTGTTATCTTTCTTCTAAATTAAGTATTTTATTATTAAAGCTGGCCTGTATGTCTTTAGAATTTTCTGCGATCTTATCTTCTAAAATATTAATTAAATCCTGGGAATTTTTCATCATTTTATCTTCTAAATTATTCAAATTGCCGTTTAAATTGTCTTGCAATTCCCGGGAATTTTCTGTAATTTTGTCATTCAAATTGTCTTCTAATTTTTGTAGGCACGAGTCAAGGTCACCTTCCAACTCAAAGCAAAATGTGTCAGGATCCTCACCTTCCTCAATCAAAACGTCTCTCAGTCTGGCTTGCAAAATGCTTTTCTTTCCATCTGTCTCGCATTCCCTCTCTTCCAGTATGCTTTTTAATTCCGACACTTTCAGGTCTTTCAATTTTTTTGGAGCCATCGTTAGTCTTTTTATTTTTCTAGTCTATCACACACGCCACACTTGACACCAATTGTTACGTTTTTCGTCGGTTCCGTGTGGATAGAAAGTCACAATTTATTTAAACACTATTTATTTAACACTAATTAACAAAAACAATAACGATAAAAGACTTATAGAACTATTTACAAACGATTTATAACTAAGAATTTATTTTGAATTTTAGCGCGTCAACTGTATATTTATAACTGCCCCTGTAGGCCACGGCCGCCGGCTTTTATACCGGCAGGTAAAGAACTCTAGAATTGTCCATAGATCGTTAGGTGCGTAGAGAAGGTTTTCGAATGTTCTCGTATGTACTCGTCCATTCCAGTGGGACTCGATTCTTCTCGAACGAATGAATCATTGCGGTGTCTATGCGATGTTAAGGTCATCCGAGGGCGGGCCATATTGTGAGGTTAGGTCGAGTCCACACCGGCCCGCAACAATATTACAGTATTTTTAGATTGGAAATTTTATGAGAATATTTAATGAGCGAAAAAAATATACAGAGTATTCTTTTTTTAAACATATGTATATTGTATAATCCAAAAAAAAATGGCGCCCAGTTGGCTTGGAAATATGACGCGCGATTGATGACATTCCCTTATAATTTTACATATAAAATGACAGCGATCTTCATTTCAAAGCGATCGCTGACTATCCTCGCCCCTTTTTTTTATCATATTCTATAATATTATTAACTTTAGTGTAAATATATATCTATTTAAATTTTCTTGTATATCTGTAAAAAATAGTGTTAAAATATGCGCTACTATTCCCTACATACATTTTTGAGCGAAAAAACTTCAATAGAAAATTTGATATGGATTTTTTTTTGAAATATTGGGTTATCCTCAATTTACACAAAAACAGTGAGTAATTGACATAACTAGTTTAAATGTTTTTGCCTGTCTGTAATGGATACAATTATTGGAAAAATTACAGTTTTTGAAACCCCTTAAACAAAACTACAATATTTCAAGCTGAGCTTAGTCAACAGCTGTGTTTATAGATTTAAAATCATTCAAAAATGATTAAATATAATATCCATTTAGACTTCTTTATTATTTTTTTTCATCAAGATTAGAGTATTAGATCATATAAAAAAGCTATAATGCTATTTTGAATGTATTATTTCAAAATTACAAGATGTGTAGTCTGAAAATTAACCATTTATAGTTTTTTTTAAATTACTTTTATTAGATTTGTTTTCGTTCTAATAACATTTTTATAAAAAATACTATTTTTTATTTTGTTTTTGAAAAATAAAAGAAAACGTATTTTTTTAAAGTTTTTGTATATTTATGAAACACTGCAATAAATCGCGTGAAATATATGTAGACTGTTTGAGAGGGGGTTAATCACTGCGACTTTACAAATCTATTGTGTAGACATATATTTAAAATTTATATCTTTTTTCGCGCGCACACTCTGTATATAAAAGTATAATATGGATATACAGACAATTATTATTATTATGTAGAATTATAGTATAATATAATATCCTAGTAAATTAAGAAATTGTAAAGTGAATAGAAAAAAAAAACAAATAAAACTATATTTGTACTCTATCGGGATTACTTCATTAGGCAAGTCAAAATCAAAGACGAGGGATCTGATGGACGACGACGACCGAATCACACCAAGAAGGTACACTCCTCCTCCAGAAAAGCCCATATCTGATCTTAAAAAGAAATTGGACAAACAACCCAACTATATAGACGAATGCGGTATGCAACTTCACGAATACCAGTTAGAAGGTACAATAATCATTCAACGGACCTAGAAAACAAACGTTCTATAATCCTAACCAAACATTTTCAGGTTTGAACTGGCTGAGATATTCGTGGGCAAATGGCATCGACACAATTCTTGCCGACGAGATGGGACTGGGTAAAACAATTCAGACCATTACGTTTTTATATTCCCTGTATAAAGAGGGGCATTGCAAAGGGCCCTTCTTGGTTTCCGTACCCCTTTCGACCATTATCAATTGGGAAAGAGAATTTGAAACATGGGCGCCAGATTTTTATTGTATTACTTATGTGGGTAAGTTGTTTAGTGAAACAATCACACTTGTTATTCTTGAATTGACATAATTTTAATTATTTTTTACATAACGTTGTAATATGATATTTAATTATATAATAAATCTACACATATACGTTAAAAACGGTGTCAGAGTGACCCTTGAAAATATAATCGCTGATAATTTCTGTTGGGTCGATTTCTATATACCGGGTGAGTCTCAAAAGTGGTTCACCCCTATAACTTTTTTGTTTTTTTAGTTAAAAAAAAACGAGATTTGGTATGTTAATATATCGCTTGCTTAGAGTTACACAGTTGTATGTACACTGGGGTAAATTGTTCAGGAGAGGCATTTGAAATTTGGGGTGTCTCGACTAGGCACATATGATTTGGAAATAATCATGTTACCAAATTCCTGCTTTAGTCTGATCACCAATATGTGTATTTAACAGACAAAACAAAGAAAAAGCGGTTTTTAATGAAAATATCGTATATTAAAAAAGTAACATACAATTTGGTTACTCTAGATACCATAGAAAAATGTATTTATTGGTACATACAACTAAGTTAAAAAACTAAAATTTTTAATTTCTGAGAAACATTTAAAAGAAAATAAACGTTTTGTAACTAGGAACAGTAAAAAACATAACATAACATCATTAACCTAATAAAATTGAGCAGTTAAAACAGTTCAGTTACTACTATTTAAATTCACAGCTTCAAAATGGTAGTGTAATATTGCCTATCAACTTCGGGCATATGGTTCATCATTGCTTTGATGGCAGATATTTTCTCTGCAGATATAGAGTTTTTTACATCTGCAGGTTTTGGAGTTGGCACAATTGATACACTAGCTGTCCTCGTACGAACAGAAGACTTTAGATTGATTTTGGTCCAGTTTTTATCTATGTAGGAAGTTTTGTATTCCAATTCAAAAAAGGATTGAGTAAATTTCAAGCATTTAACTTTGGAATACGGAACTTTCTTATAATCAAGTAACCCTGTACATGCCTTAAAGTCTTTAAAATGGCGAGCCTTCATCTGAATTATACAGTATGGTTTTCTGAGGTTGACTTTCAAGAGAAGTCGTATCAATGACACTGGAGAAAGGTACTCACTTTTTTTAAGGACTCGTTCAATGGCACTATGGACACTATCTATCTCCTGGACACAAGAATGCCCAGGTGTTGAAAACTTCATGGTAATGATGCCTAAGTTAGGGTGCTCTTGTAAAAAATATGATACTGCGTAGGACATCAAAGAGTTTCTGTTTTGTGGAACACAACTATCACTCCACAATACTAAGTTGGTGAGATTTGGATTGTCATCAAATACCCTTTCCAAGATTGTTACCACAGCACTGGCAATGTCATTGCCACTTCGTCCCATAAACATTTCGTGCCAAACAGCACAGTATACTTTCTTTGTACTTGACAGGATAGCTGTTAGATTATATACATTAAACTTACTCCTATAGTAAAAACTACTGATTTCTGCTCGAGGACATGACAGAACATTTTGTAAGTCAAAACATAAAATAACAGTGTTTTCATCTTCCTTGTCAGTATTTTTTCATTTCTGCATGCTCCCTTTTCTATGGAATGTCTTGAATATTCTTCATTTTTCTCAGTGGATAGTCTGTTCTCTATTATTTGTAGCTTTACTTCCTCACACAAGTCACATCTGTCCTTCTTTGATGTATGGAAAAAAAAGGTTATATTCGTTGCTAAAAACATGCCTATAAAATGAGTCCTTAACAGGTTGCTTATTTTCTGACTTGCAGAGATCCACATAGAGCGAATACATTTTGCAATGCTAAGGTTTGATTCTAGGTACTCTCTACTACTATTTGCCCGGTAGTAGCGAGACTCCACTTTGGGGAAACTTTCGATGTGCCTTTTAAGAAATGTTTTGTCATCATCATTGATACTGTGTTTCACATGTCTTCCTTGCCTGCTCTCTTTAGGTGTGTTCGACACGATGTCTTTCCTAAATGTACATTATATATTGGAGTCTGACTAATACATAACGTCCCCAGATAAAATAGCTTGCACACCTCAATCCTTTGATCCGAGACGTTAAAATAATAGCGAAAAGTATTTTTCCGGCGACTGTTTTGTGCATTTTTTCCTTTTCTATGCCTCTCTACCAAAAATTTTTGGAAAGTGGTGAGCAAAAATAATTTCTTTGCCTGTTCATCAAGGGTATAATAGTTTTGAAATATGATGTTTCTCTCTTGATCAGAAATAAATTTTTGGCATCCGTGAACGCAACTAGTTAAACAGTTCTTTTTGGTCAGCACGCCTTTTGCAGGAACTAGTTTTTTTCGTACAGACATGTACTCTTTTCCTTCATCATGAGCTTTTTTACTCACATTGCACGCCCAAGACTTTGGATTCCTTGTCCTTTTTCGAACATTTTTCTTCCCCTTGGTTTCACGTTCACCATCTTCTGCTGTGATAATATGGCCCCTTCCTTCCATAATTTCTTGGTCTGAGCTACAAACACATAAATTAAATAAAAAATAAAGATTGATGATGATATTCAAAATAACAAACCTGCTAGTGTCTGGCGATGAATCTGGAAGATATTCCTTGTCTACATCAGAATCATCACTGCAGTCAAATAATCTAGCATTTTGTGAGCTCTCTCCCATTCTAAAATAATATTATCTTATAATACCCTGATTCTATAGATTTAAAAAAACTCACGTGTCTTGTTGAAGTCGACGACGTTTCTCTCGCATTTGAATTGTTTTGAGATCATCCTCACTATCTGAGAAACTATCCATCTTTAAACTACTACTAATTCACCCTTCAATCACGTATGCTTCGGCAAAAGAAACTATAACATAACCTAACTATTGAAAAAGTTGAAAACACACATACAACTATGTAACTCATGTAGGTACTTATCCCAGAAATTTTCAGTGTAACAAAATTGTATGTGGCACAGACAACTTTGTGCTATTATTTTATATGTTTAAATACATACACTTATGTATTGCTGGTTGTCTAACCCTGAACATTTCAACATACGACTTTGTTATACCATGTATAGATAGACACATGCACATACAACTTTATAATCCCAAAATCTCATTTTTAAAAAAAGTGGCGCTTACAACTGTGTAACTCTAGGCAAGCGATATGACATAAATTAGGATCGATTGACGTATTCAATTGTTTTCGGTCACTTCCAGTTTCACCGGAAATGACTACAACTTTTGATTTTTAAATGACACCTCCGGTAATTTTTTACTTTATTCGATAGAAAATGTCACTCTGAATAGAATGACATATCATATGTCAACTTTTGACATTTTCGCATATGGTTTATTTGAAATTATAACTTGCCGTTCGTAACGAAAATTTGACCGAAATACCAAGTATGGTATCAAATTATTCGTAAAAAATGTTTTTCCAAATATGCTAATGAGCCACCCTCGTTCCATTTGAAAAAATTGAGATATGATTAAAAATACGATTTGAGCATTTTCTAGCTGGTCAGGACAAGACACTAAAAACATTAGACGATCAAATCTGCTTTTCCAAGACTCCTTGATGACGAATTAGTGTCTTTAACATAGTCATGGCATTCTAGATTGAATTTTAAAATACAATTTTTAATTAAGCGAGAATGTCAAAAGTTGACATATGATATGTTATTCTATTCAGAATGTCATTTTCTATCGAATAAAATAAAAAAATACCAAGGGTGCCATTTAAAAATCAAAAGTTGTAGTAATTTCCCGTGAAACAGGAAGTGACCAAATACAATTGAATACACCAATCAATCCTAATTGTAATGTGATATACTAACATACCAAATCTCGTTTTTTTAAATCAAAAAATAAAAAAGTTATAGGGGTGAGCCACTTTTGAGATGCACCCGGTATATCATTTATTAAAAACTGCCATTAGCTCTTGTTAAAAATTAATATTTAAGATAGGTAAACATGGTAAATATAGGTTTTTACTATAAATTGGTGTCTGGAAACTTTTATCACAAAATTACCTAACAATACACATTTATTCTTACGCGGGTCAAATTTTATTTGTGGTTATGTGATATATTGATATTTGATGAGGCTATAATCTTACCCATGGTGGTTAAACTTTGATTAGTTGATTTATATGATGGGCGTGAAAAAGTATATTATAAAAAGCCAAAAAATCGAGGTTTTTGTATTAATAAAGTTTTTTTAAAAGTGCTGTTGGCTGTTGACTGTTGTGAAAATTTAGTATTATTTTCTACAAAATTGACAAAAGTGCAATAAACGTTTTTTCTTTGAAGTACATTTGAACTACTCCCGAATTTAAATAATAATATTTATTTTTTTGGTATTTTATATCTATACAATAAAATCACATATAATTAGAGATTGGTAATTACACAAATGCAACAGGTTTTAAAAGAAGGCATTTAATTTTATGCATATTAACTTTATGCAGAGTATCTTTAAAACCACTTTTTCGAATTGGTAAACTTCTTTAAAAACGCTGTTTTAGCTATAAACATTATTTTTTCCTTATATTTGGTCTTTATTGATATATTCTTTTTTACTTTGAGTAGAAATCAAAATATATGCAAAAATAATTGAAAGTATAGGCTGTGAAGGAAAAGAAATACCATTTACCTCTTTTTTTGTTCTTTTTTACATTATTTACCCCATTGCACATCAAAACTTAAAAAATAGTCACTTAAGTGCAGATGCTTTAGCTTTTTTAATTTTATATTAAACTGTATTTTTGAATTTGTATCTACTTAACTTAGCTAAGAATAAAGCGTCACAATAAACAGCTCTATAAAGAAATAATTCTTTACTGTGTATTTAAAACTTCTTTCAATAATATTCTAGACATTTTTTTTCTCTGTACAATTAAGTTGTCAAGATATGTCATTGTCAAAACGCAATTGCAATGACAAAAAAATTGGGACACCTTCAAAGGCGTCGACGCTGCCTGTCGCTTCTTTAAATATTTTGGTAATATCATGCAATATTTTCTAGGTGATAAGGATTGTAGAGCGGTCATTCGTGAAAACGAAATTACTTTCGAAGAAGGCGCTATAAGAAGCGGCAAAGCCTCCAAAATAAGAGCCTCATCGATAAAATTCAATGTACTTCTAACCAGTTATGAATTAGTATCAATTGACTCTGCCTGTCTTGCCTCGATTGACTGGGCGGTTCTGGTTGTTGACGAGGCCCATAGACTTAAAAGTAACCAATCAAAATTCTTCAAGGTAAGACTACATTGTTGAATATAAACTTTTTATCGTGTATATTAATTTTGACGGTATTTTTTTTAGTTTTTAAGCAGTTACAGTATTCAATATAAATTATTATTGACTGGTACACCTTTGCAAAACAATCTGGAAGAGTTGTTCCATTTGTTGAATTTCCTGAATCCAAATAAATTTAACGATCTGCAGGTTTTCCAAAATGAGTTTGCTGATATATCTAAGGAAGATCAGGTATGTTAACTTTTAATAAATCCTTTATCCTTACTTAATTATAATAAATTAAAAAAAAAATAAGACTAACCCCCGTAGCTACAAAACAAAGCACAATCGGACATATATGTTGATATAAAAAAATAAATTTTATTTTTATATGAGGAATGTTTTTTGAAACACCCTGTATAATGTTAATTTTTAATTTTAGGTGAAAAAACTTCACGAGATGTTAGGTCCCCACATGTTGCGTCGTTTAAAAGCGGACGTACTAAAGAACATGCCTTCGAAATCCGAGTTTATCGTGAGGGTGGAATTGAGTCCCATGCAGAAAAAGTACTACAAATACATCCTGACAAGGAATTTCGAAGCCCTGAACCCCAAAGGCGGTGGGCAATCGGTCTCTCTGTTGAACATAGTAATGGACCTGAAGAAGTGTTGTAATCATCCGTATCTCTTCCCCGCAGCTGCTGAAGAAGCTCCTATTGGTTCACACGGTCAATATGACATACAACATTTAACAAAATGTAAGTGAGAATATGATGATATTCTTATAATTTAAAATATTTTGTATCTTTTTCTTTTTTTTTCTCTTATTTTATTTTACCTTATCTTTTATCTTTTTATACATTTTATTATTTTTTGTTTTGGTTTATTTTTTATCTTTTATATTTTTTAGCATCTGGAAAGTTGGTCCTTCTCGCCAAAATGTTAAAGATACTTAAGGATCAAGGCCATAGAGTGTTGATTTTTTCTCAAATGACCAAGATGTTGGATATATTAGAAGATTTCTTAGATGGAGAGGGTTACAAATATGAAAGAATCGACGGAGCTATTACAGGAAATCAGCGTCAAGAAGCTATTGATAGGTATGTACATTATTTAAGAATTTGTTGTACTATTTTTTGTCTCTTTTTGATATATTTAAGCAATTAATAATTTTATATCTTTTATTGCTATTTACATAATATATATTAAGGTTGATTCTCACTATACCTTCCAAATCAGCCACCTTCCGTTTTTTTTTCATAACAAGGAGCCGTCCTGCCGGAAATACTGCGATCTGTGAGGTCTATTGGGTTTGTCCCCTTTCTATATCTGCACCCATTTTCCTAGCTTATGCAGGTCCTTGGTAGGATGGGAGCATAGTTTCTCCGGTTCTAGCCTAGCTTTCCCAAATAAAAAGTGTCGCTTGCGATCCAGAGCCTCGCAATGACATATGTGCTCCGCTGTTTCAGGATCTTTATCGCAGAGTCTGCAGCAAATACTTCCTTGATACAGGTTGAGCTTGTTCAGGTAACACTTGACAGCCATGTGTCCATTAGCAATTCTTTTGCGGTTTTAGAGCTAGGTCCTTGGATAAAAGCCTTGCTGTGCTTGTGCCCCTGTCTGTTTCTCCAATGGATATTGTGCTTTTCCCTGATCCAGAGTTTTAGTGCGCTACGGGCCATACATTTGGGTATTCCCAATACTAACTCTGGACCAAGATAGGATGCCGATGATCCCTGCCTAGCTAGCTCATCGGCTTTTTCGTTGCCTTGGATGCCGCTGTTCTGTTCCTTCGTGCCAGAGCTCCCAGTTCATCCAGGCATTCCCAGACGAGTCTCGACGATACCTTCCGTTTACATAAAATATTATATAATGTAAATGAATAGGACAATGGCACACTATCCGTTCTGTTTCCCTTCCGTTCCATATCCTTCCATACATTTTTTTGACGGACGGACTGAAGCGTATCGGTAACAGCGTTGTCAAGTTCTTACATTTGTACCAGCTCTGTTAACATTTTGCTGATATTTATTTATTCTTTCACCTCTTAATTAAATTACATTTTTCCAAAGATACAATTTTTTAAAATAAAACTTTCGTAATAATATAAATTGTACAATAAAAAGTATGGAACTGATACGGAACGAAAGCTTACGTATATCGTCAATACAATAAAAAATACGGAACGGATATGGAATGGATATGGAATGAAAACGGAAGGTATAGTGAGAATCAAGCTTTTCTGTTATGCTGTTAAGTATTACAAGTCAGAGTAAGCATTGCAAGTATCAGCCAAAGATAGTAACTAATAGGAAATTTTTATATTATACTTTTGCTAGACGCAATCGAAGTTATGGAAATACTATCTTTTTCAGTTTGGTTTGACGAAAACGCCAAATTCAATTAATTTGATTTGAATTTTTCAGGGTTTGTTGCTTTTTTCCGAATTTAATTTAGTTATTTCTTCTTTACTTTTTAATAACCTTTTTTTATAACAAAATGAATTCAACTAGAGAAAATCTAAAAGTATTTCCTAGTAGTTTATAACTTTTTGACACTGTATGATGGAAATTTTTCAGGTTTAATGCACCAGGCGCTCCCCAATTCGTCTTTTTGCTTTCAACAAGAGCAGGTGGTTTGGGTATCAATTTAGCAACAGCCGACACTGTAATTATTTATGACTCCGATTGGAATCCTCATAACGACATCCAAGCCTTTTCCAGAGCTCACAGAATCGGTTTGTTTAATTAAGCATTAGGCATACTCTTTGTTAACTATACTTTTTCTTATTATCATTTAGGTCAAGCAAATAAGGTCATGATTTACCGATTTGTCACGCGTAACAGCGTGGAAGAAAGAGTAACACAAGTGGCCAAGAGGAAAATGATGTTGACTCACTTGGTAGTGCGTCCAGGAATGGGCGGAAAAGGTGCTAACTTCACCAAGCAAGAGTTGGATGACATTTTAAGGTTTGGTACGGAAGAACTATTTAAAGAAGAGGAAGGCAAAGGGGAAGAGGTACTTAACTATATAACTGTTCATTAATGTTTTTTAACTGATTGTTATTCCTTAGGCCATTCATTACGATGACAAAGCTGTATGCGAGCTGCTGGATCGTACCAAAGAAGGTATTGAACAAAAAGAATCGTGGGCCAACGAATACCTTAGTTCCTTCAAAGTGGCGAGTTACGCGACTAAAGAAGGAGAGAACGAAGAGGAAGTTGATACAGAGATTATCAAACAAGAGGCTGAAAATACTGATCCCGCTTATTGGATCAAATTGCTGAGACATCATTATGAACAAGTGTGTAAAAATAAATTTAAATTTTGGTTTTGTAATTTCAAAGTTTGTTTTTTAGCAACAAGAAGACATCGCACGCACTTTGGGTAAGGGCAAACGTGTACGAAAACAAGTCAATTACAACGACGGTGGTATGACTACTGATACTCGGGAGGATACCACTTGGCAGGAGAATCTCTCTGATTACCACAGGTAATTCTTTATTTTTTTTATTCTTTTAGTTTTTTTTCGGTATATTCTTTCCTTTCATTTATAATTGCGCACTTCATTCTTATACCATTCTGGTCACTTCATCTGCGTGGTCTGTATTTTAACGCATGCGACAGAGATAAATATAAAGGACCGGTTGGTAGACAGAGAGATAAAATAAGAAGCGGCACATAATGTTGTCGGTTTTTACATGTGGTAGAAAAAAAAATGAACTGTTTTAAAAACTCTCATGTATACTACTGAACTGATGATAATATATTAAAGCTAAATATAATCTATTACAGCTGTAGTAAAATGAGTAACTAATTGTGAAAAATAAAGTTCCAACCCTAGATGCAACATTCTTCGTAAATGCCTACTTGTGCGGTTTGAAATTTTGATGCAAAATCCGGCAATACCGCATAGAAGAAATGTATCCACCCAACGTCTCTTTAATACATTTGATTTGTTAATAAGTTGTCTACAGCACTGTCTAAAGCTTGATTTTCATACATTCGTTGTACGATGATACAATATTAATTTTATTGGTTGAATTTAAAGACTTTAATTGGTTAGAAAATTACGCAGTTTTTAAATTTATTGCATTTTCATGCCTCCGTTCATCGGATATACGATTTGCTTGTGATTGGTGTCATTTTATATCTTCATTTCCATAACGATTTCGCTGTTTTACTTATAGTCTAAAACTAGCAACGTTTTCGAGAGAGAATTTTAAGAAAGCTGGTTCCTTAATATATTTTTTTGCTATGCTCTCTTAAAGAGAGTGCGGATTTTCATCGGCTGCTGGTAGACGTTGCGTTCACTACTGCGCATCACATCTATATTCAACATCTGTTTACTACTGCGCATCACAAATTCGCCCTGTATTTAAGGAAGTAAGGAGGCTAGGACAAACCCATGTGTAGCATATTTAGTTTCATAAAAGAGTAGCAAAGTAATGTGAAAATCGCATCATTGTATCTCTACTCATAAACGAGGAACCCCATATAATGGGATACCCTGTACAGATGTGATGCGCAGTAGTGAACAGCAGTAGTCTACCGGCAGCCAGACGGCCCGTATTTTGGCCAGGAGAGCATAGCAAAAGATATATATTATTAAAGAACCAGCCTTCTTAAAATTCTTGTTTCCCGATGGTGCTAGTTCTTGTATTATTATACTTTTATTAAGGTTAGATTAAATTTGTCAAAACGTCCGTTATCGTTTAGTACGATCTTTCTCCGTGGGCTAGAGTAAAACATTTATGGATGAAAAGTGGTGCGGAAACACTATGACCAATCAGAGATCATCGGATCAACGGATAACGGACGCATGAAAATCAAGCTTACACGTTAATATCCGGACCACACATTTTCGATGACCAGATTGGTATATTCTTTTACCTCTATACCTTTATCCCACTGAACTTCTAAATATTTGAACCAATTTTACACTAGTTACTGTATATTTTCCTTATTTTTAAAGCGATTTCTCGGCTGGTTCAGATGAAGATAAAGAAGACGATGACTTCGACGAAAAGAACGATGGAGATCTTAGTAGGCGGAGCAAAAGGCGCATTGAACGAAAAGATGAGAGAGATAGACCTTTACCGCCACTTCTGGCTAGAGTTGGTGGAAATATTGAGGTAATTACTTATCTACCATTTTTAAAAACTCGCTAACTTTTTGTTCTTCAAGGTTCTTGGTTTTAATGCTCGTCAACGTAAAGCTTTCCTCAATGCTATTATGAGGTATGGAATGCCACCACAAGACGCATTTAATTCACAATGGCTAGTCAGAGACTTGAGAGGCAAATCTGAGAAGAACTTCAAAGCTTACGTGTCTTTGTTTATGAGACATCTTTGCGAACCTGGAGCCGACAACGCGGAAACTTTTGCCGATGGCGTTCCTAGGGAAGGTCTGAGCAGACAGCATGTTTTAACTAGAATTGGTGTCATGTCACTAATCAGGAAAAAGGTACGAACTGTTGCAAGTCTGTTTGACACGAATTACTAAACACTGGTATATTTTAGGTTCAAGAATTTGAGCATATTAATGGCGAATATAGCATGCCAGAGCTGATTAGAAAGGTGCTGATCGAGCAAAATAAATCTAGTACAACCCCAGGTGAATCGGAAACTCCAAAAAGCGCGACAACCAGTACCAGGTATTTTCTACAGTTTTAATTTTAAAACTATATTAAATAAACGCTAATATGTTTTAGTGCGACCCCAGCAACTAGTGCTGCTCCAAGTCCAGCACCGAATGCCCCCAGTGAATCTTCAGAGAAGGAAAAGTCAGAGCCTGAAGAGAGCACTAAAGAACCCAAGACTGAACCCAAAGAAGAAGAGAACAAAGAAAAGGAAAAGGAAAAGAGCGTCGAAGATACAGAAAATAAAGTGAAAGAGGAAGCAACGGAAACAACAGAGAAAGAGACGGCGAAGGAAGACGGTGAAGTTAAAGAAGAGCCAAAATCTGAAGAAGTTAAAAAGGAGGATAAGGAAGAAACACCAATGGAAGTTCCTGTAGAGGAACCAAAAGTTGAGAAGGTTGAAAAGGTTGAAGAACCAGCTGTTAAGGATAAAGAGGACGTTAAGCAGGAGGAAGAACCAAAAGAGGTTAAGAAAGAGGAAGATAATGAAAAGAAGGAAGAAAAACCGAAGGTTGAGAAGAAAGAAGAGGAGGAAGTTGTTTTGTTAGATGAAGAAAAGGTTTGTTACTGATACAAAAAATGTTAATTGACTTTAATTACTACATTTTTATTTTTTGGCAGAAGGAAAAGAAGGAGGACGCGGCTCCAGAAGGAAAGAGAAGGTTCATGTTCAATATCGCTGATGGAGGTTTTACAGAATTACACACTCTGTGGCTGAATGAAGAGAAAGCAGCTACTCCAGGTAGAGAATATGAAATATGGCATCGCCGTCACGACTACTGGCTTCTCGCCGGTATCGTCACTCACGGATATGGAAGGTATATTTATCGTGTATATTTTGTTACGAAGTCTATAGAGAGGTATTTTAGGTGGCAAGATATCCAAGCTGATGCCCGATTTGCCATTATTAACGAACCGTTTAAGATGGACGTCGGTAAAGGGAATTTCTTGGAAATAAAGAACAAATTTTTGGCCAGGAGATTCAAGGTAAAACATACAGTTATGGTTTTGTAAAATCAAGTTAAAGTTCATATCAATTAAACTTTTAGTTACGTAATCGAGGGCGCGATTTTTAAATTGTATCCAGACTAACTGGAATTTAAGTTTCGCGCTGGGTATTCAGGTGGTAGCTCTGCTGTAAAAAATGTTAAGTTGCCGCCTCGTTGCCGCATTTATTTATTTATTTTCTGACATTGTCATTCGTTTTGACACTTTAGTTTTTGGTTTAAATAAATAGTGTTAAAAAATGTCTATACCTATGTGGCGGATTCATCTCTCCAAAAAATCCTATATGGGTATTTCGCCACTGCAAGAAAATCTACAAAACAACCTTAAAAAACACTTCTGCGTTAATCCAAACCTTTGAATAAGAAGACTAAGGAAGGAGCATAATGCTATCCATGTATTCATGCATGGTGGGCGGAAAAAGGACTCTAGGGTGGGGATCCTTGACAGTTCTGTTTGACGATTCATTTGACACATTTGAATTTGATTTGAAATTTTGTGGATTTGTCAGTCTTTACGGAGCTTATTTTATGGTATTTATTATTTATTCTACTACTAATAGTTGTATAAAGGTAGTAAATCTAGATGGAAATTGTGTGGCAAAACTTAAAATAACAGTGACACTATCGCGATTTATCGAAAAAGACTCTAAAATAGTTGTGTAGCATGCGGTAGTTCTCGGCAAAAATCAAGTGAAATAATGGAACAACTTTTCGCTAGTAAGTGACTATATAATATACATACATGTAATAAACCGATCATTTATGAAATTCACTTAAATTAACTAATTATATATTTTTTCTTGCATTGTTGCTTTTATTTACTACTTGTCAAAGATTAGATGTCAACGAATTTAGATACGTCAATTTGACTTACCTGCTTCAGTAGCGTATCGGATGTTTATGGTTATAAATAATGATTATAACTTATCTATTTTTAGAATTAGAATTTTATATTTTTATAACAATTTTAATAACTATCAACATTTATTCGCAACGTAAAATAAATAAAAAATTATAGAGTCTACCACACGTCTACCCTACATCATAGTTTTACATTTTTTAAATAAAATTAGAACGGCACTGATAAGCCATATTTGAGGCCCATCGCGGTGGACCTAAGATTTTTGATATGCTCCTTCCTTAGTCTTCTTATTCAAAAATCCAAACGGAAACTACTTGTCAGAAGTTAGGTTTAGAGATATACAAATTTGCCTAACGAACAAGAAAATGCTTAACGTTTCGGAAAGTTTATCTCTTTCCGTCGTCGAAAGTTAAAAAAAATAAAGAATAAAGAAAAAAAACTATTTAAAATATTTAAATTCAACTATTCGAGAACACTTTAGTTTTTTAAAACAGATACGTCTACAAGGAACCGTTGACGTTCTGTTAAAATGACATTATATCAATTAAACTTCAAAATTAACAATTACTACCTGATAACAATTACTTAATAAGGTAAAACCAAAAAGCCCAAACTTTCTGTATGATTATTTTTAAATTTTACGTATGTTATGTTTATTTATGTTATGTTCTTTAAAATCAAAGAAGCGATTGCCATACATTACTAACATCTACAGATGCATGAGCAATACATTTATTTTTATTAGATTGAATTAAAAAAGGCTCCTTTATTTTTCTTTTAGAGGCTATCGCTTCTTTCATTATGATTTTGGCGTTATTAAAAAAATAAATAAAAAATTAAATAGTGTTGTGGTATTTTAAACTTGAAAACGTTTACTAGCAGATCTTGCAGTCGAACATTGTTCTTTTTAGAACATCTCTTAGTGCTAAGTGTACAAGATAGCTTAATAGCCTTAAAAAAAATCATCGTTATTTTATTAGAATATTTTGAACGGGAAAGCGGTAGTAATGGCCCTTTATGTCCCTTAAGTGCTGTTAAGAAAGTGAGTTTTGTTGATGTAAATAATAACTGTTTAATATTTATAATTAAATTATTTTTGTTCCCTAAAATATTTTGATTAAAAGAAAATATTTAAAAGTAGGCAACGCTGTGCCGGTCAAGCTTAATCACGTGCCTAAAAAAGTTTATTTGGTATGAACTGTATGCGAGAGAAAAAATCTATAATTTTTTTTTTAAATAAAAAAGTTAAGATGTAGTTTTTATTGAAATATTTGCTTTAGCTTTTGGAACAAGCTCTTGTCATCGAAGAACAACTTCGTCGCGCGGCTTATTTGAATCTCACTCAAGATCCAAACCATCCAGCGATGTCCTTAAACGCGCGTTTCGCCGAAGTCGAGTGCTTGGCCGAGTCGCATCAGCATCTCAGCAAAGAATCCTTAGCCGGTAAGACAAAGCGCGAAATACTTTGTTAAAAATATTTAAAATACTCTTTTTTGGCATTACAGGAAACAAACCGGCGAATGCAGTACTGCACAAAGTATTGAATCAGTTGGAGGAGTTGTTAAGCGACATGAAATCCGACGTATCCAGATTGCCAGCCACTCTGGCAAGGATTCCTCCCGTCGCGCAACGATTGCAGATGTCTGAAAGGAGCATTTTGTCCAGATTGGCAGCTACATCTTCATCCAGCAGTCAGTCGACAAGTAAATTTTATTATTTTTAGTTTTTGTTCAAAAAGTTATTTGTTTGTGTGTTGTTACCAGGCTTTTTATGTTTTAAACATGTTGTTTTAAACGTGTTACTATGACTTGTTTTAAATATTGGTTTTAAACATGTTTGGGGTGCAGAATCTGAAACTCATTTATAAAAAACAACTGTAACACCAAGAGATTAAAAAAGAAAGTAATTATCTCAACCTAATATTGTCTAGAAAAAATCGGTTAACTCATAATAATAGAAAAAAAAAACCTTAAGCCTGTTTTTTTTACAATAACACACGTTTTGTTTAAAAATGAAAAAAACAAATCAACCCTGTTTTTACTGAATCTGAAAATTTTTGATACTAAACAAATGACTTTTTGATATAGTTTTTTACCAATAATATTAGAACCACTGAGAAGTTAATTTAAATATGCAGTAGTAAAATGTAGAATGTTTAGGAGGGGGGTTAGTCACCGCGATCCTATAGATCTATTGTGTGTTCCCCTTTCATATCAGCTCAATACTACAGTGAGGTGTTTCTCAAAGTTTTACCGGGTGTCCCACTAAGAACAGCTCTCGGCTGTACTGTAAATATGACAAATCTTTATAACAATGGCATCAAATATTTCAACCTGTATTTGCTACATCGATGTAGAGTTGAATAAAAATATTTTCACAGAGGTATAACAATATAACAAGTAATTGCAGGTAATTTATAATTAAATAATAGTCACAAGACAATGCTATAGTTAGTATTAACATACTATGTAACGTGATTTACATGTTTTCTATGCACAAGGAATACTAGCATATTTATATGGAGCGATTAACAATGATTGACAGCGATTAACAGTTGTATGCGTTTATCAGTAAAAGGTACATTCAGGCTGAGAGCGTCGAGCGTCGCGTCGCGTCCGTGTGTCGAAATGGAATCAGTTCACTTAACTTAAATTAGACCGTTCAGGCAGACAGCGTCGGGGTTCGAGTTCAATGGAGCGGACGCGACGCAAACGCCTGAATGTACCTTAAAAACCATAAAAATAAGTACCTTAAAAATCATTTTTTACGCGTACAAAAAACAATTTGTTGTTTTTTGTATGTATAAAAAATGTTTTTTTTAATATATTACTTTTTCAACATTTCAAACTACACTTTTTCAAACATGTCCTTGAAATCCTTCAATTTAATAGCTGTTAGTAAGAAGTTTTACTTCAAATATGCGCACATAGTGCACACACAATGTTTTTTTTTAATTTTCAGAACGTCATTCGGGTCAACTTTCGTTTAGCTGAAATCAGTTATTAGAAAAAAAAATTGTCTTTAAAAAGCTACTGCGAAACACGGAAAACACAAATTTTCCTGCGGAAATGCGTAATTTCCAAATTTCGCACTTTAGAATAACTGAAATCTGCTAAAAAAATACATTTTGCGTTTAATTTTTAATATTTTTCTGAACAATATAAACACATTTATTAGTCGTAGGGCTTACGGAAAAAAATATTTATAACTAAAGGGGCTATGAGAAATTGCTGGAAATTATTTTCAAGTTTGTAAAACGGCCGCTAGGTGGCGCAACTGCAACAAAAAATAAGAAAATAGATTTTTTACAGAATTTTGCCTAGATAATGGGTACTATAAATAATAGCTTCATAATCTTCAGTAAATTTTGGATTTTTTTTTGTTAGAACCATTTTCCTCTATCTGCTAAAATAAAGTGGTGGGGGAAGGTTAGATCTATCTTTATTTAAATGTTAATAATTCCGGACTGGATGATCAGAATCCAACAAACAAGGGCTCGTTTAAAAGAGCGTCTCTTACTCTATATTATACCATAAAAATAATAATAATAAGGTTTTGAACGTAGACGCTAGGGGGCGCTTTCTTACAATTTAACAAACATAAAAATTAAATACGATAGTATGTGTTATTTTAGCTGATAGTAAAGAGTAGTAAAAACTTAAAAAGTCAGCAAAAACCAAAAACCCTAAAAACCGCAACTTGATATCTTCTTTCAAACCAAAGATATTAGCAAAATTATAATAAATACCAAAAAAATAAGCCTTAATTACATTATTTTTACAATACAATATCAGTAGCCCTCTTGATTAGGCCCATTCTAACAAAAAATAAGATAGAAACAGTTAGTTTATTTTAAAATCGACGAAATACCAGAATACCATAATACCAGATGTATTAATATCTAATAATTAAGATATTAATAATAGTGAACAAGAAACGATGATTCAGTGAAGTCATGGTAGGCCTTGGAAAAAAGTTGCTTTTCGCGCAATAGTATAAACATCAAATTGTTATTAGATCAACATTTTGATAGTCTTAGCAGCGTTTTTGTATCTTTTAAATGCTTTTTCAAAATTCCTTTATTATTTGAAGTAGTTGAAGTTGTTGGCATTTTGAAAAAGCAATCAAAAGATAAAAAACGCTGCTAAGACTATCAAAATGTTGATCTAATAACAATTTGACGTTTATCATCGTTTCTTGTTCACTATTATTAATATTTTAATTATTAGATATTAATACATCTGGTATTAGGTATTCTGGTATTTCGTCGATTTTAAAATAAACTAACTGTTTCTTTCTTATTTTTTTGTTAGAATGGGCCTAATCAAGAGGGCTACTGATACCGTGTTGTAAAAATAAGGTAATTAAGGGCTTATTTTTTGGTATTTATTATAATTTTGCTAATATCTTCGGTTTGAAAGAAGATATCAAGATGCTGTTTTCGCTGACTTTTTAAGCTTTTACTACTCTTTACTATCAGCTAAAATTACATAAACTATTGCATTTAATTTTTTTGAAAAAACGTGCAATGTTTGTTAAATTGTAAGACACGCCTCCCCTAGCGTCTGGCTGTTCAAAAGCTTATTATTATTGTTTATATGGTACAATATAGAGTAAGAAACGCTCTTTTAAATGAGCCCTCGCTTGTTGGATTCCGATCATCCAGTCCAGAGTTATTATTATTCATATAAAAATAGACCTAACCTTCCCCCACCACTTTATTTTGGTAGATAGGGGAAAATGGCTCTGACAAAAAATATTCAAAATTTACTGAATATTATGAAGCTGTTACTTATAGTACACCTTATCTAGTCAAAATTGTGTAAAAACTCCATTTTCTTATTTTTTGTTGCAGTTGCGCCCCCTAGCGGTCGTTCTACAAACTTGAAAATAATTTCCAGCAATTTCTCAGAGCCTCTTTAGTTATAAATATTTTTTTCCGCAGCCCCTACGGCTAATACTTACCAAGATACAGCCGAGAGCTATTATTAGTGGGACACCGTGTACATGGAGTAGTAACATTATTCAGGATATCATTAGGCAAAATAATTTAATAATGTGACAATAATTAAAGTAAAAAATTATAGATGTTTTAAGAATTATTAAATATACAGGGCGACACACAGCTTTCTGGAAAAGAGAGACGATACGATTTACGTTTTCAAAATATTTTAGTCAATATACAGGGTGATTCAAATTTCGAATCAGTTTCGATTTTTAAATGGCATGCTATAGTATTTTTAATAGCTATTTAGAGGTACCAGCCGTTTTAGTAACTTAACGTATGCGGCTGCTTGAACCATCTGAACCCGCATGAAAAACTGGAACTTTTAGTGCTTTGGACGCTTTTTGAATTGCCTTAAATCGCGATCCTAAATCGTTTTGAAAATAATTTACTACATTAAGTATAAGTATTTTGGATTCATCAGAATATCGCATTTTTATTATTTTTATATCTTATTTTGCATTATGACATTAACATGAAATCAAAATTTGACGTAACTTTAAAAACGTGACATCTAACAAATTAGTTATCGCCGCTCCTTTTTGTTGGTAATTTTTTGTTTCAACTGATTTATTAATAATAAATAAGGATGGTGTTATTCTAAATGGGTATTAAAAATACTATATATATTTTTTAAACCAGTGGATTTACCATTATAGTTTTACCATATATTTTATATCGGGTGGTTGTTGAAGTATGACAATTTTTAGACTAAATATTCTGCACATTTAAAACTCATAAAAGTATGAAATCCAAAACTACTTACTCACTGGTTCAAAATATACAACTCACTGGTTCTGATATTCTACTAGTAGAGGTAGCAATTTGAATATAAATTTAGCATGCATTTATTTTTTTGCATGTATTTTTAATTCGAGTAAATCATTGAAATAAAAGACCAATGAAGGGGCATTTGAACAAAATTAGTGCGACTATGAAGGAACTTTAATCCAGCCTATTAAAATACCGATTTATCAGTGACGTTCTAATTCTATTTTTTAACGTGTTAAAATATAGTAAAGTAGAATCATTTATTTGCTGGTTTTGCTTCACTTTGTGTTTTTCAAAAGTTAAAATTGTTAAAAAATATATATTTCTAACAATAAATAAGTTAATATAATTAATAACGAAAACACAGATACCCTACTGAAACATCAAAATCAAATTGACTATTTCTAGCTAATTTCGACAAGGCTTAAATACAAAAGTGCAAGAATAAAAATATAATTATACAGGGTGGTCCGAACTGTATTCCGGAAACTTCAGCAGCATATTCTGCAGATAAAAATAAGTAAAAATGTTCGTATAGATGTATGTTCAAAAATTCTTAGTTTCGGAGATACAGGGTGTAGAAGTCTCATTTTTCCAAATAATTTCTGCAGTAACGTCAATATTTGGATTAAAATTGGTGTCTGGGAGTTTTTTTGGCATGAGAAATTTGATTTTGATGTCAATATGACTCCTACTAGTAGAGGGCGCCACCTACGTATATTTTAACTAGTTTGAAGAGTCATAACTTTTCGTCTGTACCTGTATAAGTCTACTGGGTAAAAAAATATACATTTGCGATGCTTTTTACGCAAAAAAGGTCTCTTGGTAAAAATCGCTACGAGTAATGGTTTTCGAGATATTTGGAATCGAAATTATCAATACCTTACAATTAAACATGTTGACTAAATAGTTATTAGACTGAGATCATAAATTTGAAATGTTTATGTACCAAAAGTTCAACAAAAACTGTTTTATACTCATTTTTTTGCAGAAAAAATATGATTAATTTAAAGAAATAAAAATTTCCCAAATTTATTATTTCAGTGAAATAACTACCTATACTCAACGTGTTTATTCTTCGTCAATAATGGCATGTATTGACTATTTCCGTTCTAAATATCTTGAGAACGGTTGTTCCTAGCGATTTTTACAAAGAGATATTTTTTACGGAAAAAATCACAGAGATGTATATTTTTTCCCTCGGTAGTTTTATACAGGTACGGACAAAAAGTTATTACGCTTCAAAATAGTTAAAACACATGTAGGTGGTAGGTAGTAAAGTGGTGGTAGGTTCAAAATAGTTAAAACACATGGTAGGAGTCATATTGACATCAAAATCAAATTTATCATGTCAAAAAACTCCCAGACACCAATTTTCATCTAAATATTGACGTTACTACAGAAATTATTTGGAAAAAATCGAAATGAAAATGAAATTTCTACACCCGTATCTCCGAAACTAGGCATTTAGCACATACATTTATACGAACTTTTTTTCTTATTTTTATCTGCAGAATATACTACCGAAGTTTCCGGAATACAATTCGGACCACCCTGTATATTTATTATGATTGGTTTACTACTTGTAACTTATAATTACTTACTAATGAAAAGTTCTTAATATTCTTACTTAGTAGCTAGTGTAAAGATAATATGCGCGCCGCACAACTAAATATTTTGAATTCTCCTTTTAGGATTCTCACTGTAATTTAAAAATATATTTTTCTCATTGTAATTTAAGTTCAATGTCTTTTGAAATTAGTACACTTTGCATAGTTTACATAGTTGCATTCAGTTATAAAATAAACAAGGAAGAAATCCCTAATAGACGGAGAGCTGGCTACATAAAAAACCTTATCATCGTTACATGGTCAATTTTTTTTTGTGAAGTATCCTTTTGTGTTGCCATTATGAAATAGTCGTGTCTGCCAGCGCGATCCCGGGGCTTAAAGCGGGGGCGGCCAATCGAAAGGGTGAAATTTTGACACTTAAAATATTATAAGGTACACGAGTTATAATTATCAAATAACTTTTATTTATTATCAAGAAACGTGAAAAATTTTTGTTCGGCATTTTTCTCGTGGCTAAAATGCCGGCAGACAACACGAAAGAGACATGAAATTTTTTCCAAAGTCCATAATTTTTAAAACAAATTAAGGCATACATGCATGCTGATTGGTGGAATGTCATATTTATTTATTTTAAAAGCCGTATACAAAAGGGCAGACAAAAAGATCGTGACTCAGTCAGCGGTAGACAGGTATCAAAAGTGCGATATTACTCTCTATAGGGTGAATCTTAAATAAGTTCAAATATTTTTAGAGCTGGTAGATCTCGATAAAAGAAACATATTTTCTCTTTACCGTTTTTCAAATAAGTCCAGTATAACCGAGTTATTCAAGTTTGAAATTTTAAAAAGAAATTGATTTATTTTTAATAAATGGTGTGAGCTACCTGCTTTTTTCTGTATTTGCATCCATTCTTTTAGTGTCGTAATCGTAGGGTAAAGCCATGCCATAATCTTGGTAGGTTAAGAAATAATTACCTAACCTACCCACGTTATACCGTGGGTAAATTTGCGGTTAACAGGCAGTTCTAAAAAGTTTTCTAAAATATACAGGAAAATAAAAAAAAGAAATGTCGAAAATCACATCTTTTTTGCGAAAAAAAAACGTGTTCATAGACGTGTTCCTGGAGTCGAAATACGAGTATATCACCCCTAAAAGTATTTGCACTTATTTAAGACTCACCCTGTATAAGCGTTTTCAGGAAACGCTCGCCGCGTTGTCAATTAAAACATAAAACATGTAAGTCTACAAACATTTTACGGTGCAAATATCGACTCAGAGGAAGACTCGTTTGAGAGAGGGAGGATCGCAGTACGATGAGTCAGATACAAATAGTGAGGCAGAATAGTAAATGTTTGATAATATCTGTTTTGAAAATAATAAAAACATATTTATAATATAATCGTATACATGATTTGCGTTCCCTGAAAGCGCTAGAGTAATATCTTTTGATAACTGTCTGTCGCTGATTTAGCCACGATCTTTTTGTCTGTCCTTTTGTATACGGTTTTTAAAATAAATAAATATGACATTCCACCAATCAGCATGCATGAATACCATCTCTTTTTTTAAATTATGGAATCCGGAAAATCTGCCATGAGAAAAAATTCTGCCAACAATTTTTCACGTTTTTTAATAATAAATAAAAGCTATTTGGTAATTATAACTCGTGTACCTTATATTTTTAGTGTCAAAATTTCACCCTTTCGATTGGCCGCCCGCACTTTAAGGCCCGGGATCGCGCTGGCAGACATGTCTATTTCATAATGGCAACATAAAAGGATACTTCACAAGAAAAATTAGCCATGTAACGATGATAAGATTTTTTTATGTAGCCAGCTCTTAGACTATAACAAATCCGCAACAATTTCAATTAAATTCATATGTGTCAAGTAATATGTCAAATTAAACTGACAAAAGACTCCTTCCTTAGTCTTTTTATTTAGTGGTGTCAATGGAAATATTAATGATTTTTTTTAATTTCAGCTCAAGTAATGAGTCAATTCCCTCCCGGCTTTAACGCGGGCAGCCTTCCCGGTTTTTCAGCTGCAGCCGCAAACTTCTCCAACTTTAGACCTCAATATTCCGTACCGGGGCAGCCTCCTAGTGGATTCCCATCTTAAAAAGTATGTAAAGAACTTTGCTAATTTTCGATGTACGAATTTTACACTTTTTTTATCCTTTCAGACTCGTCAATAAATGTATTCTGAACTTTGTGTACACTGTATTTTTTGCTCAGATAAGCCCCAAGAGTGAAGGCTTGTTTTAGTTAATTAAATTTTTAGCTTACATTTTAAGTTCAAATTTTATATGTTCTTGATTCTATTTATTTTAACAAATGAAATAAATCCCACAGTAAGTTCTTATCTGTATTTTATTTCAAGGTGTCGTGGAAAAATTTATTTAATTATTTAGAGTATACTTCATGCTAAACTGCATTTATTGTATAGTTAGTAATTAACAACCATTAGCTGTCAAGTATACTGCTGCACCTACTTAATTTGACAGTCCTGTGATCTCATCTTTAATACTTACCTAACTAAAAACCATTTAAAGTGTTTAATATTCTAATTATTAGTAACTATTTTGAGACAGCTGGTGGTAAATATAGTCTGTTCAGCGCGAGAATATATGGTTTTGACAGAAGACGTGCAGAAAAAATATTTATAATTTTTCAACTAAGGCTGTATTCCGTTGCAAAACCAGGCGAACCAGACCGGTAACCTACGGTAAAGAGTTTACTACGGTTCCTGAAAAACATCGGTTTGATACGGAACAGTTTGGTAAAATAATGGAAATGTCAAATTTTGACGTTTTCTAAATTTCAATACATTTATTATAAAATTTATCTTTTATGCATTTTTAATGTACCCATTCTCTGTGCTTTTACGTTTGCTTCTTCTTTTCAATGGAGTTTAATAAGTACTTTATTAATAAACTGTTAAACTCGTTAGACAGCTCAAGTGAAGATTTGCTGGTCCATTATTAAAACAGATCAATAATAAATAAACAAATCTAATCAATATTTATATTTCTATAGCTTACAAAACATTCACGATCTTGTTTTTCATGTTTTCTTTAAATGTTCCTGACTTTAAGAAACAATGTCTGCATGATAAGTTTAAATGGTCCTAAAAAGTCATTCTATTTAGTTAATGAAATTTATTTACCTTTACTGCCTACCTTCATTGCCTTTGGATGTAAATACAAAATATTATAACAAATTTTAGAAGTTAAATGAGAATTTCACTCGAATTTCCAATATTTGCTTGATTGCCAAACAAAACCAGAAAACCAACCTTCTCGCGCTGGTTAGTTTGGTGACTTTCAAACTCAAAGAAAACTTTCAGGAAACCGATAGAAACGGAACATAAAACCATAACCAAGGTAAGCAACAGAATACACCCTAAAATGACAAAAAAATACTATTATTGCTGTAATAAGTAT
This sequence comes from Sitophilus oryzae, assembly GCF_002938485.1. Lineage (NCBI taxonomy): Eukaryota > Metazoa > Arthropoda > Insecta > Coleoptera > Curculionidae > Sitophilus > Sitophilus oryzae. The sequence continues at coordinate 688,167 of NW_022146169.1, forward strand.
ATTCTTTCGCTGGACAGATTATAAACATTTATTTTCAGTAGACAAAATAGCTTTTAGAAGGTAATTTATAATAACGAATTTCACTGAGTAAGAGTTTGTTACGGTAACATTTCACTTTTGTGATGTCGCCTTTTTTTAACAGGCATGTTCTTTCATGTTGGAGCATTTCTCAAAATAAAAAAAATATTGAAAAATAATGCTGGTTTTATTTTAGAACTTTATATAACATTAACAAATAAATGGAAACGAGATTTAGAATATTTGCTTTTTTTCTCTTATATATATATATAAATATAGTTTTTTTGGTCTACTCTTTAGGCTAGGCGCTGACATGCAATTTTTAGTTGGCCGAGTATTCAGTTGCAAACGTGAAAACAAAATAATACATTCTTCTGCGGCCGATCGTTAACTATTTGATTGAATATTGGTTACAAAGCTGCAACTAAATAGTCGGCTGACTAAAAACTGCCTGTCAGCGGATAGCCTTACAAATCACAACCGGATTTTATAGAGAATTAAGTAAATCGCTGAAAGGCATGTCCAGTTCATCTTTCACTTTAACAAAGTTATCGACAAACGTTTGCCTCTGCATGTCGCTAGTTAAATTCCTATAAAAATCTGCTCCGGCGATGCAAAATATCTTCTTGTCTTCGTATTCGTACCTGCCAACTCGGGTCTGTACGTAAGGAAAGAAGGATCTCAGCCATTCGCTTGGACTAGCACTAATAAAGAAACAAGTCAAGCACCACGTGTTGCCTATGTTGGATACGGAGTTTGTAAAGTTGACCAGGCTATATACCACCCAATCTTGAAGCAAAGAGAGTTGATGCTGTTGGATTGCTGTTTCAAATACCTTTAAAATAAATTTTAAGACATTTAAGTAATATAACATTTTCAACTATTTTGAAGTGAAACTTCTTTACGTGCGCTGAGGGTAAAAATTCAAGGACACGACACACTAGAGGAAGAGCGGCAAGGACAGCCTACGGCTTATAAAAAATCGTCCAATTTAAATGAAATTTGGTATGTCAATAGATTGTACCATTGTACCAAGGCCAACTTGACCGTGTATGACCCGTGTCACTGTGATAGTTAGTTTTGACGTAAGAAACGTCAAAAGTTGATGTCCGATTGCGACTAAATTTGGTGGGTAGGCTATGTGAGCGACGGTGCACACGGTCCCACCCTGCAAATTTGGACACAACGTTTCGTTTACATTGTGCCTTCTTGGATATTGTGGGGGCGTTTGACAATATACCACATAAGGTGGTCAGGCGATCTCTAGAAACAAGAGGGGTGAACAGAACTATTATTCGCTGGTTTTGGGAAATGCTGTCAACACGAACAGCAGAGGCTCAGATGGGCACCAAAACTGTTGCTGTTAAAATAACGCAAGGAACTCCACAAGGTGGAGTAACCTCCCGTTTGCTGTGGAGCTTGGTAGTGGATGAACTACTAGACGAATTAACTCTAGCGAGAATACACTGTATTGGGTATGCAGATGACATAGTCATGATCGCTCGGGGGAAACATGAAGGCACCCTGTGTGATATTATCCAAAGAGGACTCCGTATCACTGAGAGATGGTGCAGGACTTCGGGCTGAGTATCAACTCAGACAAAACCGCGATAATGCCATTCACCAGAAAGCGAAGTCTGAAAAACTTGAAAATAAACAACTAGATGGAAAGGAAATACTGCCATCACAGGAATTTAAATATCTGGGAATAACCCTGGACAGTAAACTCATGTGGAACAGGCATATTAAGAACACTACCAGCAAAGCCACAAAGGCTCTCATGATATGCAGAAGACTGGCCGGAAATAGATGGGGCTGCTCCACTAACATTTTGCGCTGGATGTATACCATGATAGTAAGACCTATGATTACTTATGGAGCAGTTGCCTGGTACACAAAACTAGAGCAACGGACGGTAAGGCTAAACCTGTGCAAAGTCCAGAGACTAGCATGCGTTTGCATCACAGGAGCCATGAGAACCTGTCCAACAGCAGCAATGGAGATCATTCTAGATCTAACACCACTGCACATTGTCATTGGTAGATATGCCAATGCGACAATGATTAGAATGATCACTAACGGAATCAGTAATGGGAGAATTGTCAGATCAGGGGCTTGGAACACCCTCAAAAAGGAAATACCACTCCTGCAACTCCCAGTGGACGATATGCCAAGAACGTACAACTTTGAGAAACATCTCAATGTAGTATTGAGCAATAAAAAGCATTGGAAGAGAGAAACGTCTGCCCAGCAGTTAAAAGACCATACCATAACTTGGTATACTGATGCTTCCAAAACCAATACGGGAACAGGAATCGGAGTATTTGGGTCGAAAACTAAATACTCCGAACCAATAGGCACTTACCCTAGCATCCTACAGGCAGAAATCTACGCTATCGAAAGATGCGTACAACTTATCTTAGATAGGAACTATCGGGAACAAGAAATAGCCATCTTATCTGATAGCCAAGCAGCGTTAAAGGCGATCAACTCAGTATCAATCAATTCGAAATTGGTAAAAGAATGCATAGAGAAGCTGAATAAATTAGGCAAAGAAAACAAAGTCCTTCTACTCTGGGTGCCTGCTCACCAAGGGATAGAAGGCAATGAAAAAGCAAACGATCTAGCTAGAAAAGGAGCGAACACTCCACTAACTGGACCAGAACCGTTCTGCTTTCCAAGTGGTAACCAACTCAAGGCGGAACTCAAGAACTTGGAAGATTCCATCCGCAACCTGGAATGGGAATCTTGCAACGGTCTAAGACACTCGAAGAAGTTTCTGAGGGCTTACGATCAAGAAAAATCACATCTTCCTGGGTTTAAGTAAGAACAATCTTCGGATTGTCACGGGGTTCTTAACAGGACACTGTCTCCTCAATGAACACCTCAGTAGATTGAAACTAAGAAGAAACGACGAATGCAGATTCTGTGGGGAAACTGGGGAAACACCAGTACACCTCATCACTGAGTGCGCCGAGACGACAACCATTCGTGTCATGAACTTTGGTACGACTGATATTGGAGATGGAGAACTACTCTCTATAAAACCGTCCCAGATACTGGCTTTTGTCAAAGCCCTGGGACTGTATGATGAGTTATAACTCAAGAAAGGGGGACACAATAGATCTGTAAGGTCGCTGTGATTAACCCCCCTCCCAATCATTCTAAATTCTAAAAAAAAATCTAAATACGTTTGCACTTTCATCAGGGTGGGACTACGGGTTTGATATTGAAGAAAATCGACAGGCGTCGATTTTCTTCAATATCGTGCGTCGATAGAGTGCGTCGGGCATCTGTAACTACTAGAATAAAAATCTTCGAAATTTTTTTTAAGTGATGTAAACCTAAAGTACGTATGAGGATGTATTTCAGGAAAATATTTTAACTTCTATAGGGTGGCTCAAAAAAGTGTGAGTGGATCAGAATTATTTTTTTAAACGGAACACCCTGTATATTATTGCATTTTTAGTTTCCTTTCAGATGACTTTACATAACCCTAAGATATGAGTAAATATGTTTCTATAGTTCCAGAGATATTAATAAATAAGTAAAAAATATATATTTTTCAGCCTTTAAAAAAAATAAGAATACAACAACTGCCCTGAAATTAAAACTATATTAGGTGTTTCCTTTAGATGGTCTGTACTTACTTTGCTATAAATATCGCAGTCTTAAATCATACAGGATGTTCAAAATTCTACGCCAAACTTTCTAAAATATAAAATAATTTTTCTTTGTTTTTTTTAAATGGAACGTCATGTTTTTTTAAATGAACCCTGTATATTATTTTTTTTATTAAATGGAAAATTAAGAAATGAACAATTTTGTGTATTTATTAAAGCATTTCAAAATTTTTAATGGTTTCGCATACATGCTTTTAATGGTTTCGCATACACAGATACACGCAGTATTATTTCATATGGCTTTCTCAATGGTAAAATACGAGAGAAAAATTATTGGGTGGCTTCGATAAAAATTTACTGTGGAAAATGCCATATAAAATATAAAACCGCAAATATCTGCGAAACTATTAAAAAGTTTGAAATACTCAAAATACAAAAAATGTTCATTTCTTAATTCTCCATCTATTAAAAAAATAATATACAGGGTGACAATGACAGTGTCCATTAAAAAAAAGAAGAAAAATTATTTTATATTTTAGAAAGTTTGGCATAGAATTTTGAACATCCTGTATGATCGATTACCATATTCATAGCAAAGTAATTACAGACCATCTAAAGTAAATACCTAATATAGTTTTGATTTCAGTTTGTATTTGTAATATTTTTTTTAAGAAACCCTGAAAAAATATAATTTTTATTTATTTATTAATATCTCTGAAACTCTCGAAATATATTTACTCATATCTTAGGATTATGTAAAGCGGTCTGAAAGGAAGCGAAAAATGCAACAATATACAGGGTGTTCCATTAAAAAAAATATCCCGATCCACTCACACTTCTTCTGAAATACATTCTAAAACATACTTTAGATTTGCACTTAACAAAATTCCCAAGTTTTTTATTCTAGGAGCTACAGATGCCTGACGCGACGCACTATTGCCGGACCCTGTGTACAGAAGTATTTAACACTGTGGTAGTGCCAGACAGCCTGGAGTAATTTGATTATTTTTATATACAATTTGACAGTCACATAGTCACTACATTATGCAAAATATTACAATGTACAGGGTGGGTCAAATTCGACGCTGTTAAAGGGAAACACCCTTTTCTATAGGAGATAGATGAAAACTAATATCGGTATCTGGAGCTCAATTTTTATCAAAAACATGATGGTGAAAACCGCACATCGATATCTGTTACCGTTTCGGAGTTACGGGGTGTTTTCAAAAAATTTTTTGCTATGGAAAATTTTCTATTTTTATGAGAACATTTCCAAAGCACCTTTTTACGTAGAATTTAATGGTTTAAGTATATTTATTACTTAATTATTATTTATTACTATTTCTTTTTAAATTAATAATTTAAGAGTTGTCAACAGAAAAATTGATTTTTTATTTGGGACGCCTTGTATATTTTTAATTAAATGAAAAGAACTTAAAATTACCTTTCCAAAAATATAGCACACTTGATATTTTATTATAATCATCTTCGAAATACAGAATTTTTAAAAGTTCGCCACTTTTAACTAGTAGGCCTTGGACCCCTTATTGATGATCTGCCCCTAATGGAACTCGAAAACATATTTTTCCAGCAAGACGAGGCTCCGCCTCAGAACGGTGAAGTTATCGGCTAACTTTTGCAGTCAATTTCGAGAATAATAATTGATTATCTAACCAAGATCCCAGCCGTTGGCCGTCGAGGCCGCTGGACTTTGGTGCCTAGTGCCTATGGATTTGTATCTTTGGAAAAGAATAAAGGTTCTTATTTTTAAATTGCCTGTATAATCTAGACAAGAATTACAACTAATTAGCGGTTATGCGAGGGTATCTTTCACCTCTATTGAGTTAATGAATTCCGCGAGAAATGTTCAAAAACGGTCCCGTCTGTCCATAACAGAAGACGGTTGACATGTCGAACATCTGTAGCAAAATCTCATGCTTTGAGATTTCATCATTTGCTATTAATTTTTATTGTTATTAGATATAGTTTATATTAGTAGTGGGAACTATCGAATGAATACTATCGAAACATTCGATAGTTGCAATTCATTCGAATAATTCGATAGCTAATAAGAAAACATTCGTTGAAAACTATTCGAATAAAAATTATCGAATAGATGCGTCATCTGCCTTGAAATATTGTATTCTAGTAATTCGGCAGCAAAAACCATTCATTTATAAAATTCATTCATTTATGAAATTCATTTATTCGTCAGGATCGATTATAATAAAATATTAACTGGAGTTTAGTTGTCGCCCGGCGACGTAGGTTTCTTTCCGAGAAACCCGACAGCAATGCTATGAAAGAAGCCGGCATCTTTGATTTTTTGCGGAGTCATATAAAGATAAGGACACATTATTTTTTTTATTGAGGTGCTAGTATTTACACAGAAAATACATTATGAAGGGCGCTGTTGCCATATATTGGTATTAGTTGATATTAGCAAAGAATATTATTGTTTGGCTTTAGTTAGTTAGGGATAGTATGTTTATATATTTTGCATTTTTTTTATTAATATTCTGTTGTTACACTGCAATAATACTTGTTATTTTGGATGTAGGAAAATGATTTTTAATGTTTTTAAGCAAAGACTGGTTTAATAAAAAATAATAATAACAGTAATAATTTGTTATATCTATTGACAACAAAATTTAAAATAATTTAATATAAACAGTTTTTTACGTAGTAGCAAAATATAAACAACAAATTAGATGTCAAAATTATTTATATTAGATCCTATTTAAAAATAATATAGTCTTTAAATTTTTTGGCAACGTTTTGGTTTATTAAATAATAATAATTACAGAACTAATTTGTTATATTAACAACAAACTTTAAAATCATGAAATATAAACATTTATTAATTTTCTAAGCATGCAGTGTAATGGAAGGAAAATATAAATAAAAAATTAGAAATCAAAATTATTTATATTAGCTACTTTATATTTACTATTTAAAAATAATATTTACTTTTACTGGCATTTAGTTTAAAAAATAAATGAAATATTTCTTCGCAAAAAAATACACGTAAGAAAATTAGCATAAACAAAATACAAACATCGTTAGCTTTTTTTTAAATTGGCACGTGTAAAACTTTCAATTTAATTTTCTCATCCCATAGTTTGAGTTCGATAACTATATATTTACTTAACTACATTACTTAAATATGATTATTAAGTTCAACTAATTCATATTATTAAAACATCTAAAATACAAATATGTATTTTTAAAATTAATTCTAAGTTCATCTCATCTCTCTTAAAAATTGCTACTTCTCAAAATTTCCCATTAAAAATAGACCATATACCATATAAAATAAAATAATTGAAAGATCGGGCTACGGAAAATCACACAAATTTTCGGAAAATTTTTGACCACCTGACCATGCACACAATCGTCAATTAAAAAAAAACTACTATTTTAGTATTTTAAATATTTTAATAAACGCAAAAATAGCACAGTATTTATAAGGCGAGTTATAAAAATTTGGAAGAACTAATAATGCACTCACGCACACAAAAATCAAACGAATACTAAATATCATTTATCAAAAGCATTCGATAGTCGTGGCTCAACGATAACCATTTAGTCGCACGGCGAGGTTGTCACATATGCTTTAGTATACAAATGAATGAATGATTTTATTCGAATAAAACCATTCGATAGTTGAAATCATTCATTCAGTAACCATTCGATAGTCTAATTCATTCGATAGTTCCCATCGCTAGTTTATATGTGTTGATGTTGTTGAATATAGTTTAAATTGTTATAAAATTCTAAATCTCTCATTGCAAGTATTATTTTCGTTTTAATTGCTGCTCACGGCAATTTTTTTTGCATTACAGCCGGCGCGGTTCAAAGCCTACTTATTCAAAGTGGGCGAATTTTTAAAAACTCTATATCTCGAGTACAACACAAGTATGTTATATTTTTGGATAGGTAATTTTAAATTATTTTCAATGAATTAAAAATATACAGGGTATCCCATATAAAAAATCAAATTTTCTGTTGATAATTCTTAAATTCTTAATTTTAAAAACATTATACTTAAACCATTAAATTCTACGTAAAAAGGTGCTTTGGAAATGTTTTCATAAAAATACAACATTTTCCATAGCAAAAAAGTTACAGCGACTTGTTAAAAATGCACATTTTTGAAAAACACCCCGTAACTCATAAACGGTAATAGATATACACGTGCGGTTTTCACCATCATATTTTTGATAAAAATTGAGCTCCAGACACCGATATTAGTTTTCGTCTATCTCCTATAGAAAATGGTGTTTCCCTTTAAAAGCGTCGAATTTGTCCCACCCCGTACACAAGTAGAGAAAATGCCAACTTCATTAAACTAACGCTCGGCCTCAAGTCAATCTACGCCTTAATGCATTCAAATTTTGTATATTATACGAAAACATAGGTCCCTGTTTGTTCTCCTTACCTGAAATACTACTCCACTCATTAACTTCAAGTATGGCTGCTGAGGTGACAAAAACTCTCCAATAACCTTAGTGAGTATATCGGAAGGGGAAAAGAAATCCTTTAAGATCATCGGTAGTATCGAGCACAAAACCTCGACTTCTAGTGCGTAACTTTTCTTAATCCTTTCGAAAATAGCAGAAAGTTTTTCTATCGTTTGCACTAAATGGTCGGGACTGGATTGTTCGCTGTCTGGTTCTAGTTTTTCCAAATGTTCCCAACAATCTGAAAAAACATCAGGGATTATACAAAACAAGATTCTTTTTGTTAGAATTCCTATAGTTTTGGCAGTATTTAGTACTGAAGCAAAATATGTATATCTATACAGTACTAAAGTTCTTTTAGAGCTACTGATATATGTGTTTAACAGTTTATATGGGAAATTACATCGATCGTCATTTTCCAGCCAACTCGACGCCGTTTTTTTCGATGATACGGTATTTTATCTGATTGGTCTTTTTTATTACACAGATCCAGCTAACTACCACCTGCCTTACTACATTATTGGTGTTTTATTGTTTATTATAACTATTTCATATAGGTCAGCTACTACAATGCTACGTTTCAACATTTGGTCTCTCACATATTTTCTATCTTATACCGTATGATCGAAAAAAAACGGCGTCCAGTTGGCCTGGAAATGAACATCCCTATATGATTTTACATATAAAATGACAGCGATCTTCATTTCATAGTTATCAGTGACGCCGTTTTTTTTATCGATCATACATATAATTGATTGTAGTTTTTTCAAAAACATGCTTAATATTTTTGCTGTTTTTTCTTCGTAGATAGTATATGAAAATCTTTATCAATAAAACAAATTACACGATTGCTGAAAATTGCTATGCTCTAAAAGTAATTTTTGAATGGAAAAAACAACCTTATCGAATTTTTCTTATGTAAACATATTGTAAAAGATCCGATCTTCAATAAAAAAAAGTTTCAATATCTAAAGTAGTTCTTAAGTTTATTTATTTATTTATTTATTTACGGAAAACCCCATTATATTACAAAATTTACAAAACAATATTAAAAAAATATGTCTTCTTTTTCTTTCACATTGTATAAAGATACTTAAAAACATTAAAAAAATAATACAAAAAAAAACAATAAACACTTATAAGAGAAGAACGGTACAGTAAAAAGAAGAATCAACACACCCATCAATCATCACTCCCATTTCTAATCTTCCTCCTAAATGCCCAGTAAGCAAATATATTTACAACCTAACCTAACCGAGTTTAAATATCTTTGCCAGTAAGAGTCATTAAAAATGTCAACATCATGAAACTTGTTCAGAGAATTAAGTGCCCTTGGAATTGGAGAGTGCTTTCCATAATTAGTGCCATGCAAAGGAATAAAGAACAAATCATTAATTCTCAATGGCCTAAATGAAACTTTGAAATAAATTTGTCTAAGTATCTCAGGACAGTCATATGCGCCATTAACAATCTTATAAAAAAAGAAAGATCATAGATTAATCTCCTTTTGTCCAGAGTCTCTAAATTTAATTGGTCTAAGTTGATAATGTAACTATATTCTTGATTGAGTCTGAAAGCGCAATACCTTACAAACTTCTATTTGAACCCTTTCTATTGTTTTCCTAGATACATCGTATTGAGGATTCCATATAACAGATGCATATTTTAAAATTGATCTTACCAATGAGCAATATACTATCTGCAAAGCCCATACCGACAAGTCTTTACAGTTTCTCAATACAAAACCCAGTGTTTTTAAAGCTTTATTAGCAATTATATTAATGTGTTCATTAAAAGAAAGAGAACAAAGCTTATACCCAAGTCCTTGACCAAAACCACCCGTGTCAAATGAACATGATTCAAATCATAATCAAAGAGAATCCCTGGTGATCTTTTTTTGGAAAAACTTATAACTGAACATTTACTAGCGTTTAAGGAAAGGCTGTTCACCTTACACCAGTCACCCATTCTATCTAAATCTCTCTGCAAAAGTTGGCAATCATTAATATTAGAAACTATTATAAATTTTCATATCGTCGGCGAACAACAAGCAGGAGGAATTACTAACACTCGACACAATATCATTGATAAATAGGTTAAACAGTAAGGTTAGGAGTTATGGCGTGTTATGTGTTAAAAAGTTGAGTTTTTGAATTATCGCGATTACTGGCGTTTTCTCGTTATAAAAAATGACACCCTAACGATATCCTTATAATTCGATTGCAGATGCTCAGAAACATCTGTAATGATATTATCTAGTTATCTTTTCGAAAAAAAAAGGCTTTTAAAAATAAACGGTTTGCGATCGTGATGTTACTTTACTTGATAGGGCAAGGCGTACCGGCAACGCCGCAACAGCACTCCGTCGCATTTCTCTCACTCCGACTTAATAAGATCCCTATGCGATTTACTTCCATTCATGTAAATACCGATCCAAAAGTAACAGTTCCCAGCCCGGTATAATGTTTAGCATATATTAAAACATTCTTGATTATAATTAAAGTTCAACATAAATAATTCATCGATCAAATACTAGTACTAAAAATACCAATTTAACTTTAAGAGAACTGAAACTAAGAACATACTATTTCTATACTTACCAACATACATATAGGTAATAAGTAATTGAATTCCCAAAATCGTTATTGACGGATTTTCGTCCCTCATTTTTTCCAAAGCTAGTTTTTGAATGTTCTTGCCAAATTTATCAGGCTTTATTAGTAAAAGTCTTTCTAAGCTCTACAAAGAAAATATTATCGACATGAAAGTAATACAGAGAGTTAGTATTTTGTTGGTCCATTTCAATTGGTGTTATACTTGTAATACTAATAGTCTTCAACTTTTTAAGAAAATATATTCGTAGATTATTCGTACACGTTTAAACGATTAATGTTTACATTTTTGTTTGCTCCTAGCAGTGATGAAGATAATACATATTGTTTTATTATTAAACAATACCACAATGTATAACAATTATTTGTTTTTATTAATGTCGATACAAGTCATTGGTTTCATATTTGCAAGTTAAGTTTAAAAATATTGATATACATATGGATATTTTAATTTCACGTTACCTTTATAATTTCGGTTTGAACTCGATTTCCTACTGACTTATTTTGTATCGCCGTTAAAGCACTGTTCATTGTATTAACGACGAAATTGGCCTCCATGTGTACTTCCTCAATGTTTTCTATCAAATAAAACGTCAACGACCACACCAGCATGGTGTGCTCCTGGCATTTCTTCAACACTACGTTTGATGCATTTAAATGCTGCTGAACGTACTCCACCGCACAGGGTAATATCAACTGTAGTTCTTCGGAAATTCCACCAATCGTCGTGTTACTAAGAATACATCCTTCTAGAATATATAAGATACCATATAGACAAGAGATTCTTGCAGAAAGGAAAGGACTCTTCAGAAATTGGACTAGGAGTTTTTTGGTTTGTTCGAAAATTTCTATCTCCTGTAAAATTTGAAGTATTATTAAATGATGTTTTTTATGTGAATGTTATTGATAACGTACGGGTGTTAGGACGGCGACAGCTTTACAAATACCGACGATGAGATACTGATGGATGAGTTCGTCTTCGACAACGTGAGTTTTTGCCAGCTCCATAAACATTTCTAACATCCAGCTAAACTGTGCCTTGTCGGTAAATAAGTCGGAAATGAACAGAGTGGAGCGCACTGTTTCGTGGAGAATTCTGAGATCAGTAACTGTAGACTAAAATACAAAAAAATGGTCTTAATTATTTCCTCCATTATTTTTCAATATTAATAAATACAGGGTGGTTCGAACTGTATTCCGGAAACTTCGGCAGCATATTTTGCACATAAAATTATGTAAAATGTTTAGGCCAGTAAGCGAGGATTTTAGGGTCTGAATTCTGAACTCCTGCACCGATTGACGTGAAATTTTAACAGTGAATAGAGATATATGTAAGAAACAAAAGTTACATAGTAGCGATGTGTGCTTTCACCCAGGGGGTGAGTGTCACCCCTTCTCGGGGGTGAAAAATAAATCACCCATTTTAATTGCAAAAATCAATAAAGATGAATTCTAAGCTAAAAATGTTTTATAACATTTTTTCAGAAAATTAATATTTTCCTAGTTATTTAGGATTGAATATGATGATTTTTCATTTAAAAACTGCATATTTTTCTGTCATTTTTTATAAATAACTCGAAAACCTGGCGGTTTATCGCCAAACTGATATAAATAAGAAATGAAGCTTTTGGAATAACTAAATGATTCATTCTTTGCTGATTACCGTAGGTGTAATAATAACCGAGTTACCACTCTGTAAATGTGATTTTTTATTTTTCGAAAACTAAATTGCAACATTTTACCGTAAAATAATGGCGAAAGAACACATTTTTCAAAGAAAATGAACATGGCCGTTGAAAGTGATTGAAAAGACCTTTTAAATGCTTTTTTAAAAAAGTTCGTAACTCAAAAACTCGCGGAGTTATGATAAAAATAGAATGGCCACCTCATTTTTTCTGAAAAAAATCAACAACAAAATCTATGACCAAAATTATAAAAATAAAAACTAAGCGTAATACATGTTCATTTGGCTATATTTAGGTACTAACTACTAGTTTAGAATGCCTATATTTGGAAAAAAGTTGAAAATAATGAAAATTTTTATTTTTTATTTTTTAAAAATTTTAATTTTTTGACATATCCAAAGCCATCTATATTGTCTAACGACAAGCCGTGAAGTACGCAATCCGGCAACATGTTGTTTAGTCCGCTGGTTACGAATTCTGTGGTTAGATTCTTATCGATTTTCCCCAAATTACGAGGTGTAAACAAGTAAAAACCACGTAAAAACTCGAGGTGAGTTGGTTGAATAATTTAAACATTTTGTATTCTGTAATCTTGCTTCATAAAAAGTGTTCGTTATTCATATTTGATAAAAATATGATTAATTTTAGATGCCTAGATATTGCTGCGTTCCTGGCTGTACCTCAAATTATGCCAGTGCTTTGTAACATGAAGGAATGAAAACCACATTTTCTTTTCCAAAAGAGCAACATATTCGACATGAATGGATCCGGTCAATCCATAGGGACAATTTTAAATTCTCCAATAGTTCTGTAGTTTGCGAGAAACATTTTGAAAAATCCGAGATAATAAGAGTTGAAACCTATAAAAATAAAGAAGGGGTTTTGGGCGAATTCCCACTCAAAAGGCCAAGATTATGTGAAGGTGCAGTGCCGCACATTTTTCCTAATCAACCCAAATACTTGTCAAAACCTCTAACAAGTTCTCGAGCTGACCCTGAAATAAGAAGGAAGAGAAATTTAGGAAAATATCAACAGGAAACAGAAAATTTCTTGAAAAGTGACAAAATAAATACTTTTGCTGAATTTCTTGAAACTTTTGAATCAAAAGTGTGTTTGGGACTGTGAAATTTTAAAGTTAAGGATGGGAAAGTTTATTTTTTTCAGCTGAATGTGTGTATTGATGACTTAGACAGTGAAGATAGTGTTAATGTTGCGTCGAGTATCGTTACTGACAGTACATTTACTGTACAAGTATTTATAGGAAACTGTGAACTAACAGTATGTGAGCTGAGATGGATTCTACCTGAGGACAAGAAACTGAGCCGATGGTCACAACTGGACAATCTACTTGCTAGATACAGGTTTTCAAGGCAGGTACCGAAAGAATGTGAGTACTATGTAGACAAAGCATACGCAAATGTTCAAAAAGCTGTAAATTTGTATCAGGATTCTGAAAATTTAAGTATTCTACAATTGATTTCACTTTTAAAATATTGTACCTACTTATAGTAAATTATCGTTTTTTATAAAATCAATAATTACCGATTCGCAACAGTCATTAACACCACTAAATATACTATTTATTTTTGCCTAGGTATTAAATACAAAATTCCAAGGTGATTCACCCCTCGTAGGTTAGGTACTTACGTACCTAAATTGTTGTAATGTACTAGGTAGATAATAGTTATTTTAAGTATTTTGTATCCAGTAATAATAATTTATTATTGGAATATGTATATAATAAAAATAAAATATGTTTTTTTGTAATTCTTGTGTGGTCTCTTTTTTATTCATTTCTCCTATAACTCTATCTCCTAAATCTATTTAAAAACTATTTTTATCAAAGCTATCTGTGGAAACCGTTTTGTGTAATGTTTTTTCTTTCAAAGTCAAACCGCTATCCGCTTTGTTTAGTTAACTTTATTTTCTCATATTTCGTCGATCGCCACCATGAAACATGAAAACAAAAGTTAGGTTAAGTTATGCCGGACCACTTAAATTGAAATATGCGACGTTGCCTTTTTAACTTCACGGCTTGTCGTTAGACAATATAGCTGGCTTTGACATATCTCAAAAACTAAGCAAGATACGTAAAAAATGTAAATAAAATTAATTAAAATTAAAACAGAATAAAATTGAATATCTTTTTTTTGCAATATTTTTGCGCTCTTTCAATTTTTCTGTAGATCTCTTCATTTCGTAGATATTACGTTTATTAGTTTGACTTGCGTGTAAGGACCATCTTCTTGAGCCTTGAACCCAAAAATCTCGTAAAAATGAAGAGTTCAGGACTGTTCAACTATAGAGGTTAATTTGTAGCTCGTGTAATTTCCTACAAATTGATAGTTTTTATTTTTATGATTTTAGTCATATATTTTGTTGTTAATTTTTTTCCGAAAAAATGAGGTGACCATTTTATTTTTATCATAACTCCGCGAGTTTTTGAGCTGCGAACTTAAAAAGACCTTTTAAAAAAGCATGTAAAACGTCTTTTCAAGCACTTTAAAAACGGTCATATTCAATTTCTTCGAAAAATGTGTTCTTTTGCCATTATTTTACGGTAAAAGGTTTGCAACTTAATTTTCGGAAAATAAAAAACCACCTTTACAGAATGATAACTCGGCTATTGTTACACTACGATAATCAGCAAAAAATGAATCGATTCGTTATTCCAAAAGCTTCATTTTTGCTTTCTATGAGTTTTGCGACAAAACGCAATGTTTTCGAGTTATTTATAAAAAATTGCAGAAAAACATGCAGCTTTTAGATGAAAAATCAACATTTTCAATCCTAAATAACTCGGAAAATATTAATTTTCTGTAAAAATGTTATAGAATATTTTTTGCTTAGAATTGATCCCCTTATTGATTTTTCCAATTAAAATGGGTGATTTATTTTTCACTCCCGAGAAGGGGTGACACTCACCCCCAGGGTCAAAGCACACATCGCTACTATGTAACTTTTGTTTCTTAGATATATCTCTATTCGCTGTTAAAATTTCACATTAATCGGTGCGGGTGTCAAGAATTCGGAGGTAATACCACATATTATACAGATTATAATCTTTGTATTTTCTTTATTGTTTTTCGTGGTTCCAATTTTCGGAATCGGGCACTAGTTAGGTGACTAGTTTGCGCACATAGCATGGCCTCTAAAATTGTGCACAGCGCCTGACCGGCACAGTTATTAGAGAGATATCGGAAAACCGAATAGCGTCATCCAGTATTTACGCGTACCTTATCATGGTTACGATATGCGCGAGTCAACGCAACACCCGCTAATAACGTTACCGCCTGACATAATTTGCGGATCAATTACACCAAGCGCTCTTTCTAAATAACCTCTGATAACGTTTAAAAATTGCTTAAATGGGCATGTGCGTGTATTTGACAACCGGAGCCGGCCGGCGAGATCTTTTATTTTGGGTTATGTTTGAATTGTTTTGAATTATTGCTTTAGTTTTATTAGGTAATTTGATATTTAAGTAGCTGGGATTAGTTTTAATTAAATAAATATGGCCCAAAATATGGATTCCACCTTTTCCAATACTAAAGAACCTATAAAGAGTCTTAGCTTTACAGCAGATGACGACTTAGCCCTTCTAAGAGAATTTGTTGCTTGTTGTCCTAAACCCATTGGCAGACGTTGAACAATAAAGCACTGGAAATAAGCACTTTAGCCCTTTAGTTTTAAAATACCTAGTAAACAAAACAATTTCAAAGTTTTAAATTCAAAGTTAGGTTAAGTTTAAATAGCGGACGCGACGCGATCAGAATTCTTTCCGATCCGATAACTATAAATGAAGAGAGTTAATACAACCTCACGTAAAGGATATAACACCTGGCCTTATTAACGTCCATGCGCGCTATTCGGTTTAGCGATATCTCTCTATTACGCTGTTTATTGTCATTTTACGCGAGTTTATTTTTGCGCACAGGAAATTTGACTCGTTTGCACATCGTCATAAAAAACAATTTTCGTACCACGAATTAGGGACAAGATTTTTATATGTATACTTATAGGATACCTAATCTGTGGTAATACCCTAATTTTATCCTCGCTTACTGGCCTAGTTCGTATAAACTTATGTCCTAAAATGCTTCTTTTTACTAACCTCAGTTCTCATAAGTTGTGTATAATAGTCCAATAAAAATTGTAAACAAGAATTTATGTCTAAACCACTTTCATCCAGTAATTTCTTTCTCTTTTTATAAACATCATAGGCGTGCGAGTTATTACTATTAGTTTGTTCTTCTGGATTTGTAGCTGTGAGAAAATATTTAATGGACACCTGGCCATACGAGTATTGTGAATTAACTTTTTCAAAATTTTTATTGCTAAAAACGTTTCGGATTTCTATTGCTCCACATCGACTAGATAATTCCTTGAATTTGTGTTCAATGTGATTTTGAACCAATTTTAATTTCCTTATACTACAAAATACAATAATAGTATTAAGATTGTAATTATATTTTGTGTAACTAATTCTATTTTATTTGTTAATCATAAAAGAGCATTACATTTTTGTATATCATTTATCTGTAAAACATTCTGGGATCAAAAAAATAATTATGATTTGATTATTTTATAAATTAATCTTGTGTAGTCCCAAAATTTTTTCTAGTACTACCTTATAGTTGTATCCGGTATACGTGAATTCCTTGACACGTGCAATATTTCCGATACATTCTTGTTTCCTAATACTGGGTAGCTCATTGTTTGCAACAGCAAAACCGTGATAGCTTTAATGGCTAAACTGGAAGCGTGTAAAGTATTACTCATATCTACAGAGTCGACGCTATCGAGAGGCGTCCATAAAACGCTAAGGAAACTCATCCAAGTCTCTTCAAATTGCTGTCGTGTCGTCCAGCCCAGTAGATTTACTCTGAAAATTATATGTGCATATGTGAAAATAAAAACAGTTGTCCTCAGTACAGTGATTTTTAAACTGAATATTAAAATTATATTATGGTAAATTGGGATTTAGAAACATTGGAGACTGAAACAAGTTCCGGAAATAGATTTTCACTGCTTTGATGCATCAAAATTTTTTGTATAGGGCGGTCCAATAATAAAGGACGTCGGCTGTAAATCGGCCAAGGAAAATAGAGGTAAATTAGGTCCTCTGTTAAGGATAAACATTCAGATGAGGTTTATTCTTAGAGAATAGGTACAAGAATCACTACTTTCAATATTAACATGTTATTAAGGAACACTCTGTATTTTGCAGTGGAGAAAAAGTGACTATAAGAAAATGGAAATTATTTTTAATTTTAATAATTTTCCTAATTCTTTGGTTTTCCTAAAAATGTTCTCAATTATTGAACCAGTCTGTAGAAAAGTAGTGTAGATATTATTCACTGGCTCAGATAGTAATGGAGGATTTAGAAGAAAGTGTATTGGAAAAACTAGACATTCGTATTCCGTTCTTTTTCAGAAATGTTGATGATTACCAACAGATTATATGGACAGAATTCTAGATAAATTTAACGAATACAACAGCAACATCAATTTTACAATGGAAGTAGTGGTCGAATCAAAGATCAACGTTTTAGACGTGACAATTCACAATAAAAATGGAATACTAAGGACAGAATGGTTCACAAAAGAGACATGGTCTTCAAGATATCTAAATTTCAATTCAAACCATCCAGATGTCACAGAAAAAATCTGTTGTAATAGGCTTAGCAGACCGAGCAATAAGTTTATCCGATCCCGAGTATAGAAAAAAAGCTATAAACAAAGCGAAAACAGCTTTAAAGAAAAACAATTACCCAAATAAACTTATAGAAAACATTTTTAAAAATAGAATTAATAAATTTTACAACTCCGGGAATATTATAAACAAAAATAAAGCCAAAAAAAATAAATTCATATCTTTGCCATACATCAGTGGATTGTCACACCAACTAAGTAACGTATTCAAACAACATAACATAACTCTATGTCATCGAGGTAACAATGTAATAGGACAAATCTTTAGCAAATTAAAAACTAAAACACCAAAAAACAAAAAAAGTAACATCGTTTATCAGATTCCATGTAATGATTGCGATTCGGTATATATTGGACAAACTAGCCAATACTTAGAAAGCAGGATAAAAGGGCACAAATATGACAAAAAAAATCAAACCGCCCGCGCCCTAACAAACCATGAACTGAAGGAAAAGCACTCTTTTAATTTTAACGAGACCAAAATATTATTAACAGAAGTAAGCCAAAAGAAAAGGGAATCCCGTGAAATGATCGAAATACAGAAAAACTCACATTCTATTAATGACAAAAAAGACGTTCAGTATCTAAACAAGCTGTATATTTCAATATTATAATATTTATTTTAGAGTCTGACATGTACTAGTAATTTGGTTGTTTGTTTTTTAATATGTTATGTGTAATACTTAATTAAATTTTATAATGATTTTATATTGTTATGTGTACAGTACGTTTGCTGGATCTGTGTCTATGAAAGGAATGCGGACAAAAAACATTTAAATAAACAGCAATATATTTTATACGTCGACTTGACGAGTACGCCACCCCAAATCGCTCCGCCCGCTCATTTTATTGGCTACTTGCAAATTTGTCGAATTTTTATTGATGGGACGCGTCGTCTAATTTTTTACGAAAAACATCGAGAGAATATCGTTTCTCCTCTCACGGATACCCCGTAGCTACAGAACGGACAGACGTACTGTATATGTATTTGGTAAGGTTTTTTTTAAAGTATTATTTAATTGTATTTTTAAAATTGAATTGTGTTTCTAGATAATAATTATAATTTTCTGAAGAAGACCTAAGAATGGTCGAAACGTACGTAAGAAATAAAAACAACTTTTAATTATTATGTTTTAAATTGCTGGCCTAAAACCAAAAATAAATCCCAACTATTATTCTCTTATGATCTATTAAATATTATGTATCTATTATATTACCTAAAAAGATACTCTTCAAACACATCGATTTCTTGTAACATATCAATTGGTATCGCTGGTACTTGTGTCGAAAACCTGCCCGTCATCGTCGGCTCCCAACCTAACTTCCACACTCTAGAAGGAACAAGATTATACGAATTAACTAGGGGTAAGCGAGACAACGAAACCACTAAACTTCGTAACGGCTCGAACAGAAACCTGGGTATGTTTATATCTGAACTTTGAGTCTTATAAAGCCACTGTATCAGGGTGTATATAGAGTGACAAGCATCCCGGGCTTCTTTGGTCTCACTATTTTCTGTATCTGATCGTACTAAGTTTGTTTCTATCGATGGCAGAGGTTCTTCGTGTCTTAACAGGTATGTAACTATATAATACAGGACGTCTATAGCGGAACACAGCCAAGAAATATTGTTATCTAATCCTAAGTAATTGGAAAATTGAGATTGCTTGAGTATTTCATTGGAAGAAGTAATGATCACGTCCAGGCAATTTATATTTAAAGCCGATTCGTCTTTACTGATAACGAATCTGAGATATTCTAAAGACAAAACGGCAAACTTGGCGATATTCTCGGCGTCGATATCGGATAATTGTAGTGTAGGAAGATCGGACAATGATCTCATTAAAATTGTTAAAGATGCGTTCAAGTCGAAAAGCAGCGCTGCAAAATTATCTTCATTAAACGATTCTAATATCTGTTTGGCGTATGAACTATGTGGCTCCACAATTTTGAATACCTAAAAATAATATATTTTACTTATTATATCATTTACATAAAGCGCCACTAGAATCCAAGCACCCACTAAAGAATTACTTATACAGATTGTTAACTGGACGGTTACTTATTGGGGAACAGAATGGCAACACTGCCCACATTCCAAATGAGTACTAAGCTAAGCTGCCGACTCGTCCCGTCGCGTCGTCTCTCGACGAGCGGGCCGAGGTTGCCATATTTCAACCATAAAGCTCTTTCCGCGAGTAATAAACAAATTAACAACCTGTATATAAATAACAGACTGAATCTCTATATATCATCACTGGTTAAAATTTAACAATAACTACTGGCCTTTATTAACACATACCTAAATATTTCAACGTATTAAGTTTAATAGTCTTTTGCTAATAAAAATATCCAATACATTTTTGTACTGGCATGAAACAAAAAGTATCAGAGTGGAGGGTGAGTCTGGTCTGTGTTACTTTATGGTACCGAGTTATGGATATTGACAGAAGTGTCCACAAAGGAGAACGAAATAGTGCACATTATTAAACAACGAAATTTAGCATATCTAGGACACATAATGAGGAAGCAAAAGAAAAATGGTCTACTTCAGTTGATACTCCAGGGAAAGGTCTTAGGCAGTAGAGTACCTCGAAGGAGCAGAATCTCCTGGATTGAAGAACCTTTGATCTTGGTTTTCCCTGTCTACACGAGGATTACTTAGAGCAGCAGTCAGTAAAGTTCGAATGGCTTTGCTTGTCGTCAACATACGGAATGGATAGGTACGTTCAGAAGAAGAAGAATCTTTCAACCAGTTAATTTTATCCTGATCAAGTTTTACCATCACAACTTAGTTTTAAATGAAGTTAGTGTTAAATAAATTTTATATCTAATTCTCTAACCACCAATCTATACAATTTAGACGTATTTTTAAGAGACTTTTGATACCACAATAAACACATTTGATTAGTTTTCAATCAGTACTGGTTATGAAAAAGTTTTAACTTAAAAGTGAGTCCATTTTAGTTGTTTGTAAAACTTGTTAACTTGGATATTTTTGTTTTTAACAGTTTTCCACATGTCTTATTTAATCTTTAACGTAATAATTTCAGTTTGGTTTAATGTTATATAAATTTTATAGAAAAAAAGGTCTCGCTAGTATAACTAGATTATTCAGTTCATTTTACACACTTTTAATCTGTAATTTTATTTAATTCTTAGGACAAAAATGTTTAGACCTAGTATCCATGTAATAAATTGTATTAGATCATACATATATACAGAAGTAATTAATAGTTAAATATCAATGTTTTTTAATGAAACGTTCAGAACGTGTCTTTTGAGTTTCTTCAATATTAAAAAAAGTGGCGCAGTCGGTAGGATGCAACGATAACCTCATCAGAATACATAATTACAATTTAAATTGGCTATGTAGGACTTTTTTATACTATAGTGCTCTGAGAATTATTTAAATATCACAATTCACAATGTATAAATAACACTGTAACATTTAAAATAAAAAGTAGTAAAAATTGATGAAAATAATAAGCGACGGTTAAATATTTAAACAATATTTTTAGTGGGAATTTGGACCATAATGTGATTAATCTATAGACTACAAAATTGTTCTTACTTCGTGGTTATTACACGATCCATCGATAATAACACTAATATCCTTCAAAATACAATTGACGCTAGCTTTTAAAATTGGCGGTTCTTCTTTTAGCTGCTCATCTCTTAGTATTCTTATGCCTGCTTCAATACAGTCTCTAAGAATTACTTTATCAAAATCCCTGCTCGACATAAAAGTCGTCAGTTCATTATATTCCAGTTTCTCCATCACTTTTGCATTTTCTTTCCGTAACCTTCCGTCGCTGTACTGCTTTTGGATTTGAGAGAGAAACCATTTTTTGTTAACTTGTAACTTTTTTATATGTTCAGTATTAACCATACGATCTCTGTTGAATTGAAAAGGACTCATGTCATAGTATTGAACCAGTAGTTTATCTAGCAAACTTATTAACGTTTCGTACCTGAAAATTATAATATTATTTAGAGCTTTGAAATTTTCTGATAAGCTGTAAGGTTAACTAACTTTTTAGCCAGATGCATGGCATTTAGTCCTTCTTTGATTTTGAACAAATCTTCTTTGGAAAGCTGGCTATGTACTTGTTCTATGCTCAATGTAAATAGATATTCTATTTTTCTGCTAGCTAGATTTGCAACCAACCGTGAAATTGCTATTTGACGATTATTCAACATTTGGGGTATTAACAATTTGATAACGGCACCTGTTTGGGAATCGTGACTGTTTTCTAAGCACTTCAGAATTTTGATTTTAAATAACGGCTGAAAGGATAAGTTAATTACTTATAATAAAAAATAAATATAAAAATTTAAAATTATAAATAAAAATAACTATACAGGATTGTTCACCACATACGACACGAAGTGTTGTAGATACACGATTAGATTTTTACAAATTGTTTTGGGTTCGTTGAAGGACTATTAGAGCTACAATTTAAAAATAATTTTACAAGATACAGAGTGTCCCAAATAAGTAAAAAATATTATAGTTGTATTTTTTTAAATGGACCACCCTGTATTCTATTTTTGGATTCTAGGATTGAAATAAAGGTAAATTTGATTAAGGTTTATCCCCTTAAACCTTACCGTTTTTGACATATTTTCAATTTTATAAAATTGCCGTAAAAAATTTAAGGCTTTATTTCTCCAAGGGTATAAAAGCTTTTAATACTACATATTTACTGAAGATTATTTATTTGTCAGATATTGTGTTGCAATAATAAAAATTATTCTTCCTTATACACAGTGTCCAAAAATGTATATTAAATAATTACTAGCTTTAAACGGCAATAACTTGTTTAATTTAAATGGAACACCCTATATATTTTATGTGATTCAGATGCATAATTTAATTGTCTATCAATTTGTATTATACCATTTTTTACCTATCTCTTCAAGTTAACGTAGAAAATGCATTTTATTGTAATTTAGACCTCATTTATCACTATATACCCATGGAATATTGAAATTTTAGATTTTTTTAAAGCAACAACAGTTTATAATCATCTGCTGATGATGCTAACATGGTTAGCGAAACGCGCGTCCAGTGTAAAAGTAAAAGTGTTTTGGTGTATTGTGGTGATTTAGTGTTTTATTTTACATTTAACATATGTACAAAATGTACAGGTGGTAAAAATAATAATATTGCAATTAACTTGGAGAAATGAATACCACCATTATTTCCGTCCAAAAATTAGTTAATTACATACTGTTTTAATTAATAAATTATTCTAAGTAAATGTGGATTTGACTCAGAAATCAATATAATAATAAGTTACGAAAATGAACGTCTCTTGTTATAAATAATCATTTGTCAAAAAATTAAGGAATTAAGAACTGAATGATTCGCCAGATGCATAGCTGAGGTGTTATTTTTTACCACACTGTCTAATACACAAACAAAATTCAGTTTTTTAGTATGTGGAGCAATTATTATTATTCAACGTAAACAGACAATTAATGTAGTTTGAATACTAGGATCATATTAATTGATCTTCTTTAACATATAATATTTAAACAGTCTTTTTTTATTTTTTTTAATGAAATAAACAAACTATATTGACAATATTAGTATCTGTACTCTCTGAAAATTTGTTACATCTTTAAAAATAATCTAAAATAAAAAAACGCATTTTCTACGAAAACTTGAAGAGATAGGTAAAAAATGGTATAATACAAATTGATAGACAATTAAGTTATGCATCTGAATCACGTAAAATATACAGGGTGTTCCATTTAAATTAAATAAGTTATTGCCGTTTAAAGCTAGTAATTATATAATATAAATTTTTGGACACTCTGTATAAGGAAGTATATTTTTATTATTGCAACACAATATCTGACCAATAGATAATCTTTAGTAAATATGTAGTATTAAAAGATTTGATACCCTTTGAGAAATGAAGCCTTACATTTTTTACTGCAATTTCACAAAATTGAAAATATTTCAAAAACGGTAAGGTTTAAGTGTGGGAACCCCTAATCAAATTTCCCTTTATTTCAATCGTAGAATTTAAAAATAGAATAATATACAGGGTGTTCCATTTAAAAAAATACAACTATAATATTCTTTACATATTTGGGACACTCTGTATCTTGTAAAAATATTTTTAAATTGTAGCTCTAATAGTCCTTCAACGAACCCCAAACCAAAACTTACAATTTGTAAAAATCTAATCGTTTAGCTACAATACTCCCTGCTCCGTGTCGTATGTGGTGAACAATCCTGTATAACAAAATAAATAATAAAATATAAAAGTGAAGAGAGACAAATAACATAAAAATGAAGATATTTTTTACAGTATTATAAAATATATACTTACTTTCTGATTACCCGGCGACTTCTGAGCAATACTTTGTATTAAAACCCGACTCAATGTTGCATTTCGATGTATAAACGTTACAAACTCTGAAACAGGTATTTCATCTATTAAATTCACGAGATTATCGGAATTCTCCGATAAATTCCACGATAACTGCTTAGTTTCTGAGATATTTTCATTCTAAAACCAATATCCTGCACATTTTTCGAATTATTTATCCTAATAACTTACTAAATAATCACAAAAAACTATGGTACTCCCTATGTTGATTATGGTTTCGTTGATTGGAGTAGATAGGCTAGTATTAATTATCGTTTTCCAAAATGTCAGATCGTTGTAATTTAACACACTTAGAACGTGACTCCACTGGAACGCCAGTGTCGGGTGCCATCTTCCAATTAGCGCAAAGCGTTCGTTTAATAATTCTACATTTATGTCAGTCGCATTCTTTTTGCTTAGTATCGAATCAGATGCTTGAGAAACTCTACAAAGACTTCCTAAAATTGAATACAATCAATTTAAAGACCTAATAACTGAAAACAATAAAATATATGTTGAATACTGATTGCTTCTAGAGCTATTCATATAGTACTCAAAGTATTTCGAACTTCCATTGTCTATATTATTGGTCATGCTGCAAGACCCTTGCAAGTTTAACACTTTTTTAGTCACATACAGACTTTGTGTTTAATATTGAATAGATGTATTAGTAGGTGTTGTGTTAAAATGTAAATATACAGGGTGTTTCAAAACAAATGCGAAAAACTTCAGTGGGCGATTCCTTGTTCAAAATAAAGGGTCGTTTGCTTCATAAACGTTGGGTCAAAAGTCAACCATTAGGGAGATATTGCGGTACAAAGATGGCGGAAAAATAATGTTTTTATTTTTTATCTTGAAAACGAAAAGAGATAGACTAATAAAATTTTATGGAAGCATTACTGTTATGAAAACACACTTTCTGGTAATTTTTTCACTTCTTTAAAATGAGTGGAAGGGGTTGAAATAAACTACCCCTATCATTCTTGTTAACGAAATTTAAAGAAAAATCTTATCAAACACATGCAAAAAAATTAATTGATAGTTTAGTTTGTTTAGAAACTTTTTTATCTCTTGTATTTTTTGATAAAACTCACCGATTTGAAATTAAAAAATAAAATGTAAAGCATTACATGTCAGGACAAAAAACATTTTCTGATAAAGAATCTAGTAGGCTGCTGTAATTTTTTAGGAAAAAATCTAGTCGGCCGCTGTTACTTTTTAGGATGTTCCTAATATTATTTTATTTGACATTACTCTACTGCAATACGTTATTATCTAGATGATTATTATTATCGTTATTATCACTAGATTCTTAATCTAAAAAATGTTTTTGTCCTGACATGTAATGCTTTTTACATTTTATTTTTAATTTCAAATCGGTGAGTTTTATCAAAAAAATACAAGAGATAAAAAAGTTTCTAAACAAACTAAACTATCCAAATTAAAGCATTTGCATGTGTTTGATAAGGTTTTTCTTTAAATTTCGTTAACAAGAATGATAGAGGTAGTTTATTTCAACCCCTTCCACTCACTTTAAAAAAGTAAAAAAATTACCTGAAAGTGTGTTTTCATAACAGTAATGCTTCCATAAAATTTCATTAGTCTATCTCTTTTCGTTTTCAAGATAAAAAATAAGAACATTATTTCTCCGCCATCTTTGTACCGCGATATCTCCCTAATGGTTGACTTTTGACCCAACGTTTATGGAGCAAACTACCCTTTATTTTGAACAAGGAATCACCCCCTGAAGTTTTTCGTATTTGTTTTGAAACACCCTGTATATATCTTGTCCGAAGAATGGTATATTCCAAAAAGAAATAATCAATACATTAAATCATGCACATTTTTTTTATAAAAATGTATAATAAAACAGTTTCTGTTGAATTTTTGGTACAAATGTATTATTCCAGTCTAATAACTATCTAGTCAAGATGTTTATTTTTTTGTTAATGATGACATATGAGGAGCAAACTTTCTAGGTGCATTTTGTCCATTTTTTCCGCTCATCATACTAACACAGAGGGGTCGGAAACTTGGGTTATCTACAAGAAACCTCATTGGAAAAAGCGTAAATTTAAAGAAACCGTTTTTATATCAAACTAGCGTGTACCAGCGACTTCGTTCGCGTCGAATTAATCATTTGCAATAGTGATGATAAAGCAAAGCAAGAATTTCCATTAACATACAAACTGGATAAAATTTTCTCACATTTATGTCAGCATGAGAAAAAACAATATGGCCATATTATTATATAACTTGGTAATATTTGAGGGGTAGTTTCATCTCGTTGGAATTTGACTTTCGAAAAATTCGTTTGCCAAAAATAAGCTTTTTACGTCAAGCAGTTTAAGCAGAATCTTGGTTAAGAAATTACCCAACTTTTTGGAACATCCTGTATGATTTTTTAAAAAATTTCAAAATATATAAAAAACCAAATAAATTATGCTTGTCCAAGCGTTTTCCCGAAAGACTAACCTTTTTTTAAATAACAAATATTGTAATATTCGAGGGGCGTTTTCACCCTCTTGGAATTTGAGATTCGAGAAACCCCTCCTTATCGAATCTCTACACCCCACAGTCAATCCGTTTGCCAAAAATCAGCTTTAAACGTCAAGCAGTTTAAGCAGAATCGTGATTACTCAATGGTCATATTTTATAAAACACCCTGTATAAATTTCTAAAAAACCTTAAAATATGTAAAACAACAAAATAAAATATACGTGTTTAAGAGTTTTTCCGAAAAACTTACCGGTTTTTAAATAAAAAATATTTTAATATTTGAGGGATAGTTTCACCCCCTTAGAATTCGAGTTTCGAAAAACCCCTTCTTATCGAACCTCTACACCCTAAAGTCAATCTGTTTTCCAAAAATCAGCTTTTTACGTCAAGCGCTTTAAGCAGGATCGTGATTAATCAATGACCAGATTTTTCGAAACACCCTGTATACATTTTTAAAAAATCTTAAAATATGTAAAAAAACAAAATAAAATATACGTGCTTAAGCGTTTTTTCGGAAACTTGACCGTTTTTTAAATAAAAAATATTGTAATATTTGAGGGGTGGTTTCACCCTCTTGGAACTGGAATTTCGAAAAATCCCTTCTTATCGAACCTCTACACCCTAGAATCAACCTGTATGCCAAAATTGAGTTACTTACGTTGAGTGGTTTGAGCAGGATCGTGATTAATCAGTATGTCAGTCACTTAAGGATTTTATATATTAGTATAGATAATAATAACAACTTTAGTAATCCACGTAGGAAAAATGTTTATAATACGGTAATCCTTTATAAAACGTTCTAATGCTGGCGTCCTCAGTGGATAACCCAATAAAAAGTCAGGAGTTCTAAGAATTAAGGCGCATTCTCACGACTGGCGT
The DNA here is from genome assembly GCF_002938485.1 of Sitophilus oryzae. Lineage (NCBI taxonomy): Eukaryota > Metazoa > Arthropoda > Insecta > Coleoptera > Curculionidae > Sitophilus > Sitophilus oryzae. The sequence goes on from NW_022146169.1 coordinate 716,050, forward strand.
ACTTGACAAACATTTATTATTGGAATATACTTGCCATGTCGTGAGAACGGTTTCCTTGGTCACTCGTCGCCTCCCCACTCTCTGTCAGTAAACATAGCCCGAGTCAAACGATCAATCGTACACTTGCCAAGTGTACTTGGCCAGCCTTGTCTACACTTGCCGAGGCGCAAAAAAACGACTGCGCAAATAATTGTACTGTTATAGCGTCCGATTTATTTCCAGATCGTAGTGTTTTTCGAGTTAATCGCGGATAATTTAAAACGTTAAAACAATACTAGATTATATAATATCAAATTTACATTAATAACTTCAATATTGGCGACATACCTAAATCATTCTTCAGTAATAAATGGAGTGGACAAATGAAGACTACACGGGAAAAACCAGATATGTCACATTATAGGGGTCAACGTCATTCGAGAAAAAGAAAGCAATAATACGCTTAGTAATAGTCCCAGAGATATTACAGCTTGGTTATTTTGCCGTAGTAAGGATAAACCAGAGTAGCCCACGCGTAAATGGCAAAAACCAGAGATGTACTGACGCATGGGCGACAAGCATGCGTCTTGCAATTAGTATTATATGTTATAAATTTATGTATTGTAGGTAATAAAAACCTACTTAAATATTAATTTTCTTCCTACAACAAAAAAATAATAGTTTAGATTTAGGTTTTATACAACCTTTAATTGGACATCTCTGGTTTTCCCCTGTTTTGTTTTGCATTTTGACTTTTTTATTTCGGTATTTCAGAATATGACGATAATTCACAATATTAGTAATTCAGAATTGGTAGTAATTATATTTTTCTAATTATTCAACCGAAAATAACATTTTTCTTTAAAAACACTAAATTGCATTTTTCTCGGCTCCAATTAAAATGGACAAAACTAGGTTTTTCCGTGTAGTCTTCAAATGATGTTGTTTTGGAATTTATGGATGTATACGAAAATGAGCCCTTCACATAGATAGCTAAACATAAATAATATAGAAATCATATTGCAGTGTACATTAAAAGAACTTAATAAAAGAAAACAGAAAAAAAATCACTAGCAACAACAATTTCGGGACGACCGGTATCCATCGATGCGACTATAGTGTTTACTTGCCAAGAATTTAAACAATGTTTGTGCTGGCGTACTTGTTGAAATGGACACGTCGTGTGAGCGCCACACTTGCCGATGTTGTTTACAAAGTGGGGACTGGTGGGGATACTTGCCAAGTACGCAAATATTGGCGTACTTGCCAAGTAGACGAGTCGTGAGAGTGCGCGTTTAGATTAGTTGACACAATTGACAATGGTCACTCATATATTTGAAAAACGTGTTCGTTAAATTAAAATAAAGACAATGGAAGTTCCAAATTATTTTATTATTAATACTAAGTCATTGTCTACCACATTCAAAGACGCTCTTCATAAAGTTACCGGAAGCATTTTTTAAGAAAACGACCACAAACTTTATCAATACATACCGAATATTTTCCTTACCTGATTGCAACATATGCGAACAATACATCAAAAATTCATTAAATTGGCTCACTAGAAAATGATTCGTTGCATTTTTCAAAGCTTCTAAAACCTCCTTAGATATTATAGTTATCGCTCTAAAAATCATTCTCGCAATTATATCTTCTTCGGAAATATTCTCGAAACTCTCCGCATCATTCTTAACGTTCAGTGGATCAGCTATAGTGGTTATATTCTCAAAAACAGAAGCGGGGCTAAATTTTGCTTTGGAATTTCTTATTATTGAATGGAGATCGTCTTCCTTTAATGGAGATAGTAAAAGAAGCAGAAGAATTATTCTGGAGATCCACCTATTCAACATTGTTTTATTTTCCTGAAAATTTTGCGATATTAAATTATATTAACGACTGTGAATAATTTTAAATACCGTTGATGGAGGTGTTTGGAAAAGCATAATAACCAACTCATTTGCAGGTTTAAACACATTAGGATTGATGGCGAAAATAAACTTTTTCAATGAAACAAAAACATCTTTGCTGTCGATTTTAATTTTGTTTTGTTTCAACAGTTGTAGAAACACAACCATTACTTGTCCGGACCATCTAAACCATTTTTCTGCGTCATCGGTACAGTATTTGCTGTCATCCAGTACTAATGATACCAAGTCTATCACTTCCTTGTATTCTAATAAACGTAGCAACATGGAAAGTATTACTTCCCTTGTTGTTTCTAACTCTTCCATATCAATTGTGTTTGTCCTAAGTTAAAATGTAACAATTAAAAGATTATAGATTTTATACCGGGTGTTTTTCGAAAGTAACTTTTTAATTTTTTCAGATAAAAAATGAAATTTGGTATGTTAGTATATGACATACATATATCAGGATTGATTGATGTATTCGATTAGTTTGAGTCACTTCTGTTTCACCGAAAATTACAAGTTTTAATTTTTAAATGGTACCCTAGGTATTTTTTTACTTTGTTTGATAGAAAACGACATTCTGAATAGAATGACATATCATATGTCAAGTATTTTAAATTTCAATCTAGAATATCAAATCTATTTTTTTCAAAGCTCCTTGATTAAAAATTAGTGATTTTAACACAGCCATGTCACTCTAGACTGAAATTTAAAATGCTATTTTTTAAGTGAAAATGTCAAAAGTTGACATATGTTATTATTATATCCAGGGTGTCCCACACTTAAGATGGATACAAGCGAATATCTTGATTGTTTGTTGAGCGATTTTTTTCATTTTTGGCAGGAGGCTGTATGGCTATAAGACGTACATTTTGCCCAGGGTAAGAAATGCGATACCTCATAGACGTACGTTTTAATGGGGTTTGATATTTTTCGAGTCAAGAGTAAACTACCCTTAGGAGAGTATTTATTTCAAATCTGATAATTTATATTGAATACTCCTTGCCTAAGATACTTAAATTCTAATTTTGATAAATATTGATACAGGGTGTGTCATTAAAATAAGACATTTTTATTTTTATTATTTTTTTTAAGTACTTAGGACGCCACTGGATACAACTGGTTTATTATCAATAACCAATTATATCCAATTATCAATTAATAATCGATGGTGGTTTGGTCGAAGATGTTTACTTTTAGTTCGTTATAGTTTTATAAATCTTTGTTTAGAGCATATTTTACAAAGTTAATTGTGATTGTTTTAAATAACTATTTGGATTTTTTAAAATATTCCTCAATAAAACGAATAAAAATCATATTTCAGATTCCATTGAAAACTGGGGTTTTAAATTATTTTGTAACTCATTTTATTCATTTGTATTAGCAAACTTAAAAAACAATTTTTTAAAGTAAACAAAATAAATTGAAAATATTTAGTTTTTTTTTGTATCGTATCTTAATTATTATGGAAGCTATCTGAAAACTTAAATCGATTATTATTTGATAATTGGTTATAATTGGCTATTGATAATAAACCAGTTGTTTATCCAGTGGCGTCGTAAGTACTTAAAAAAATAATAAAAATAAAAATGTCTTTTTAATATAACACACCCTGTATCAATATTTATCAAAATTAGAACATAAGTATCTTGGGTAAGGAGGATTCAATATAATTTATCAGATTTGAAATAAATACTGTCCTACGGGTAGTTTACTCTTGACTCGAAAAATATCAAATCCCATTAAAACGTAAGTCTATGAGGTATCGCATTTCTTACCCTGGGAAAAATGTACGTCTTATAGCCATACAGCCTCCTGCCAAAAATGAAAAAGAACGCTCGACAAACAAACAAGATAATGGCTTGTATCCATCTTAAGTGGGACACCCTGTATAAAGCAAAATATACCATGTACCATTTAAAAATCCAAAGTTTTAGTCATTTCCGGTGAAACAGGAAGTGACTAAAACGACGAATGTAATAGAGTGCGTCAATCAATCCCGATTTATGTCACAGTAACAAACCAAATTTCGTTTTTATCTGAAAAATAAAAAAGCTATAGGGGTGAGCCACTTTAGAAAAACACCCGGTAATATTGCCCATTACCTATTTCTGATTAAAAATACATCTTGAACAATTGGTTTTAATGCAGGTATACAGTGTGTTTTCGGATCCTGTCCGCTTGCCATCAACCCATCACAAAGTTGTATAATTTTTGGAATGTTTATAATACTTTTAGAGTGTTGTTTGGAGTAAGAAAGGTGGACTAAAAACTGAAAAATCTTCGCGGTGAGTTCTTCGGAATGTCTGAAATACGACTGTAATAGAAGGCATTGAATTTTAACCATTTCGAACACTTACTGTACTTGGCCTGCTTCTATATACTCAACCTGCTTTAGAACGACACCTTTAAATACTTGCTCGGAATCGAGTAAACAATAATTTACCCCTAGTTGAACCAACTGACTTATCAATTGCAAAACTGCGCACTGCAGCTTTACATTAGTAGTTTCAGTATATTCCTAAAATAATGTTTCATCTTTTAATAAATAGTACTGAGTTTGTGGTTGGTTATTTGCGAAACATCGTAGAAATACTAGTATTTTAATAAAACACACTTTCAGATGTTTCAAGTTTAATGAGAATAATTTTATTTTTCTACATATGTTTCGGCTTGTTAGTTAGGCCTTTTTCAAGAGTTTCTTTAAACTAACTTTCTGAGTACACTGTAACGATATAGTACTCTGGTTTTTTTTTCTCTGGTAAGATTTTGACAGACGATAACAGAAAAAAGCAGATGATGTCCATTTCAACCTATTTATTTCACTAAAAAAAGTTTCTAATATTTTTTAAGTTAACTATGGATGGGTTATATCATGGTACAAAGAATACAAGGTATGATCGATCGATAGCGGCTCCAATTTCGTTCAGTTCGCGCATACCACCTGTGACATCACTAGGAAAATAATGAATAAATAAAAAATAAAGAAAGTTGACAGAAGATCTGCATTTTTTGTATTTTTGGGGTTATGGTTAAGAATTGTTTCATGGGAATTGTTTATTTAATTCGTTTAATTTAATAATTACTAAAACGAGCAGTTCCAAAAATATATTTAAAAATAAAAGTTTAAATTCCAAAATATGTTAATAGATAATTAACTATTAACATGGATTTGGACGATAATAGGTAAGAATACTAAATTTATTTCTATATTCGGTATAAACAATTGTTTATTAGGTTTTTAGTTTGCGATGTTTATGGGACAGAGATGAGGATATCTATGGAAAAGTAACCACAAGAGGAATTCTTACATCATTTAAAAAATGTTGGGAAGTTGATTGTTTTCCATCGAAAAGTAGAAAATGCCAATGTAGGTGAATGTATTGTAATTGTAATAGAAGTAATTCGAAGGGTGAAATTTATTATAATTAGTGGAAGTAATTCCAAGGGTAAAGTTTATTATAATTAATGACCTGTGCTTCTTTTTATATGTAGATGTTTCAGGTTTTGAGAATAAATCGGTTGAACGAAAACCAAAATTTAGAGGAAGTACTTGCATACCCAGAACACAAAATAGAAATCAACCAGAAGGTTGACTCCCAAAATGCGCGCGAAACGGTGGCTAACCTAAAAATTCCATTATGAGCGGGTAACATTTGTCAATGTAGCGGCGTTATCGGTTTAGTCAGGGCAGGTCAGGATTTAGTTGAATTCTGACTATCGCAGAAGACAGCAGCTATTCGTAGCGTCGAGTCCATTGAGTTATCTATACAAACTTTACCTTTCGAAATAACGTATTACGCTCAGTCGGTAATCACATATCAGATAATAAAAATACTTATTCAATATAACTCTGACAACAGCCTGTGAAAGCGTTTTAATCCGGCCCTGAGAGTTACCCGCTGCTAATATGGCGTCGCGATTCGTGAAACGTCATCAAATTCGGCAGAGTCGGCGTTCTGGTTGATTTCTATTTTGTGCCCAGAATATGCCCATCAAGGATTATAGCTCAAATTTCCTTTAATGGTAGGCAATTATTCAATACAAATTAACTTTTTAAGTGACTGAAATATTAAATAGTTTACAATATGGTATATCACTGTAAAAATATATTACTTTTAGGTACGATAGGGCCCGATACATTTCAAAAAGTAGAATATTATTTTATATTAAATGAGGTATTGTACCAACAATCAATTTATATTAATACCGGAGATTAAAAAATAACAGAATAAATAGTTTTTTTATACTACAAAAATAAACTATAGAATACAACAGTATTTAAAAAATTAAATAAAAAAGTTATGCCCCGGCCGAGATTCGAACTCCGGTCTGTCGCTTCCTAACCTGACTCTTCACGCACTGCTCCACAGTAGCTTGCTTAGCGATAGTTCAATGACGGTATATAAACAAAAAAACAGGTTCCTTACAATATCTTGGCAATTTGATTTGGCGCGCAGAGCGTGCTGACCAATGGCGCCTGTTATCACCTGTGACGTAGCGACCAACCTGCGCACTTGTTTTCTTTGTACCATGGGTTTATATATAAATCCACCTTGCGTCGTCTTTTGTTTTTAACCAGTTTTATTGGCTTATTTAAAAATGGATCATATTTTAATATTATTTGAGTGACAGAGCGATGAACGATGCACAGATGCAGATGCGTATGAATTCGACTTAAGATTTTTGAGGCATGTCAAAGTCTTGCCAAATTATAGGTTATAATTACAATAAATTTGTGTAAAATTATGTCAACTAATCTGCGTTTTGGAAGGTGATGCGTTTTGATTTTAGAGCACAGTTTATAGTTAATTTTCGGTGCCCAGATAGAGAGTTTTATACACAATAATGTTACCATCAATAAAGTTTGTATACCATTTCGTACTTGTAAAGTAAACGTCACGAATGTTTGGGAGTGATTCATCGCTTGATGAAGTTAGAATCGACACGTGCGCTATCATTTTTACATTAAAAACGTAAATTTTTACCGCAGACGTAGGTTTTTAAAAGCCCAGTCTAATCATCTGCCTGCGCTCCTCCTATTTATTGTAAGATGTTAGCGTGATTGACAAAGACGATACTATATCGCGTTTCTTTGATGATTCGTTTTTGTGCGTCAGTCCATTGGTGTGCTTGCAGTGCGACCAATGGGGCATTCCAATTTATATGTATAACCAAATCTTTGAATAAGAAGACTAAGGAAGGAGCATAATGCTATCCATGTATTCATGCATGGTGGGCGGAAAAGGCACCACAAAAGCTCTCTAGGGTGGGGATCCTTGACAGTTCTGTTTGACGATTCATTTGACACATTTGAATTTGATTTGAAATTTTGTGGATTTGTCAGTCTTTATGGAGCTTATTTTATGTTATTTATTATTTATTCTACTACTGATAGTTGTATAAAGGTAGTAAATCTAGATGGAAATTGTGGCAGAACTTAAATTAACAGTGACACTATCGCGATTTATCGAAAAAGACTCTAAAATAGTTGGTTGTGTAGCGTGCGGTAGATCTCGGCAAAAATTGAGTGAAATAATGGAACAACTTTTCGCTAGTAAGTGACTATATAATATACATACGTGTAGTAAACCGATCATTTATGAAATTCACTTAAACTAACTAAATTATATATTTTTCTTTGCATTTTAGCTTTTATTTATTACTTGTCAAAGATTAGATGTCAAAGAATTTAGATACGTTAATTTGACTTACCTGCTTCAGTAGCGTATCGGATGTTTGTGTTAATAAATACTTATTATAACTTATCTATTTTTATTAGAATTATATATTTTTATAACAATTTTAATAACTACCAACATTTATACACAACGTAAAATAAAACAACAAATTATTGAGTCTACCCCACGTCTACCCTACATCATAGTTTTACATTTTCTAAATAAAATTAGAACGACACTGATAAACCGGAATTTAAGTCGGCCATATTTGAGGCCCATCGCGGTGTACCTAAGATTTTTGATATGCTCCTTCCTTAGTCTTCTTATTCAAAGAACCAAATATATGTTTTGACAAGACTTTGACAGTTAAAACAACAAATTACAACAGACTATATATTGATTATTATATGACTTGAAACACCACACGGCACTGGAATTAAGTTTTATGTGACCTTGAACAGATTGGTTCACATGGTAGCAACCGATGAATCACTCCCAAACATTCGTGGCGTTTACTATAGCTGTGTAAAATAGCAATATCACACGATAGGTAAATAATAGATTTTAGTAATGCAGAAATATAATCTCAAAAGGTACTGGTTTAAAAAAACTAAGATTAAAGTAAATTAACCAACTTTTAAGGTATACTTTCAGTAAATGTCATTATTAATAAAATATTTTGTTTTATGTTGTATTTTATTTATTCCTGTGCAATATTCAATTTTTTTATTTGTACATAAGTTATATTAATAAATACAATAATATATGTAGGAAGTTTCTTGAATTTTGAAAGTAAGGAATAGTTATTTTTTATATTTTTTTGGTATGTGGTGTTTAAAATACACTCTTGTTTGTTTTGTATTAACACATACCGTAACAATTTTTTTTAAATAAAATAACTTGATGACATTTTTTTAGTTTTATACAGTTTTTTTCACAATATATTTTGTGTGAATCACTTGTCAGTCAAATTTTAAATATATTAATTTCCTGCTATGCCTGCAATTGTACCAACTATTTTTTTTAAATCAAATAAACTACTTTGAAATTAAAATGACAGATAAATCCATCGCTGTCAAGGATTTTATCGTTGGACAGACTATATATTAAGGCGCAGTCTCACGACTCGTGTACTTGACAAACATTTGTAATTGGTATACAGGGTATACACGGTGCGTTGAGCATCTATACAGAATTTATAAGTTATTTATTATCGGAACTACGCCGCACTCCCGCCAGACCCTGTAGGCCAATAAAAAATACTTGCCAAGTACACGAGTCGTGAGAACGCGCCATTAGATCGCTTCCTTAGGATTATTTTTTAAGGGTACCTATCACTGGACATACTTAACAGTTTTAAAACAAGTATGTAAAATAAAAAACTTACCTTTAAAGACTTAATAACCATGGGCTCGAATATTCTGATGTAGTTTGCTAAAGTTTTATCAGAAGCTCTCGTAAAAGTAATCGGTTTCTTTACGTCGCGCCTGTGCAAGTATCCCATAACTGTACTGTCTCCATCGCACTCAATTTTGTTGATGTTTTTTAAAGAGTTTACACACACCGACATTTCTTCACTGGGTTTTTGAAAAATATTATAATAGAAGCTATAATTCTCATTCTAAAAGGATCTGACTAAAATATTGTTTTATTTTAAAGATAGATATAAGTACTTCGTTTTGTTTTTTATTCTCATTTAGAATATCTGTCACACTCGATGTTAAGTTGCTTCCAAACAGACATTTAAGTAACTGTTGGACACACTGTACAGTTATGGTAGTTTCTAAATTAAAGGTTGACAATAAATATGATAAGATTTCTTCAGAAATGCGTCCAAACTCATTTAATGTTGCAACTTCTAGCATTACAGATAGGGTCCGTAACGTTTTTCTTAGTAGTTCCAGAAAGTTTCCAGAGTCCTTTGGATCCAACGATGTCTAAAAGTGGTTTGAAGGTGATGTAATTAGTTTTAAATGATATCGATTAGAAGTGTTAAATGCGAGTTTGTATACTCTTAACCTCAAGAAGTTGTGTTGGGTTTAAAATTGTAAAGAAATTAATACACCTTATAAGAAATTAAAAAATTGGCGCCGGGAGGCACGTATAGCCGCCCATACCAAAATATGTTAATATCTCGAAAACTGCGACTTTGACTGATTTTGATGTTATTACAAATTTTGTTGCAAATATTATTCCTAATCTTAATTTGAAAACCGCGTTTCGCTAGCTACTGTAATTTTGGAGTTACGATTTTTTAAAAATTTTAACCCCCTCCCATACCCCCTTACCAACCCACCACCCCCACCAAAATCTAATGGCCAGATTCTCGGGTGCCACAGTATTTTTGTGCCAAATTTGGTTAAAATCGGTTTAGCGGTTTTTGATTTATCGTGTTACAGACGGCAGACGGACAGACAGACACCATGAAAATATTTTGTATTTAGGTCATTTATGACCCAAATAACTCATTTTGAGTGAAATTAAAAAAAACTTTTTTTTGCCGATCTTAATAAGTGAGTTATTTGGTTTGGTTTGCTTAATATCCTACTATACCTATTAGTATGGTCGGCTAAAAATAAAATTAAATACACTATTTAATAAATATACAGTGGCACTTCGAATACGCCGAGGAAGCTCCAAAAATACAGCTTGTATTGAAATAAAACAGGAACATAGGTTAATTTAGAGACATTTTTTTAATATACAGGTTGCGTCTCAAAAGTTGCTCACCCCTATAACTTTTTTATTTTATTCAGATAAAAAAACGAGATTTGGTATGTTAGTATATGACATAAATTAGGAATTAGGATAATTGACGTATTCAATTGTTTATGGTCACTTCTTCTTTCACCGGAAGTAATTACAACTTTTGATTTCAATACGAACTGTCGTTCCCTTAGGAGCTTCCTGTAATGTTGTAATGTACGGTAATCACAAAACAATTTCCGATGCACGTGATTTACTTTAAGTGACAAGCGATGGCAACAGCGCTGTCAGATTGTGATAGATTTATGGAATATATCATAAAACTATAAGTAGTAACTATAACATATTTTAAAGATTTTTAAAGAGAGTTTTATTTTTAATTTAATAATTAATATTAATAATTGATTTATTTGTTTTATAGCTTATTTTACTAATTACATATTGGTAAAACTAGTCCATTATGAAGATTATTCTAAGCGTTATTATGGGTTATTTATTTATTGATGCACAACACACAACTTACAACACCACAAGTGGTAATAACAACTAAGAGGGTGCCATTAATGTAAAACTAATAGTCACAGAATATACCAAGAACTAACGTAGAAATTGGACCTAACGTTGAACTTTGAAAGTGGTATAATATGCTTACCAATCAAACTTATTTCTCTGACTGCAATCAAGGGTAATAAAGCGCCTTTATTGTCACGTTCTCGTTCAAAATAGTTTATCAGGGAAGCTAAAAGCTCTTTGCTTCGACTGTTTAAATGCTTCGGCATATTTTCAACACACAATTTCAAGAAATGCAATACAAAAACTCAAGAATTTTGTTCTTAGAAGAACTGTTTGTGCTTAGAAGTACAATTTTTTTAAAAAAAAAGTAAAGATTTCAGTCAACGTCTCCTTTTTGCTGCTAGGGCTAATCTGGACGGGGTCTACTTTGTTTACGCGGAATCCGAACTGCGGTCCTCGGCCATATCATGGTCAGTGGCCTACCGACTTAGGAAGTGTCTAAATTAACTCTTACTCACGAGATTATCTCAACATCTCATCCGGCCTCGAACCGGCGTGAATGAGCAGTGTGTATCAATAGATTTTACACTTTTCCCTTGGACAACAGCACGATACAGAGTTTCGACCCGGTCACCCGTCCATCCACCAGTATCGCCTTACGTCGCTTAACTTCGGTGTTCTAATGGGAACAGGTGCTTCAACGTAGCTAGGCCGTTGCCTGATTTTTAAAAAGACTATGAAAATCGGCAAAAAAAGAGAATTACTCCCAAAGATTCAACAACACGATATTATACAAAATAATGACTGACATTATGATAATTGTCAAATAATAAACGACAACGTTGCTGATTGCGGCGCAATGTGACCAACATAGCGATAATAAAAATCGCTTTAAACTAACTTTTGCAGCTTTAATCTAAATAAAATATCTGGTATAATCATTTGCTCTATGAAGTAAAATGAAGAGCTGTTAGGTATCTTAAATTATACAACTAATTTAAACATTTTTGGCAAAATTTTATTTTTTAGGTTATACTTACATACTCAGGTTTATAGGCTTTATGTCAATTTAGATATGATTGATGATGTGCATCGGAAAATGTTTTGCGATTACTGTATATTCCAAGTATGTGATGGCATTGCAATGATGTACTTACCTTATAATTAACAAAAGCACTGCGAAGTACCTCAAAAAGTTTCATGTAATGTTGAGATCCGGCAAAATACCCGACATGCACCGCTTTAATATGCTCCTTCTTATCGATTTTCTCGTCTCTTTCAATGACAATCCGACCTGGAACGGCCGGCGACTTTTTATCTTCGCTCCTTCTTCGTTTTATCGGCGACAGTGTTCCAGTAGAAGGCAAATGAGGCAACACTGTTTTGGATTGCGGCACGACCGGTACTATGTCGTTGATGGCGCAATGGAAAATGTTGAGGAGCTTGACGGTGTGAAGCAGATATTCGTCCGAGAGCGGTTTAATTGAACTACTGGGAATCATTGACCAGGTCTGGTGGCTGGTATCGGATAAGTCTACCGGTTTTAGTAACAAAGTTGCATGGCCTATGTTAAATTAAAAAAAATTATTTGTTTTATTTCTGAGGTAAACTTTGAAATTTATTGATGTGTTAAGTCTTTGCTAGAATAGAAACGACATTGCAGTGGGTATAAAATATAATTTCTGTTCGTTTTTAGTATACACATGCTACTAATAATAAAACGTTTTTAAAAAATATAGACACTCGCCAGATGATGCAGATAAATTGGAGTTTCGTCATCGCTATTCAATCCAGTGCATTTTTATCTCCAATATCAGCCATGAGATCAATGTCTTTCGGGTTGGGATTATCTATATGGCCGAATAGTAATTTATACAATATACAAGAATGCCAACATCGCCGATACTCTACTGCAGCTTGTTCGAAGTCAAGATATCGTCGACAATGGAGAATATCTCTTCAGGTAACAAGAACAGCTGCTTAAGATAGGGTTTACAGATTTACGACTGGTTGGATGAAATAATAAATCAAAGCAGGAGAATAACAGCAATTTTTGCTAGGGAATATCAACAACTTACAACACGCTTTTTAAGAAATATGAAACATCAAAACACTAGGCCATTTTAGCCAATTGTTTTGCAACCATTCCATTATTGTAATAAATACACTTTTGGTTACCACACTCGAATTTCTAACACTGGGGATGTTAATTGCAAGATCTGCCAAAAACAGCCTGAGACAGTTTTGCATTTGTTACCAGTATGCCTAGCTCATGCATTACAAGTTATGTCAATTGATAGAGTACCCTTTTAAGAATACCACCTTTGGGTTCTCTATTCCAATTTGGGACATTCATTTGATATACCGTGTGGTGGTATCGAAACACGGGGACATAGGAAATCCCCAAGAACAGTTAACCTAATAGGACTGCTCATTCAGCCAAAAGTGTACGCCAGGTGCATGCGAAAACTATTCGCTTTGTGACGTCATTGTAGTCCTTGTTATGGTTATTAGTCCTTATCCGGCAACCAATAATACACACACGTGCATTATTGGTTGCCGAATGCAAAACGTTCATTATTTAGTTTATTTATTTAAACACCCTATATGTATGCAGTATAGAAAAGTAACTGTATAAATCGTATTAAATACTCGGATAATGCATTTTTAAGAACAGCAGTTCCCAGCACCACCTTTTGCAAGCATTCTTTTTAGAGTACTTCTATATTTTGCTTTAAAATAATTAATAAACAATATCGTAGGCACTTAGTAAGCACTTTGTCACAATCCACAACACAAAATGAACGTATTTATACACTCTATAGCTCTAAAAACTTTAAAAACACCTTTTTCCCATTTAAAATTGACAAAATAATTAACTCAAAATTTCTCAGCTATTATTTTGATAAGTTTACCATAGGCCACTAGAATACACACTATCATGACAAGGACTACAATGACGTCACAACTGTCAGTTCAAGCGCGGGAAGAGACGAACGTACGTCTTATGAGGATGAGTAATCCTATTAGTTTACCGTTCTTGGAAAATCCCATGTAAATATTGAAAAGGTCAAATATTATCTCTCCATCTCCAGATAATTTTATACAAAAGGTATATTAGACTTTTCTGAAGAGGTATTAAAGTTGTACTTTTGTCTAGAATTTCGTTTTATTTTGAATAGCCATTTAAAAATTATTTGCAAACATTTACTTTAAAATTAAAATAATCGAGAAAACAACAATGACTTGAATATTCTTCTTCATGTTGAAGAAAAGAAATATATTAACTCCCGCCTATTGGGGATATAGTAGGAATAGACCATAAAATCTTTGGCCGAACGGCTTCTTCCTGCAAAGCACACTCAAAGATTGTCTTTACGGGTATATTAAATACAGACATTTTTAGAAGAACTGAAAACGAAATATCGGTAGATTGCTTGAATGGACTGTTCAGCAGAAATAAATACGGCATTTTTAAATTTGCGCTTTTTCCAATGGGGTTCTTTTTGGCCACCCCGGGCTTCCAACCATTTGATATCGGTCAGTGATACTTCGATCTGACCGGAACGTTGTGTAAAAAATAAAGACAATGGAAGTCCGAAATTCTTTTAGTTTTAATACTGAATCATTGTCTAACACATTCAATGAAACTTGATTTTATTACTAGACAGGCGATAACAACATATAATATGTGGTAATATTAGAATATATTTATGTGCCATTACACGAATCTTTGCCGCAATAGCAACAATTTGTAGCACTAGTATCATTACCAAGAAATGCAGCGGAACACATAGGAAAACTTAAAGTGAAATGTAAATTCTATGCCTACTGCGATGCCGCTTTTATTCAACCATATATATATTTCTTTCAAAAAACTCAAAATTCAAGTGAGGATATAGCCAATAGCACCACGTAGGCTAATAAAACTACTTTTTTCTACAAACGTCAGTAAAAATGTAATTTTTAACGCATGCTGTCAGTGCTTAAAATGTGACATTATGTCACTAATGGTAAAAGTCATTTACTTTTAGCACTGGTGTTATAACTAAGTCCCGTGATTTACCTTTAACACTGAAGCGATAATTGAAAAAAAATAAGAAAAATCAAGTCAACGTTAATAATTATTTACTCAAATTAAATGTACAATTAGTGAAATTATAATTGGAATAAGTTATTCCATGGCCAATTTCATTTATAGCTGTAGTACAAGTAGAAGTTATCTCTGACGTGAATCTTGTACCAAGATTAGAAGCAATGGTAGTATCCGCTGAGGTTCTGGATAAAATTTGGCCTGCAATACTCAGAATCAGATGAAGATCTTCGGAAGCTGAAGATCTTCGGAAGTAATGTTCAGTATAAAGATGAGAATCGGACAAATGTAGAAATTTAGCAATATTGGCAGGCATCTTACCAAATGTGTTGATTCCAACTGGAGTCGTAGCACATTTATTCATAATATATTTTATAAATATTCTTGAATGGTTGATGGTCGCTGGACGGAGAGCTATGTACTTTTTGTAATAATTCAAATATAATGTACCAGTAATAACAAATGTTCGTTCCACATTAGTTTTTGTAATTGGAATATGCAACGATTAATGAAGTTCCTACATCCTCGATATTATTTAATGTCAAGTTGCATAGTTCTTTACGACGGCACGCTCCAAATATGCCGAAAATTACGGCAACTTTTTTCATAAGGTATATTTCATCCGACGCCTCTGCAAGAAGATTGTTAATCTTTATAATCGCCTTGACCATGGAATAATTTGACCAAAGCGTTGACGATTTCCATATTTTGGACTTTTCTTCGAAGTATGCTAAAAGTACTTTTTCACTGAACTTGCCAGTGCCACTAACATTTTTTAGGTCACACCATTTCAAAAACTGATTATATAAAAACCCGTACTGATCCTTGGACTTGCTGGGTAATAATAATAATAATAATAATCTTGATCACTTTCCATCATTTTACAAGAGTTGAGGCACAAATTTGACATTAGTTAACAACAAATGATTGAATGTTTGGAATCTTTCAATTACGCTAGCAACCATAAACTTCATAATTAATTTGATATGATTTGATATGAATATGATTTCAGAATGACATATTATGAATTATTCATTAACGTAAAAAGTAATAATACCTTGATATATACAGGCATAAACTTGTTTGTAGAAAAAATAGTTCTCACCCACTTAAAACCACTTTTAGCACTTATATCATAAATAACTATTTTCAATTTGTCAAAAGACAAATTGAT
Source organism: Sitophilus oryzae (assembly GCF_002938485.1). Classification (NCBI taxonomy): domain Eukaryota; kingdom Metazoa; phylum Arthropoda; class Insecta; order Coleoptera; family Curculionidae; genus Sitophilus; species Sitophilus oryzae. The sequence goes on from NW_022146169.1 coordinate 732,106, forward strand.
AAAGTAGTTTTATTAGCCTACGTGGTAATTATTGACTGCATCCTCACTTGACTTTTGAGTTTATTCTTAACTTAGTCACGACTAAACCTGCTATTTCAAACATACAATATAAAATAAAAATAGAAAATATTTACCTGCATATAAATTAGCAGCTAAATTCATAAGATTGGTGATAAAAGGTATATCATAAATATGCACTGAGTTACTTAATAGGTTGACACACAAAGTGAAAAGATCCTCAGTACTATAAGTCATGGAAACGTCAACTTCGCTATATTTATAATTTTTATAATCACACCAAGACTTTCTGTATATTGTACAAGGGTAATATGTTGAAAGTATAGAAAGTGCCTCAATACAACCATACTAAAATTTTATGTTATGTATTTCAGATGTTAAAAATATCTTCTACCATACTTACAATAAAATATTTGTAATTCGATGACAATATATTGCAATATAGTTTCATGATAATTTTTGACAAAGAACAGTCGACTTGCTTTGAAATATCAGTACCGATCTTCGAGTACGGAAACGGCATAGACTCAATAAAATTTTCTTTGTACAAGTTTGTTTCAGATTCGTCATAGGAAAATTTAAAATCGCTACTAAGAGCTTTGGTTGTTGTAAGACTTTCTTTTGGATGATATTCCTCGAAATATAAGTTTGGTATTATTCTAAAATGTGTTTTGATAAAGAAAATATAACTATTTGTTAAAATTGACTTACTCTGCTAAAGCATTGGCGGCAGCAGTTCTAATTCTTTGATCACTGTCTTTTAAAAATTCTAGCAAAATATTGTGTATTATTTTACTTTGAAATATATTGTCTCCTGTTATGTAGAAAATTGTTACATATGACAGTTTTGAAACGAGTTCACACAATGTTACCTAAGAAATATAAGACATTAAATACTAAGGGCTGGCAAAGGTTAGTCTTGGGTCGAGATTTCCGTATGTAAGAAGAGTACAATGCGTTTATAATGTACTGAACAAAAAGAGGACAGTAAACACGTTGCCAAACGTATGAAATAAACCAAGAAACTGTGCACATCGTTAAGAGACGTGGAAGGGGATATAGCAGATTTGTCGCAGTCGACCAGTCGCCTCAATCAGTACATCTGTCAGTTCTTAAAGTTCCAGAGAAATGTGTACATCATGCGTTCAGCTTCATGATTTAATTACGTTTCGTGATGCTTTATGTGTTTATTTATTAACGAGTCGTTGTAATTTTCCCTATAGCTTGAAAAGTTTTAAGTGCAAGTTAGAAACACTTGTATTCTTGGTAAAAATAAGTGGAATTGAGTTGGTGTTCGACAGTGGTCGCGCTATTAGAACTCTGAATTTAAAAATCGATATCTCTAAATCTATCGAGAATATCTCGAAATCTATATTTTCCAAAAAAAATTCTTGTAAAAATAAGCGGTTTGCGATGGTGATTTTACTTTACTTGTTAGGGAAAGGCGTACCGACAACGCCGCAACAGCACACCGTAGCATTTCTCTCACTCCGACTTTATAAGATCCCTATGCGATTTACTTCCACACATGTAAATACTGACCAAAAAGTAACAGTTGCCAGCACGCTATAAAAACATATACGAATAAAAGCAGTAACAACCAAAAACACTCATATTGTAGTTTATTTTATATAATTGTGTTTTCATTAATATCATCTTATTTTTATATAAACCATAAAAATATCAAATAAACTAAATTAATTTAAACAACTTTTTTAAAAATATATGAAAATATAATTACCTTAACTAACCAATATGGATTATTACCTACAAGTGGTAAAACATTTAAAAGAGGACTAACTTTATAACAGCTCCTTGATTCCAATAACAAATTAATAATCATATTTACACTTAACAATGTATGTTTCAAACAATTAGAATTCTCATCTTGTAAACCCTGAAAAATAAATTCAGTCATATGAAAAGGAAATCTTCAGATATGCATGCTTTATAAACTATTTTCGAATATACAAAATCAAATTTATTAAAAAGTAAAATACATAAATTAAGTTAAATTCAGTCCAACTAAATTTTATTCAAATAAAAAAAATAAAACATTGGTCAAGTGCGAGTCGGACTCGCGCACGAAGGGTTCCGTACCATTCATTATCTATACATTAGACACTATATTATTATAAACTTGTTTCCGAATTAGCTGAAATTTTGAATGGGCGTATAAGTAATTAAAAAAAATGAAGAAACACATTACTAAAAATTGTATTAATCAATAATAAATATGTAAAAAGTAAAAATAAATATGTAAAAATAAAAAAAAAACGATTAAAAAAAGTCGCCTTGACTAGGATTCGAACCTGCCTTATTACTAGGGCTCCAACGTCATAGCAGCGAAAAATCCTAACGCTTTAACCACGCGGCCACCGAGGACTTGAAAGATTCTTTGTAAAATTCTTACTTAAAAGATAATGTTTAGTGAAAGTACTTTTTTATTTATAAACATTTATTTAATTCTGTTTTAGTATTTGTTCTTTTAGCGGCAACATAGATACATTATCTGTGAAAATTTCAACTGTCTAGCTATAATGTTTCATAAGATAGACTTTTGTGACAGACGGACGGACGGACGGACAGCGAAGTCTTAGTAATGGGGTTCCCGTTTTTACCCTTTGGGTACGGAACCCTAAAAAATTAATCACACAAAACTTATTTTTCTAAACTCCGTACTTACCTTATATAATATTGAAATAAAATCTTCAATTCTATAATACTTTCCATTTTTACAAACATTTCCTTCTGTAGAAAGCAAATTTAACATCCAACCATCAAAATCCAAATTGCTCTCTGTTAGAACTGAATAAACTAAATTAGATACTATTCCCCTCACTGCCCCTCTTAGTTGGGGATCAGAGTGATCGGCAAATAACATTATATCACATATTCCTTGACTACTAATCCTACACGACTGTCCTCTGTTTGCATCAGAAAAATTCTTGTCCAGGTATTTAAAGAATCCTTGAGGATAAATTCGAAATATGGAGGATAGGCATGCTAATGCTAAAGATTTTACAGATACTCTCACAAGTTTGTCAGAAATATAATTTCCTGGTAAGCCATTTAGTAAAAACGATTTTGTAATCAGTCTGGTGCAGTACAAAAGAGATGGGCATTTATCCAAGTAATTTCCAATATCGATTTCCTAAAAATAATTATAGAATTATTTATCCTAAATGCGGTAAAACCAAAGGGTAAAACCTAGGATAAGCGCGAAACCTAGAATTTGCCAAAAGCAAGTGGTAAAACTTGCACTTGCTTATTCGTACTTTTACCAATGTGGTGTGGTAAATCCTAAGATTTACTGTTTGGGTCCGGTAAAAGTCCGAAATGGAAGCAAAATAAATAGTTTTCGGGCTTGTACCACATGCTTTCGGTAAATCCTAGGTTTAGCGCGCTTATCCTAGGGTTTACCGCATTTCGAACATTTACAACATATATATTGAATGGTTAATAATACAAATAAAAGAAACAAACCTGAATATCTACTTCTGGATATAATAATTTGTCGACACTCTCTGAAGCTGTAACACTTTCTTCTGAAGAATTCTCACTGTATTTGTCTAAGTTATCACCGATACTTTTACTCTTTAGTTCCAAGTCATATCTTTCTGGTTGGCTTGAAACATTAGCTTGAAAAAAAATTCTTATTAATACGTTTTTCTACCGTTTATATACAGGCCGAAGATACAGGTATTTTAGATTTGATATTTCCATCTCAATATATATTTTTAAACGTCGGGATAATAGTAGGGCAGATTTTACAAATAATTTCCTAAATATACAAAGTGATTCAAATATATTTTCACATTAAAACTAGAGTATTTTTAAAAGTAGAATACTCTGTCTATTATTTTTGGCCCAGTGAATTTGCAATAAAATTTCAATTGTAAAAATACCAAAAAAAATAATAAAAAAATTATAACAAATAAATTGTTATAATTTATACCGATTTCTGTGGTTTTTAAAATATGAGCCTTTTTAAACTAAATTTTCTGCACATTTAGAGCTCTCTCAGAATAATTGTATGCTCGTAATTTTAGATGCTATATACAGAGTAAGATAAAAGTATATTACCAATGAAGTGTCCAGGTCCAAACATAATAAGCGTCATTTTACTAATTTTACAGGAGAGCACTGGACGGTTGGTGGTTATCAGGTTCTTTTCGTGCATGCTATATTTTTACTAGGCATATATCAAATGAATTAACTTATTACCCTGCAGAGTTTTTACATTTCGTAGGGACTAGCCAAACCCTAAAATTAAGAAATTGGCGCTTATCAAGTTTTTCCCTGGACCCTTCATATCTTTCTTTATTATTTTAAATGGCTGTGAATGGAATATTATTGAACTCAGTTTTACCGAACTTTATGATTTGATAAATAATTTTTATATACAAAACTCAAGTTTATTTCCTAATTTTCTATTTTGCAATATTTGTTAACTGCATTAGCACAATAAATCATATTTATTTCTCCAAAAATCGTATATGAGTATTTCGCCACTGCAAGAAAATCTACAAAATAAAATAGTTATTTTTTGTAAACACTTCTGCGTACACTTCTGACAAGTAGTTTCCGTTTGGATTAACGCAGAAGTGTTTACAAAAAATAACTATTTTATTTTGTAGATTTTCTTGCAGTGGCGAAATACCCATATAAGATTTTTTGGAGAGATGAATTCGCCACATAGGTATAGACATTTTTTATAAATCATATTTATTGAATCATCAAGTGGCGTGGCTTCCATGAATAGTTAATTTTTTTGTTGCAGATAAGTGAATTAACGACATATGCTCACTCTTAAAAAAAGGCAAAAGGCAAATTTTGTTCACCGAAAATTTCCATCTATAAATAAGAAACACATATTTAGTTTGGAGTAATGTAAATTACAAAGCAAATTATTCAGTTTTTGTATGAACAGTTTTGAAGGAGACACAAAAAAATCATCAACAGTTTTTTCTTTTACAATTAAGGAGCTTTAAATGAGTAGAAAAAAATATCTAAAAATAATATTTTAAATCCATTAGAATATGTAGTTTTTCTGAAGACGTGAAGAAGAAAAAGTGATTTGGTCTTGATTTCGGCACTGTCTTTGTCGGCATCGTCGGGACAAACGAATTAAGAATCCCAGTACTTCCAATTGACTTTGGAAATACTATATTCTAGTAATGGGAATTTCAACGATTATTAAATTCCTTGATTATGAGCTTTAAAAAAACTACAACATAAATGTAATTTTGTTAATAGCCTTGTATATCTCCGGTATATTTTGTAAAAAATAATGGAGTAAAAATGTCAACTAGAAATACTGATATAGATATTTTTCAGAACACTGAGTTACCCTGTACGTCTGACAATATAATGAATATGATATAAGAGGTAATTAATAATTTTAAATATTACCATAATCTTGAAAATTTAGATTTGGCCCAGGATGACTATCTAAAACGTTCGCTTTTTCACTAACATTTATTTGCGACATAGTCATTACAGATAGTTTTGATTCCCCAATCCATTTTTCAATATCTGCATGTATAGTCTCAGTAAGTTCACATTCAGCAAATAAATTATCTTCAGAAGTTACATTGGTTGCTATACTTAACTGGCCTAAACAGACGTATTAAACAAATATAAACAAAATCAATTAACTAAAGAAATTGAACACTTACTAGGGGACCTTATGTTATTAAATGATTGGCTTTTGTGTATTCTGCACTTGTCAATTCCACTGGAAGATATCAGTTTGCTCTTCAGCTCATCTGTTATATTTGATAGTAAACTGTTTAGTGCTTCTAAAGAGGCATTTACGATGTTGTGATCGGAATTATTTAGATAATACAGGCATAATTCATAAATCTAAAAAATCAGCGCATCATTTACAATATGTTTTTATTTTATTTTTTAAATAGCCTAATTAACAAATCTTTATCACACATTTTATGTAATGGTCTTTGGTGTTAAATGACACCCACGGTATTTTTTTACTTTATTCGATAGAAAATGACAGTCTGGATAGAATGACATATCATATGTCAACTTTTGACATTTTCGCATCTGGTTTATTTGAATTTGTAACATGTGGTTTATAACAACAATTTGACTCGAAATATCAAGTGTGTGGTACCAAATTATTCGTAAAAAAATGCTTTTTCCAAATATGCTAATAAGCTACCATTGCTCCAGTTGAAAAAATTGAGATATGATTAAAAATACGATTTGGGCATCTTTTAACCGACCAGGACAAGAATTAAAAACATCAAGTCTATTTTTCCAAGGCTCCTTGATTAAAAATTAGTGTTTTTAACACAGCCATGGTGCTCTACATTGAAATTTAAAATACAATTTTTTAAGCGAGAGTCAAAAGTTGAGGTATGATATGTCATTCTATTTAGAGTTACATTTTCTATCGAATAAATTAAAAAATACCGAGGGTGCCATTTAAAAATCAAAAGTTGTTGTCATTTTCGGTGAAACAGGAAGTTACCGAAAACAATTGAATACGTCAATCAATCCAAATTTATGTCATATACTAACATACCAAATCTCGTTTTTTATTTGCAAAAATAAAGAAGTTATAGGGGTGAGCCACCTTTGAGACGCACCCGGTATATGATATTTTAATAAAAAGTTTGTGAAAGTGAATCAAATTATTTATTAATTTTTATTTTACGCGTATAAAACTACTTGTTACAGGTAAAAAAACATTTTTTAGGTATATAAAACTATTTGTTACACGTAAAAAAATAGTTTTTACGCGTAAAAAACTTTTTGTTACATGTAAAAAAATGTTACACCCAAAAAACAATTTTTTACGTGTAAAAATGTATTTGTGAAGCATATAAAGCTATTTGTCACACGTAAAAAACTATTTTTTAAGTGTAAACATTTTTTGTTACATGTAAAAAACTATTTGCTACCCACAAAAAACTATTTTTTAAGTGTAAAAAAGTATTTGTTACGCGTAAAAAAATATTTTTTTAATTTATTACTTTTTCAACATTTCAAACTACATTTTTTCAAACATGTCCTTCAAGTCCTTCAATTTAATACCTAGTTGTTAGTAGACGTTTCACTTCAAATATGCGCACATAGAGCACACAATTTTTTTTGTGTAGATTATATTTTTATAGAAAGTTTATAGCAATGAAAAATATTTTTTTTATAAACTTAATAAGAAATGGATTGTATTTTTATCCATGACAAAGCATTTTCATGTATACTTCTAATGAGGCATAATAACTTATGTTCATATATTAATGCAGGAGAACGTAAGATTATTACTGGAAAAACCTAAAGAATTTCAATATATAATATCTTGTTTACGACTATTAAAAAACCGCTCAACTTTTTCTCCTATTAATAATGGTTGAAAATAGAAAACATCCTATAGAAAACATCATCCATATGACAGAGATGGAAGAAAAAAGATCAATATATTTTGATATCATAGTTACTGTAAATATAAAAATAATCAAAGTTTGTATGGTATTTGCTATATAAATACAGAAAACACATATCTATGTATATTATTGAAAAAATATATATATTTTGATATTTCTAAATTCTTACTTGAAGAAATTTGTTCAGAGCTAAAGGTGGTATTATTTCAATATCTTTGGAGTAGCTAAACCCATCATTTATTGGATTTGAATCCTTCAGTGATGGTAACAAAGTTCTTAAACAATATAATGTTCCAAGAATTGCATAATTGTCTTGGTTATCATTTACTGGAAGCACCATATCTAGAATAATTAATTTTTATAATAAAATATAAACTAATAAACTTCATAATTTACCTAAAATAATGTTGATACAATAGGTTAATAATACATATGGTGTTCGAGAATATATGCAAGTATTTAAGATACAGTTTGAAGCTGATCTTCTTATAACGGGTGAAGTACTACAAATATTTTTCAAAAAAGCTTTTAAAATCAACTAAAATAACAAAAATTAGTACTGCTAAAACACTAATTAGAGCATCCAACCTTTATATCACCATCTTGGGCAAAACATCCTAAAACTTTCATTATTTTTGGCAAACAACTAGCTAAAGTTTCATGAATTGATTCTTCACTGCATTCCGATATTTTAATGATGCTTGGAAATAAATTTTTAACATAGGCTTTTCCCTTTTGTGGTTTAATATGATGAGCTAACTGGGCAAACCTTACCAGGGCAGCTCTTAGTGATCTTGCTGAACTATTTTTCTTTATTTGCTCGTGTAATTCTATTTGGACTTTCCTTATGTGACCATCACTAACAGCCTAAACATATTTTTAATAAAGAAATAGTAGAATATATGTAAAGATAATTTTTACGAGTATAATCCTGTTTAAGCATTCACCAGCAAGCATACGAATATCTGATTCAGAATCATCGCATAATTTTAAAAGGGTGTCAATTGTAACACTCAAAAGAACTTGAATATTCGTCGACACTTTAATTGTTGGGTTGGAAAAGGCTTCAGTAACATTATGGCAATGGTGTATTATTTCCTTTTTCCTGCAATGACAAATATCACACAATGACAAACATTTTTCAACTAATTTTACCTTGTTTGTTCTGATGCATTTGATGAGTTTGACAGATTTTTTAGAGTCTCCAAAGATTTCTGTAGTTTCTCCTGTGTGGCCATTATGGATTTCTGGTTTTAAACTAAGTTTGGTAAGATCTTTCCCATATTGTTCTGGTAAAACAGTTGCAGATGTTCAAACAGTCCGGAGTTTACTTTTTGTTTACAAATGTACTAAACAGCTGTTTTAAATGTCAATAAACGGCCACAGATGAAGTTTATTTCTAGTAGAGTATGAAACCCAAAATACTTACACTGTGTTAATTGTGTTGCCTGATAAAGATTGCTGTCTATGAAGTGGCTGATCAATCTGTTCAAACCATAGTTCAAACTTTGAAACTAAAGTTGAAACCATAGTATATTCTTTGGTTGAAACCGTTAAGGTTGAAAAGTTTACTTGTGTAATTGTATTTACTGTACTTGCTCATGGCTCATAACTCATAAGCATCTCATAAGATGCTCATAAGTACTATAAATAAACACTACGCATGCGCGCCTCGTGGATGTAGCCAGATTGTAGCTATTAAATTTTGATCAAAGATGAAGGAACTAAATAGAAATGTTGCACCGTTACAAAATAGTGATAAAAGTAATAAACACATAATATGGCCCTTATTTCAGTAGAATAAATAATATTTTTTTTAGATACAGCATTTTGTGTACCCAAAAAATTGATATTTTACTTTACATCTGCTCAATCTGACAACGTTGAATCTGCGATATTTTCCGTTCGACGCGTCGTTATGTCGGTCTTCCAATTTTTCTGAATTTTTGATAGGAAAGTGATTTTTCTGTACATTATTTGAGTGTATTCTGTTCCTTAAGGCTTGTTTAATCTCCTGAAAATGTAAGTACCCCTTGTTTTGCATGTTTTCTGTAGTTTTTTTCACTTTTATGTGTTTCAATTATATATGATCGTTAAAAGCCTACATATTTTTCCTAATTTCCTAATTTTCCTTTTCAAAATCGGGTGTATGGGAATATAGATACTTCCTTTGATGCATCTGTTGTATATTAGAAATAAAGTTACTTAGAACAATACTCCACATTTAGATATATTCGGTATTTTTTGAACCATTTTTTTAGCAGAGTTCAAAGATGTATTTATTTCTAAAGATAATTTTTTAGGTGTTTATTCGTATAGGCAGCTAGTATTTTCTACGTGTTAGCCTGCCCAAGCAGCATTTGGACGTCGGGACAACGTTGTGTCACGCGACCAAACGTCGGGGCGCAACGTCGGCACAACCTCGTGCCAACCCTAGTCTGCACTAGTTTGGAGAATAATTTTTGGGTCGAAACGACGTTGGATACCTACGTTGGCTAGCAGCCTAATTTAGTACAAACTGCAACGTTGTTTAAAATCCTAATTCACAGAAATACAAAACTATAATAATATGGCGTCTAAGTCGCGTTTTATTGGTTTTATCCTAAATTGGGATCATTATAGTAAAAATATTATTTTTATGATTTAGTTAGAGACATATGCCAGATGGCACTAAAGGAAAACAAAACAAAAGTATTTAAGTGTGTTGAAACACTTTAACCAACTCTGTAACTAGTTACACGAGGCAAAAAAGTTAAACGCAAACAACTTTATTGATAAATGTATTGTTTCTACATTGAAAAATACTAATGGGCCTTAAAATTAAAGAAGTTTTAAAAAAATTCTTGATTTTTTTTTAGTAAAATGAGAATAATTTATTCGCAGTCGAAAAAAAATTGTTTCCGCGTGTTGTTTAGGGTCAAATATTTCAAGTTAATGTATTCAAAAAGCAGGAATTCCTATTTTAGGAACGAAACATTTTCTTATTCAACAACATGGCGGCTTTCACTTTGTTGTTTTAAAGATTAAGATGGAGTAGTTCGAGTAGTCGCATACTGGACTAATAAAGTCGGAGTTCAGCCTTAACAGGTAGTATACTAGTCGCAAGATTGCCTAATTTAGTCATCCTAGAGTCTAGCTTGTGCCGCCCTCTATATTCTAAATAAACGAGGGAGTGGATAAAGTATCGGTAATATGTCGAAGTATATTTAAATTTAGTTTTATATGTGCCTTTCTTACGTCCCATTTTAATTAAGTTTTTTTTTATAAAAACAAAAACAGCACTGAACTGTCTCACTGAACAGAACAATGAAGTGAAAATTTAAGATTTAAGGTTATGGTTCAATACAGTTGCAAAAAGGTAGTGACCTGACGTCCTACCAACGTAAGAATATGGAAATCTAAACAACGTTGGAATTAGTAAAACAGACGACGTTTGCATAACGTTGGAATAGGTCCTGAAAGTGACGTCGGAAAACTCTTTATTGCCCAACATTGTAACTACGTTGTCCGAATCACCTAAAGATCACTTAAGCAAAAAAGGTTACAAGACAACGTTTATTCGACGTCGCAGAAGCGTTTACTTTGTTGTAGTACTAGTTCAACGTCGGCACAACGTTACAACAACGTTTACATTTATTTTAATACCCAAGGTACGGAGCTAACTATTTTTTGTAACTAATCCAACGTTGTGTTTAGTAAACATGTGGTCGCAAGTCGTGAAAATGCTACTTGGGTGTGGTGTTAGCGAATCAGTCACTCAACAATTATTTATAGGATCTTTTTTCATATTTTTTCATCAGGGATGAATCATTTAATACCTAACTTTTATATTTAATACTTTAATCAGTTAATGACATTAAATTTTTTTAAAAGTTGCTATTAGACTTAAGCGGCTCATACATTATCAAACAAATTGCGCAACACAGGCTGTTGCGCAACGAGTTGCCAATGTATGGTAACGTTTGATGCGTTGCGCAATTGAATACAAATACAAATATACAAATACTTTATTGCCGACAAAATGATCTTCCCGATCACAAAGCAACGTCACAGAACAGAGTATATTATCCCATTACAGAGTATATTATCTTAGAACATTAAAACATAGTAATAAATACACAAATATAACAATAATAAAAATTCAATAATATTCAGACAAAGGACATAATTAAAATTCAAAGTTAAAGCTATAAAAACCGCGTGTGTGCAAAAATTCCAACACCGACCCCCTAAAGTGGTAATCGCTACCTGCAGCCCTAATATTTGCTGGGAGCATTTCAAAGGCCTTGACCGCCCTGTAGTCTGGGCCCCTCCGAAAAAAAGACGAGCTATGCAGAGGTATGCTTAAATCATCCCGCCCCCTGGTAATCCGTTCCATATCTGGACCATAGTGACTCGAGTTCGTAGCAAAAAGGGCGGAATGATTTTTAACGAACATCACTAGGGACAGAAAATATAAAGAGGGCACAGTCAGGACATGAATTTTTGCAAAATATGGCCTACAAGATGTCCTCGGATGCAAGCCAAACATACACCTGATCATTCTCTTTTGGGCCCTGAAGATCTGCTCTGCTAGAGCCGAAGATCCCCAAAACATAACGCTATACATAATTAAGGATTGTGAAGTGGCGATGTAAAGAATTCGAATGGTGTCCAGAGACAATTGGTCCATTAATCTTCGTATTATCGCGCAGTTACTGTTTAATTTAGAAGTTACTTATTGTTTGATAAGTTTCTAGAATGTTTTAATTCAATTGTATTGTGCAACAGGAGTTTGCGCAGCGCCTTGTGAAGTGTGTGTGTGTTGCGCTTCGTTGTGCATAGTCATCCCGTGCTACAGTTGCAGCGTGGTTGCAGCCAAACTGTGCGGCAGCATAACCGTCACAGTTTAACCCTTTTACGCAGGTAACACTCATCAAAGATAACACTCGTTGTGCAATATTTTAGTTCTTTTATCCAAATTGTTTGTTTTCTTTTTCGTTTTTTTTGTTATCATTGACATCATCTAGGTTATATACGATAATAATTGACGCAATGGCAATTGAGGACATGATTGTTTCTCAAACAATGCACAACTTTTAATAAAGTTTGATCAAAATTTTACTAAGTGCATGGGTGATGCAGTTGTGCAACGGAACGTTGCGCATCGCGCAACTTGTTTGGTAATGTATGGGCCGCTTTAGATTAAGGTAAATTAATCAAATTGGGTTTATCTCAGCAAGGAGATCGAAATCGATAACATATACAACTTTGAATCGGCATTAAATTGTCTAAATTTTGCTAACAAGAGAAAAAAAGTCAGTGGCGCAAATATTTCTTTTTTAGAAAAATATTTCAGTAATAACCCATATGCACGTCCCTGGTGAATATGTCCACACTTTTACCCTCAAAATTTCATTCGAATCGCTAAAAGTATTTGGAAGAAAATTATAATAAATCGAAAAAAAAAATTGAAGACTTTTATCCTCTTTAGCTACGAAACAAAGCAGAATCGGACCTACAGGGTGAGTTTCCTACGATGTTCTCTACGGGTATCTTGGAAACTACTGGAGATAGAGAGCCGGTTAAATGAGGAAAGAATTGCAGTTTTGTGGGGTCATAAATATGCGCCTTTCAGATTTTTGAAAAAGTTCATGGCTTACTAGATACTTCGAAAAAAAAAACAAATTTCGGCTATTTTAAAAATTGTCCCTAATTCCATTATAATCTATTTTAGACAAAAAGTTTTCAGATAAAAGTTGTAGATAATCACATCCTTAATGAGATTGTGTCCTCCGTTTTTTTCTAAAGCCTGTCATTTTTGACATATAATACAAACATATGTTTTTTTAAATAGAAACCATAGTTGGCCATGACTTCATAAAAAGCGCCATTTTTTAAGCTTTTTAGCGATATAAGCAATAATATGATTTTTTCGAGTTATAGCCAATTCTTATCATTGTTAAACAATTTCACTTAGTTAGCCACGGAAACAAGTTCAATTACTGTTGCTCTCAGAAATGTTAAGCTGTCACATCCAAACTTTGTTAATTAAAATAAACAAAAATTGTAAATAGATATTTGATTCCGAATCGCTCATCTCGTGACATCAATATTATTTACTGTCATATTGACATTGCCATGCATGGTGTTATTTGAAGAAAGGTATTAAGGTAATTGATTTTTAGGATAGGTATATAGATAAGTACAATAATTTTTAAAATTCATTGTGTGTTTTTATAGTTACACGTAGATAAAATATTGTACAATACACGCGAGTTAACTCCATTAAGATACTTGTGTGGTTATACGAGCCCTAACAACTATATCTTGGAACAAGGTCATATTTTGGAATTATTGCCCTGGTTTTTCAAAATGACTGGAAAATATATGTTTAATTTTTTAAATATAAACATAGCCATATATCCTAAACAACTTGACAATATTTTTATGAATTTGTAAATCAATCCATATTTACAGTAGCGGATTTTGTTCATAAAAGGACAAATTTGCTGACAACTAAATGTTGGGACAAGTATTTTTAATAATTAATATCATCATAGGCGGCTTTGCTATAAACGTCACAAATGTCGCAAACTGTTTACTTCAGCATTGACAGCTTGTAAGTGACTCGATACTTTGAGTAGTGAGATTTACTGTAAGTAATTTTATTTTTTTTAATTTTCAATTTTGCTAATTTAATTCAAAGTAATTGTCCGTGGAAAAGCTACAAATCAAAAACTACGCGAAATTATCATTCGTCAATACAGTACGTGAAAAACAATTCGAAAAATTTCTGATGATTTTTCTGAAGTTTTCCAAAAACCACGGTCTTTAATATAATAAAAAAATAGAGCGAATCTGCCAATGTAGACGTTAGAGGTAAAAGTTCGGGAAGGCCAAAAACTGTATCTCAGAGATATTTACGAAATTTAGTAAAAATTTGTAGGTCTGCGAGAAGAAGTACTCTTCGCGAAGTAACAGTTAAATGGAATACTGTAACTGGTTTAAATATATCAAGAGAATGTTGCCGAAAATATATCCATAAATGATGTCTGGGGTTTTACAAGGTAAACTTTATTTCATGCGGATAATCAATTACCTGAAGATTATTGATACAAATTCTTATTTAGGCCAAAGAAAAACCGCTACTGACAGAAATTCAAAAGAAAAATCGCTACAATTGGGCAAAATCTAAATTATCGTGGACACAAAATGATTGGAATAAGGTTTGATAATCGAAAACGAATAATACGAAATAAAGCAGAAGCATTTCATAAAGATTGCTTAAAGAGGATTGTTAAATTTCCTAAGGGGATTATGGTTTGGGGTTGCATGTCAGCAAGAGGTTTGGGCAAATTGAATTTTATAGATGGCACTGTTAACGCCCAAAAATATTAACATATACTTGAGACCTCACTTTTGCCTAGTGCTCAAGAATTGTTTCCAAACGAAGACTATATTTTCAACAAGATGGAACATCGTGCCATTCAGCAAAATCAACTAAAAATTGGTTCGGTAATAATAATATAAAAGTTCTATCCCATCCTGCAAGTAGTCCGGACCTCAATGTTATAGATATTGTGTGGCATAAAATGAAGCAATATTTAAGAAACCACCCTCAACGAACAATTTTTGATTTGCGGACAGAACTGCAGGAAATTTGGGATAATTTTTCTCCTCAAATGTGCCAATCTTTGGTAAATACAATGCCATTAAGAGTTCAGGCAGTTGTTAAGGCGAAAGGTGATGTAACTCCGTATTAAACAAATTTCTTGTTGTATACTGTCCCAATATATAGTTGTCAGCAAATATGGCTTGATTTTGGCAAAATAAGCTATTATCAAAAGTGATTTGTTTGCAAAGTTTAAAAATATAGTAAAATTGTCTAGATCATATTGTAATGTTTGAATTTAGAAAAATAAACAAAATAAATTGAGTCGTTTTAACAAATTACTATATTTATTGCAAAAAAAGACCTTGTCCCAACATATGGTTGTTAGGGCTCGTACTGCAACTTTCACACGCGTATCTTAATGATGCCGTTAACTCACTTTTATCGTAAATATCTATTAAATTACAGAATACTTAAAAAATATAAATGCGGTACGGAATACCCTACGCGCCCGGTGGTGTGATTCTCAAGTACGCGCCTGCCGGAGGGTTAATATTATCTTAAAAAATAAGGTTAATCTGTTAATAAACTTTTAGTCAATTGTTCGATAGAAATTATCATCCATAGTCAATTCAAAACTCACTGCGACTCCGTTTTTCACGATCGTATAGCATGTTTATCAAACATAATCCATATATTTATAAGAAATACAGAAAAAACGAGCCATTTCCTATACGTGATATTCCCATAATTCCCGAGCTTTAATGGCGCGGTTTAATTCTCGAAGTGTTCGGAAGCCCGCTTAAAATTACGCCATCGCCAGCCAAAGTCGATCTTTTAATACCTATACCGACGCGAAACACCGTTTTATTGTTTAATACAAAAGGAAGATTCGCCGGCTACCAGAGCGATAAATTATTAGAAAAACGAAGCCTAATCCCGGATTTCAAACAACGGTAAACACCGAACACCGCAAAATGGCGGAAATATTTGGTGGAGTGCGACAGAATTAAGTTATAAATTATTAAAATTACAGGTCTGACCGAAATACTAAGATTACTGTTATGTTCGAAGGAGGTAGCGCAATTGAAAGGGACTGTAGCACCGGGATCAGACTGGCCATAAACAGGGCGAGTCTTAAATAAGTGCAAATACTTTTAGGGGTGATAGACAATTTCGACCGCAGAAACACCTTTATATGAGGGTTTTGGAAATTGGAAATGTTTTTAATTTTTAGGTAACAAACATATTTAATTAAAAAAATATTATAGGAATATAGGTTGTCGATTAAATTTACAAAAAGGAAAACCCAGAAAATATCCAGTGGTTCTCAAAATATGAGGAAAAAAAAATAGTTTTCATAATTTTCAAAGTAACATACATATCTCGGTTATTTTGGACTTATTTGAAAAACGGTAAGAGAAAATATGTTTCTTTTATCGAGATCTACCAGTCCTGAAAATATTTGCACTTATGTGAGACTCACCCTTTATAGGGTGATTCATGGCGATCGATGGTACGTTAGACGCATAGACTTAAAATAAAATATAGACTGAGCATCTCATTCATAAATAGCTGGAACATGCGGTCAGACACTGTCTTGTTATTGTTGTGTTATTGTTTTAGGTTATAACGAGTGCGACACGAGCGATAGATAGGTAGTCTCTGTTGTAACGGTCGTTCCCTGACGACTCTGCCGAGAAACACAACACTGTCTTTCGTTTCTCAAGTACACCTGAACTCTCCGTATCATAGCCGGATAATTTTTTTATTTTAATGAAGCTATAATTAAATTAAAAATATATCGTATTTAAACTTTTTTATATTTTATTAAGATTTAGGACAGGTTTTTTAAATAAGTTTAGAAAA
Source organism: Sitophilus oryzae (assembly GCF_002938485.1). NCBI lineage: Eukaryota > Metazoa > Arthropoda > Insecta > Coleoptera > Curculionidae > Sitophilus > Sitophilus oryzae. The sequence continues at coordinate 748,999 of NW_022146169.1, forward strand.
AACAATTCCCAGTCCAAAAAGGATAAAAATAATAAAATACACGTTATAGAAGAAATTTTATAATCGAAATTAGGTAATTTTTGAAATTAATAATAAATTATTAATTTTAGTCAAACATTTACAACCCCTAATATTAATCAAAACAGGATCTATTCCACAGATATAATAGAATCGGCGACAGGGAGAGAAAAAAAAAATATGATTGTTGTAATTTTTTTCTGGTTAAGTGATGACTTATTATTGAAATTAGAGAAAACATAAATCTGTTCCATTAAAGCAAGGAAGGTGATAGGAAGTGGATAAAATAAAAACTACATTTATTTAACTCGGTACTGTCTTTATTATACCGGGTGCGCCTCAAAAGTGGCTCATCCTCATAATTTTTTTATATTTTCAAATAAAAAAATAAGATTTAGTATGTTAGTATATGAAATAAATTAGGATTGATTGACGCATTCAATTGTTTTTGGTCACTTCCTGTTTCACCGGAAATGACTATAACTTTTAATTTTTAAACGGCACCCTCGGTATATTTTTACTTTATTCGATAGAAAATGACACTCTGAATAGAATCACATATCATATGTCAACTTTTGACATTTTCGCATATGGTTTAATTGTAATTGTAACACGCGGTTCATAACGACAATTTGACTCGAAATACCAAGTGTGTGGTATCAATATATTCATAAAAAATGCTTTTTCCAAATATGCTAATGAGTCACCCTTGTTCCATTTGAAAAAATTGACATATGTATGATTAAAAATACGATTTGTACATCTTTTAACCGGCCTAGACAAGACACGAAAGCTATTAGACGATCAAAACTATTTTTCCAAGGCTCCTTGATTAAAACTTAGTGGATTGAAAAAAACTGGATTGAAATTTAAAATAGGATATGTTTTTAAGCGACAATGTCAAAAGTTGACATATGATATGTCATTCTATTCAGAGTGTCATTTATTATCGAATAAAGTAGCAATATACCGAGGGTGATTTTAAAAATCAAAAGATGTAATCATTTCGGTGAAACAGGAAGAGACCAAAAACAATTGAATACGTCAATAAATCCAAATTTATGTCATATACCTACTAACATACAAATCTGTTTTTTTATCTGAAAAAATAAAAAAAGTTATAGGGTTGAGCCACTTTTGAGACGACCCGGTATATTAAAAAATATTATTTCATAATGTAATAACATTTTAAAATTCTTGTATGTTATTTTAGATTCTGAAGATAATTTTAGAATAAACCGGAATATATTGATTTTGTTACAATGTAAGTAAGTAAATAATGTAATGTAAAAGAAAAAATTCAGATTTTACATTTTACTAAAATATTATCTAAATAAGCGCCTTTCTACAACAACGCCACTGACTGCCAATGGGTAAATTGAGAGTTGCCTACCGGTCAAAAGTCGTTTCAAGACTTAAATGGATTATTTAAGCCAAATTTCTTGCAAATTTGGCACTGGCGAACCATATTTTATAGTTTTTGAACAAAAAAAGTCAATAAAATAAACACTTAAGGACTACAAGCTAAGAAAATGCATTAATACAGCCGGGGAAATAGCGGCAACAAAGCATTACCGCACACGTGCGACACGTACTACAAGGTAATAAATGAATGAATAGGCTCCCTCGCCTCTAATCGGTGTTGTCATATTGTAAAGAACTTATCCTTATTAAACAGTATCCGACTTATAATTTAGTAGTATAAGGACTATTTAATACATCTATGGAATATTAAAACCTACTTTATTAAACTGTAGTATTAATATCTCAATATATGTGTATAACAAGAAAAAAAATATTGATAATATTAAAGACGTGACAACATAGGCTGGATGAGGAAGGCTCGGTCGACTGTACCCAGAAGTAAACATGTGTACAAAAAAGGTTGTTTGTCCGCGTTGAGATGTAAATAGTGTAGTCTATATTTTATTTTAAGTCTATGGTTAGACGTTTATGGAGAACCGGTGACCGGTGCCGGTGATTTTCAAAATTTCGATTTTTATATAAAAATGCTCCATCTATCTAAATAGTATTAGCGTAACAGTGTTGCCAGAACATGAGTGATAAAGAAAGTCTGTAATATTAAGTAAGTCGGAATCGTATCTTGGTCCAGAGCCAGTACTGGGAATACCCAAATGTATGGCCCGTACAGCACTAAAACTCTAGATCATGGAAAAGCAAAATGTCCACTAGAGAAACAGACAGGGGCACAGGCACAGGAAGGGCTTTATCCAAGGACCTAGCTCTAAAATCGCAAAAGAACTGCTAATGCTTAGCAGGAATAAAGTGCGGATTACAACAGGCCCCTTGACAGGACACATGGCTGGCAAGTGTTACCTGAACAAGCTCAACCTGTATCAAGTAAGTCTTTGCTGTAGACTCAAGTAAGTCTTTGCTGCAGATAGGTCACTGCGAGGCCCTGGATTGCAAGTGACGCTTTTTATTTGGGAAAGCTAGGCTAGACCGGAGGAACTATGCTCCAGTGGCGGCTCGTCAGGGTAGGCCTTTGAGGCCGCGCTTCACCTTTAAAATGAAGGAACGGTTTATTTTTTTGTACCTAGTTTTTTATTTAATCCCAGTATAACTTAATACAATTGTATAATACATTCAACATAATAAAACTAAAAAATATATCTTTTATAAATACATCCAGGTCCAGGTACAACATAAGCCGCGTAAACCCAGCCACAAAGAACGCTACTCGACAAAGGCACACAGAACTTATCACCACTACATATTTTCATACAAGGCGAAACCAGATCTGTCATGCACAGGTTAATTCACGGTCAGCAGCACATAAGTCAAATGCATAGTGCTGCTAACCAGAAGCTAATCGAAGAGCTAAAAGCAGACAAAATATTGGGATTACCAATTGATGCAACAGCTACTAGGTATAGCTTCAACAACAAATTTAATATAACCACACCAGGAAGGGAAGACTGGAGTAAAGGTGTACCCATTCAAGCTGAGGCAACCTGGTATACAGACGGCTCAAAAACGGCAGAAGGCGTAGGAGCTGGGATAGTAGGGTCGAAACAAAGGAGATCCTTCCACGTAAGCCTATCTAAGGATGTCACAATTTTCCAGGCAGAAATAACGGCAATCCACTATTGTGTAGAAGAAATAATAAGGCAACAAAGAACAAATCGTTCTGTGGCCATCTTCACAGACAGCCAAGCGGCGCTACAGGCACTCGGCTCCGCGGAGGTCAATTCTAGACTAGTGTGGGACTGTGTGCGTGCTCTGAATACTTTGGGCGAACGTAGCACTGTTACGTTGGCCTGGGTTCCAGGGCACGAGGGTCACAAGGGTAACGAAAAGGCAGATGAAAGGGCCAAGCAAGGCTCATCAATGCCATTCATAGGCCCAGAACCCTTCTGCGGCGTTGCAAAGGCGGTCACGAGAATGGCCACGGAACGATGGGTGGCCAACAAATCTCTAGAATGGTGGAGAAACTCACCAGGGCAGAGACAGGCGAAAAGGTTCATTGTAGATCATTCGCCGAAATTCACGGTAGACTTGATAAGCAAGGACAGAAAGACAGTCAAAGCTGTAGTAGGTCTACTAACAGGGCATTGTAAGCGAAATAGGCATCTAAAGCTGATGGGATTGACAGACGAAGCTATGTGTAGGTTCTGCCAATCTGAAAAAGAAACGTCAGAAAATAAAGTTCGAATTGCCTACCTTAATAGGTAGGCAGCGACGATTTAAGATCATGGACGCCGGTGACGCGACGGCCGACGCGGGGTAAGCATTCTCGATCGCAGGGTTGAAGCGTGGTTGAGGCGCGATATTTGGCGCTTGGGTGTGTTTTCATTGGTAGTTGAAATCATCTGACTATTAAAAAATGCGACAAAGTCTCGATTTCGTATGCATGACTTAGGAAGTTAAAGTGCCGCTGGCTGGCCGGATGTGGTGAAAAAAGCGTGGGTGAATTAATTAGCGTATATTTTTGCTTTTATTTAGACATTTAGGGCGAGAATTATTTAGATTTTTGTGTTTATAAATTTAAATTATTTGATGGCTATTAGATACAGTATTTTTAACTCGATTATACACAGGTAAGATGGAATTTTGGCAGTTTTTAAAATTCAACGCAACAAATATTGTTGAAATTTGAACGTTAGGCTCATGTTAGGCTTTTCATCGCCGGTAAGATTTATTTTATTTATTTTAAAGTACCTAAGAGGAGTTGAATTTTAGTGTTTTCTTTAAAATGAATCCTATTTCTAAAGAAACTCCTTTTCCAAGACAAAATGAAACTGAAAAAAGACAAATAAATATTAAGGAGTCAAAAATTTTCGCAATATTTAATGATAAGAGGCAAGGTCGACAATAGGTATTTAAAAACTTTTCAAATATTTTCGCGTACCAAACCTAATAGGGTGCAACCTAATAGGTTTGGTACCATTAAAAAATGGATAACGCGTCGCAGAATAATACTTCATAGGTGAGAAAATTTATTTTAACTAACTATTTAAACAAGATTATTAACCTCGTGTAGTTTGCTATGCTCCCATGCTATCAAGGACCTGCATAAGTTAATGCAGAGTACAGGGATAGGAGAATAGGTGCAGTTATAGAAAGGAGACAAACAGAATAGGCCTCACAGGTCGTAGTGTTTCCGGCAGAGGATTGTTATTGAAAAAAAATATCAGCGTAACAGTGTTATCGGATCATTTAAAGAGTGGTAGCACTTTTGTTATTTTAAATGGAACACCCTGTATATAATTACATTTTTGGAAACTACTTTTTACTTTTTCACTTCTCATATTTTTTCTATTATACCGTATGATCGAAAAAAAAACGGTGTCAGCGATGGCTATGAAATGAAAATCGCTGTCATTTTATACAAGGTGACAATTTGAAAACGAATAGTATTTAATATTGCCTCTAACGATGATAGTATGAAGATTTGGCGAAACACGTCAATTTACATATCAAGGAGGACAATTTTTGAGGCATTTGTTGTCGTGTTATTTTGAACCCCTTGACCCCCAGGGCACCTACCCCTAAAATTTTAAATAGCAACCCCTATTTCATTTACCATTTTTGTGTTTCTTATAGAATTCTACATAAACTGCATTATTTTTTTGAGAAAAAAACTCCAAAAGCTTCATTTTTGCTTTATATGGGTTTTGCGATAAAACGCAAGGTTTTCGAGTTATTTATAAAAAATTGCAGAAAAACATGCAGTTTTTAGATGAAAAATCAACATTTTCAATCTTAAATAACTCGGAAAATATTAATTTTCTGAAAAAATGTTATATGCACAAACATTTTTTGCTTAGAATTCATCCCTTTATTGATTTTTGTAATTAAAGTGGGTGATTTATTTCTCACCCCCGAGAAGAGGTGGCACTTACCCCCAGGGTGAAAGCACACATCGCTACTATGTAACTTTTGTTTCTTACATACCGGGTGTTGCATCGTCGAGCGGGACATAGGAAATTCCATGTAAATTTTAATGGGGTCAATTATTGACTTCCCTAATTATTTTAGAGAATAATTCTATTTAAGTTTATCGAAGAGCACTAAAACCCACATTCAAAAGAATAACTTTAGATATTTTTGATTAGCCCGTTTACGAGTTATCGCCCGATTTCTTTTTAAATATTTCTTTTTTCTTATGGCCCTCTATTTACTTATGAGCACCAGTCAAGGTAAAAGATAACTGTCAAATGAAGTTGTCATTTCAGAAATTTATCTATTTAATGCTTTATTATTATTATTAAAAACTCATACCTACATCGAAAATATTAGCCATGAATTACACTACCGAAGAAAAAGTATTGATGATTAAATGGTATTATCAAGGAAATAGTTATCAAAAGGTGTCGGACATGTTTGCAGCTCTGTATCCGAATAGACCGATACCTGGAAAATCTACAATCGCAAGGAATATCCAGAGATTTGAGACCAAAGGTACCCTAATAAATAACTGCAGATGTGAAGCAAGGCAGGAACAAAGAGAAGATGCAAGCAATGATACCGACTTGGAAGTTTTATTGTGCGTAGAAGAGAACGATGGAAAGATCAGCACAAGGAAACTTGAGGATGCAATAGGAATAGATCACACTACAGTGTTTCGAATTTTGGAACGACATAAATACTATTCTTTCAAATATGAAAAGCACCAAGAGCTACGAGATGGGGACGAAATATGGCGGCAGGCGTTTTGTTTTAATATGATGGAAAGAACAAACACGGATAGGGAATTTTTAAAAAACATATGTTTCACTGACGAATGCACGTTTACCTTAAATAATGAACCCAATGTTCAAAATTATCGATATTTGAACAAAGAAAACCAACACAGGTTTGTCGAAACAAGGACGCAATATCCACAGAAAGTAAATGTTTGGGCAGGGATATTTGGACATAATATTATCGGGCCATTATTTCTTACGCGAAATTTAAATGCAGAATATTATTTGGAACTACTCGAAAATCATATTTTACCTGCTTTACATGATGCCGCTAGGGAAAATCAGGAAGTTTGGTACCAAATGGATGGCTGCCCGGCACATAGTACCCTGGCTGTTCGGGAATATTTAGACAATAGTTTTAACGGAAACGTTATTGGCCTAAATCATACAGTAAATTGGCCAGTAAGATCTCCTGATATTTCGCCAAATGATTAAAAAATGCTATTTCTGCCGAATGCAATAGAATTTCAGTTTACCAACTAGCGAAGAGAATTTTATGATCGCTTGGGTTATTGTCTAGCAGTCGATGGAGGAATATTTGAACATCTTCTTAAATCCTTAAGTTCTAACAATTTAATAGTAACTAAATTAATAAGTTATTGAATATTGTAATAATACTATAATTAACCTTGTAATTGATTACTTTATTTTACTTTAATTCATATTATTTTGTATTTATAAATACATCTTTAAGATTTCCGATGTAGGAATGAGTTTTCAATAATAATAAAGCACTAAATAGGTAAATTTCTGAAATGACAACTTCATTTGACAGTTATCTTTTACCTTGAGTGGTGCTCATAAGTAAATACAGGGCCATAAGAAAGGAGAAATATTTAAAAAGAAATAGGCGATAACTCTTAAACGAGCTAATCAAAAATATCTAAAGTTATTCTTTTGAATGTGGGTTTTAGTGCTCTTCAATAAACCTAAATAGAATTATTCTCTAAAATTATTAGGGAAGCCAATAATTGACCCCATTAAAATTTACAGGGGATTTCCTATGTCCCGTCCGACGATGCAACACCCGGTATAGCTCTATTCACTGTTAAAATTTCACGTCAATCGGTGCGGGTGTCAAGAATTCGGAGGTAATACCCTATTTTTATCCCAGTTAGACCTACTATAATACTGTAAAATCCTAAAATTAAAAAATTGGCGCTTATCAAGTTTTTCCCTGGACCCTTCATTTTTATTATATCGATATGTATTATATTGAAAATAGTTTTGACTCTCCTCAGTTGTCTAATAAATACGCAAATACGCTTTATGTTAATATTTTTATTTTTAAGAGATACTTATTCGATGGACATAAGTATATAGTACAATGCCAATATTAAAAGCTGTAAAAATTAGTATAACTCCTAAAATTTTCGACCAATCTCTTTGTTTATTTGTCATTTTATTAAAACAAGAGTGTGCATAGGCATCTAGTATGGTGCAGACTGGAACTGCTTCCTTGCAGCATTCTGGTATTATTACAGTAACTTTCTGAGCTTCTAATTTTTTGTTACCTACAATTATTTTATAAAATGACATTGCTAGTTTTCTAGTTTCTAAACAGGCTGGACAACTTAACGATATAACGATCTTATAAACTACACTTACCGGCAAAAAAAACGGCCACTAAAAACTAGTCCCAATTTCAGAGTTGGATTGGTTTGGTTTTGGTTTTTAAAATTGTAAATGAATTCCTTCTTAACGGATGCTACATCAGAAATTTTTAATCCGAATTTATTTTGAGCATATACAGGGCACAACAATAAGACGAAGTTTTTTGCCCGAACTTTGTAACACCCTGTAGCGTGCAGCAGCTATAGTAGCTGTTGTTTTTTTTTTCATCACGACATTATCTCTATTTGTAGTGGAGATACGCTGCTTTAAAACGAACGTCTCGGAAAAATGCTTCGCAGGCAAAACCGCGATTTATCCGTGAAAAGGACTTTAGTCCATTGCTCAATATCCCAATTCACATGTAAACGCGCAAACTGAAAACGTGCTCGACGATGTCTTGAAAGTAGCTGGGGTCCTGTGGCAGGCCTCCTTGCACACAAGCTGTTTTATTTTAGTCTTCGTCGGATTGTTCTCTCACTGACTTGAGTTCTACGCACGGCTTCTAGCAGATGTTGATTCTGAAACGCTGTAATTCTACGATTTCGTAAAGTATTCAGGACAATAAAGTGGTCATCAATTGCATTTGTCTTCCGTTTTCTTCTGGAACCCACTCGCCTGGTGAGATTTCCCGTTTCCATATACCGATTCCAGGCATCCTGGATTGTTGTTGAGGTATACCCCGGGTATCGGACACAACGTTGACTTTGGCCATCCTCAATTAAAGTCACATTACGAGCAACATCCGTCACAGATAATAGCCTATGTCGCGTCGGCGTTGCCTTGATTATCTATCTACACATAAAACTTTCTGCCTGCGAAGCATTTTTCCGAGACGTTAGTTTTAAAGCAGTGTATCTCCAATACAAACAGAGATAATGTCGTGATTAAAAAAATAAAATGCTCACAAAAGATGAGGCTACAATGTGATTTGATTTAACAATAGATACTATAGCTGCTGCACCCTACAGGGTGTTACAAAGTTCAGGCAAAAAACTTCGTCATATTGTTGTGCCCTGTATATGCTCAAAATAAATTCGGAATAAAAATTTCTGACGTAGCATCCGTTAAGAAGGAATTAGTTTACAATTTAAAAAAAATATATCAAAATCTAGTGAGTGGTTCGCGAGAAATCCAACTTTTAAATTGAGACTAGTTTTTAGTGGCCGGTTTTTTTGCCGGTGAGTTTACAAACGATACAAAAAATTCGAAAGTCAGCCTGGTAAGTAATATTGTCTATTTATATCACTTTATTATTTTAGTAGTATACAGGGTATAACTAACTAAAAGCGATCATTTTAATGAGATGACTGATATTCTAAAATTAAGGGGGTATGTAATACTATATATACACTATATATACAGGGTGGCGCACCTCATTCGCCTCGGTTGATTATACGAAAACGGAAAGATGTAGCAACAAATACTTTTATGGATATATGTAGAGAGGCAATGTGCATAATTTAAAATTATACTCAAATGGACAGGGTGTGTCAGAACTAAGATCCATATCAAAGTTATATTTTTTCTTATGGTACACTCGGTATTTTATTTCATTTTTCGATTCTTGGACATAAAATAAGGTATTTATTATAAGGCTTTAATATGTTTAAATGCTTTGATTTTTGAGATATTTAAATATGTATGCTGTAATAAAAAAGTTTGTCAACACCCTGTACATTACTTTTCAGAGTTAATTCTTGTGCGGATTTTGAAGCCAGAGAAATAAACTTTGCTAAAAAAAATTATTGCTTCTTTAAATGTATACAGGGGTATCAAAAATTGCTGGTCTATTTTAAATATTTATTTTACATAAATATATATATATATATATATATATATATATATATATATATATATATATATATATATATATATATATATATATATATATATATATATATATATATATATATATATATATATATATATATATATATATATATATATATATATACGCATATATATATATAAACAAATATTAATGAAGCAACAAAAAGTAGCTCGACCAATACAATTAAATATAATCTGAACAGTCTATACGATGAAAGCACCTAAGAGATTATATCAACAAAGACTAGATCAAAAATTGAGAGATGATTTTGAAAATGAAACAACAGAAATGATATATGAATACATAAAATCGGCAATAAATGCAGCTGCTATGGAGGCATTAGGAGAACAAACAGCATGCAACAACAACAAAAATTTTTGGTGGAATAATAACTTACAGGAGCAGAAAAACCAAAAACAAAAATTGTACTTCAAATGGCTACAAACTAAACAAGATGCGGATTACATAGCTTATAAACACCAAAGAGCAAAATTTAAGAAGATAATTTTGGAAGAGAAGAATAACCAATGGGAAAAACGATGCCAAGAGTTAGAAAGCTACATAGGAGGCAGAAGAACATCAGAATCGTGGAAATTCATAAATTCCATTCGAAATAATAAGAAGACCAAGCTAAAACTTAATGTAATTGCGAAAGATAGTTGGAAGGAATATTTCGAGAAAATGTTAAATGAACACAGAGATGAATATAAATTACAACCAGAAGAACCAGAAATTTAATTTAGAAGGAGAAAAAATTAACATCGAATTAGATCAATTAAAAACGGCAATTACCCAACTTAAAAATAAAAGATCAGCAGGCCCAGGAGTAATCCCCAATGAATTAATAAAATCTGGCACACCAAAACTTCACAATATTATTAAAACACTCTTTGAAAATTGTATCAATGGTCAACAAATACCACAGGAATGGAACGAAGGGTGGATAACTCCAATACATAAAAAGGGCGCAATTAACATATGTGAGAATTATAGAGGTATTTCTGTTAACTGTTCATTGTATAGACTCTATGGCAAAATACTTAGCACATTTAATAACAAATGACTATGAGTTGTACCAGACAGAAGAGCAGTCGGGTTTCAGAGCCGGTCGCTTAACGGTAGATAATATTTTCTGCATAACACAACTAAGTGAGAAAGTGTTAGCTATAGGTGAAGAGATACACATGATTTTTGTAGACCTAACCAAAGCGTATGACTCTATCCCAATAAAACAACTTTTTCACGTACTCGACCGGTCACCAATAAATATTACCCTAATAAAAGCAATAAAGGAAATCTACAAGAACCCGCTAGCACGAGTTAAAATTGGAGCCGAACTCACAACATCATTTAATATAAGTAAGGGCCTCCGACAAGGATGTGGTCTATCTCCGATTTTATTCAATATTTACTTGGATGCAGCATTGGAACAATGGAGACGAAAATGTAGTGGAATGGGCATACCACCCGAAAATAAAACAATATATACCATTCACTACGCCGACGATCAAGTAATACTGGCCCGAGATGTAGATGACATTGAGTACATGTTTAGAAAATTAAATGAGGAGTATGATAGATGGGGTCTACAAATAAATTTTAAAAAGACAAAATATCTATGCGTGGGCAACAAAGGACAAGACCTAGAAATGGAAAACGGAAACAAAATAAAATCATGTACTGAATTCACATACCTAGGTACTAACATACAAAATAATGGAAAAAGCGACAATACCATCAATAATAGAATCAACAAAGCCAGAAACATTACAGGGGCACTAAATTCTATTCTTTGGCAAAAAAAATATAAATACCACAACAAAAACCCGCATATATGACACTATAGTTAGGAGCACACTTACTTATGACGCTGAAGTATGGCAGATGAGCAAGTCCATGGAAGGAAAGCTTTTAGCAAGTGAAATGGACTTCCTCAGAAGATCGGCAAGAAAATCTAAATTGGAAAGAGTGCAAAATGAAGAAATAAGAAGAATAACGAAGAAAGAGATAACCATCATAGAAGAAATCCAAAAAAAAACAATTAATCTGGTATGGGCATGAAAATAGAATGGGAGAGGAAAGGCTACCAAAGAATATAATGAAATGGATCCCGACTGGAAAGAGAAAACGAGGAAGACCCCGAGAGACATGATTAAAGGGGGTAACAAAGGCAATGTCATTGCTTAATTTACAAGCCGATGACTGGATGGACAGAAGGCAATGGCGGCAAGGAACCGGAAGGCGGATCACGCTGTACAACCGGACTTAATTTACCTACAATAAGGTGAATAAGTAAGTATTTATTATTTTACCAAGAAAAATAAAGAAGTAGTTCTTTGATTTATATTACGATGACTTGTAAGTATATCGGATTTTCTATAAAATAACCAATTAAGGAAAATTCATTTTCTTCACTTCCAACGACAGGTTTCTGCCTCATAGATTTTTCGTATACCACACTATCAGCTCTGCAAAATAGGAAAAGTAGTTTTTCAAAGGAACACTTTGAGCAAAAACCCTTCAGGCCTACAAGCAATTGTCCTCACAAAACAAAATCACTAGTAACATATCCATTCCTTCCGCCAGCAGACACTGCTTCATTTTTCTAACTAAATTTAATCTAACCTAACCAAATCTTAGGGGCCAGATCCTTCACGATTGATTGCAATTTCAGAATTACTTCTAGAGCAGCTTGTGCTCACGTACTAAATCAATTAGAAACGATAAACGACTTTTTTATTGGTGTTTAATCATCAACAATTTTAAATTTTAAAATTTTAATCATCTCAGACACTGGTCAAAGGTCGAGTATTTAATATTTTATAAGTCTTAAAATTATATCCATTTACAATTTTCCTATTGTAAAAGTTTATTGATAGGCTTTTTTTTGTATTCTACAATTGTCCATGTATGTTCTACTAGCGTGTATAGTCTGTGAAACGAATAACGTTGAATTTGACAGTTCTCGCGGGCTTTTCTAGTGTTGATTTTATTAAGTTAGCAACTTGTAGCCGTGCTGATGCAATACCGTCTCTAATAGAACAACCACGGAGCGAGATTTATGACGTCATGCTAGTTAGATACTACGGATTAATAAATATGCTGTAGAATACACGGAAAACATAATTATTCCTCGTATATGTAATTTTTTGGATTATATTCGACACTATTTTTTTCGCATGACACAACACTGATGAAGGCTATAAACGTTAGCTATAACGTTTTTTTTAAACCAAAAAAATAATGAAAACTTAATCAGCGTTTTTCTCGAACCTAAATCCCAAGAAACTCAAAAATTTTAGAATAATTTTACATGTAAAATGATAGCGATCTTTATTTCATAGCCATCGCTGACGCCTTTTTTTCTATGATATTGTATTATTTGCAAATATAATTTTTCGAACATTGATGCTTTCAAAATATACATATAAATTTTGTGAATGCAAATAATAATACATCACTATTAGTAGATATTGAATGTTTTTTGTTAAATTAGATCGATTTTCAAACCCCAAAATTTAAAATATATTTTACATTTTACCCATTATCTTATGTATCTATTCATTATTTGTATATTGTAAAACATTTGCTGCATTTGTATGGTTCATAGTTTATTTGCCAAAGTATTTATTACTATAAATAGGTACATATATTGTATTTATTAACTGTATATTATGTATATTTCATGTAAACTATATCATTTTTAAAATACAAACCAAAAATACGAGGAATAATTATGTTTTCCATGTATTCTACAACATATTTATTAATCCGTGGTATCTAACTAGCGTGACGTCATAAATCTCGCTCCGAGGCTGTTCTATTAGAGACGGCATTGGTCTGATATTTAGAAATGTCAAAAGCTGATGACATTTTACTTTTGTCAATTATGACATTTCGCGTCGATTTTTGCAAGAGGAGGAAGAACTGTCACTTGTTTTATTATTTTCCTTTTCTATTTCATGAAAGTAAAAAAGAGTTACCTATCTGATTCGTTCAGACACTCATTTTAAAGCATATCAGTAACTTTTTGGATAGAGAGATTTTATATTTGCCATGTTGGTCAAAAATAACGGTCAAAATTCAAAGTTATTCATTTTATAGACTATACCAGCGACTTCGTTCGCGTCGAATTAATCATTTGTAATGGTGATGATAAAATAAAGCAAGAATTTCCATTAACATACAAACTGGATAAAATATTCTCACATTTATGTCAGCATGAGAAAAAACAATATGGCGATATTATTATACAGGGTGTCCCAGAAATAAGTGCAAATATTTTAACTGGTAGTATAGTTCAACCCCAGAAACACGTTTATGAGGTTTTTTTCGCGAAAAAAAAATTTTGATAATTCGAAATTTTTTGAATTTTTTTTTGGATTTTTTTTTAGTTTTTAGTTAAAAAACATAATTTCTTGATAATATGGCAACATATGTATTATATTAAATTTACAAGAAAGAAAATCCAGAAAAGATCCAGTGGTTCTCAAAAGTTTAGCAAAAAATATTTTTTTTTTGGAAATTTTCAAAGTAAAATAACTTTTTTATTTTGGACTTATTTGAAAAACGATAAAGCGAAAATATGTTTCTTTTATCGAGAACTACCACCCCTTAAAATATTTGCACTTATTTCTGGGACACCCTGTATAACTTGGTAATATTTGAGGGGTAGTTTCATCTCGTTGGAATTTGACTTTCGAAAAATCCATTTGCCAAAAATAAGCTTTTTACGTCAAGCAGTTTAAGCAGAATCGTGGTTAAGAAATTATCTAACTTTTTGAAAAACCCTGTATGATAAAAAAAATTCAAAATATGTAAAAAAACCAAATAAATTATGCTTGTCCAAGCGTTTTCCCGAAAGACTAACCGTTTTTTAAATAACAAATATTGTAATATTTGAGGGGCGTTTTGCACCCTCTTGGAACTTGAGATTCGAGAAACCCCTCCTTATCGAACCTCTATACCCCACAGTCAATCCGTTTGCCAAAAATCAGCTTTAAACGTCAAGCAGTTTAAGCAGAATTGTGATTACTCAGTGGTCATATTTTATGAAACACCCTGTATAAATTTATAAAAATCTTAAAATATGTAAAACAACAAAATAAAATATACGTGTTTAAGAGTTCTTCCGAAAAACTCACCGGTTTTTAAATAAAAAATATTTTAATATTTGAGGAATAGTTTCACCCCCTTAGAATTCGAGTTTCGAAAAATTTCCTTCTTATTGAACCTCTACACCCCAAAATCAATCTGTTTTCCAAAAATCAGCTTTTTACGTCAAGCGCTTTAAGCAGGATCGTGATTAATAAATGACCAGATTTTTCGAAACACCCTGTATATATTTTTAAAAAATCTTAAAATATGAAAAAAAAAAAACAAAATAAAATATACGTGTTTAAGCGTTTTTTCGGAAACTTGACCGTTTTTTAAATAAAAAATATTGTAATATTTGAGGGGTGGTTTCACCCTCTTGGAACTGGAATTTCGAAAAATCCCTTCTTATCGAACTTCTACACCCTAGAATCAACCTGTATGCCAAAATTGAGCTTCTTACGTTGAGTGGTTTGAGCAGGATCGTGATTAATCAGTATGTCAGTCACTTAAGGATTTTATATATTAGTATAGATTTGTAATTTTAATGACTTACATTTTTTTGAATTGTATCATTTGTATTGTACATTTTTTTATTATTTGTATATTTTTTGTGCTTTTGTATGTTTTGTAAATGCTTTGTCGTTGAAGCTGTTTTGACTTTTTGCACAATAAAGCGTTATTTTTTCGTATCTCTTCTTATTTTCAAGGGAAACTCTTCAAGGAAAGTCGAAAAATCCCGACCACAGATGGGATCTGTTTGCATATCGCAAATGTATGGACGTAAACGCGCGAACCAACCTGTAGCTCCCTTGAAAATAAGTAGTTTGGATCGGTCGCGCAAAGACACGCGTCAACGCGCTTTCTACAATTTGCGTGTTGACGATTCCACGGTATGGCCAGCTTAAAGTTACTCACCTTTTTCAAGAAAAACTTCATCTTCCCTGAGAACATCTTTACCTAAAAAATAAAATAATTTGAAAATAAATAAGTAATCTTGTAATCTGAAGAACAAGGCAGAATTATTTATTATTAAGAGAGACAGAAGACATAAGAGAGAAGAGAGACATACATTTAACATGAAATAATATATATATATATATATATAAGTCAGGTTCTACAGCGTGATCCGCCTTCCGGTTCCTTGCCGCCATTGCCTTCTGTCCATCCAGTCATCGGCTTGTAAATTGCGTAATGACATTGCCTTTGTTACCCCCTTTAACCATGTCTCTCGGGGTCTTCCTCGTTTTCTTTTTCCATTTGGGATCCATTTCATTATATTCTTTGGTAGCCTTTCTTCTCCCATTCTGTTTACATGCCCATACCAGATTAATTATTTTTTTTGGATTTCTTCTATGATAGTTATCTCTTTCTTCGTTATTCTTCTTATTTCTTCATTTCGCACTTTTTCCAATTTTGATTTTCTTGCCGATCTTCTGAGGAAGTCCATTTCAGTTGCTAAAAGCTTTCCTTCCATGGACTTGCTCATCTGCCATACTTCAGCGCCATAAGTAAGTGTGCTCTTAACTATAGCTAAAAGTATATAATATATGCGGGTTTTTGTTGTGGTATTTATATTTTTTTGCCAAAGAATAGAATTTAGTGCCCCTGTAATGTTTCTGGCTTTGTTGATTCTATTATTGATGGTATTGTCGCTTTTTCCATTATTATGTATGTTAGTACCTAGATAATATGTGAATTCTGTACATGATTTTATTTTGTTGCCGTTTTCCATTTCTAGGTCTTGTCCTTTGTTGCCCACGCATAGATATTCTGTCTTTTTAAAATTTATTTGTAAACCCCATCTATCATACCTACTCCTCATTTAATTTTCTAAACATGTACTCAATGTCATCTACATCTCGGGCCAGTATTACTTGATCGTCGGCGTAGTGAATGGTATATATTGTTTTATTTTCGAGTGGTATGCCCATTCCACTACATTTTCGTTTCCATTGTTACAATGCTGCATCTAAATAAATATTGAATAAAATTGGAAATAGACCACATCCTTGTCGAAGGCCCTTACTTATATTAAATGATGTTGTGAGTTCGGCTCCAATTTTAACTCGTGCTAGCGGGTTCTTGTAGATTTCCTTTATTGCTTTTATTAGGGTAATATTTATTGGTGACCGGTCGAGTACGTGAAAAAGTTGTTTTATTGGGATAGAATCATACGCTTTGGTTAGGTCTACAAAAATCATGTGTATCTCTCCACCTATAGCTAACACTTTCTCACTCAGTTGTGTTATGCAGAAAATATTATCTACCGTTGAGCGACCGGCTCTGAAACCCGACTGCTCTTCTGTCTGGTACAAATCATAGTCATTTGTTATTAATGTGCTAAGTATTTTGCCATAGAGTCTATACAATGAACAGTTAACAGAAATACCTCTATAATTCTCACATATGTTAATTGCGTCTTTTTTATGTATTGGAGTTATCCATCCTTCGTTCCATTCCTGTGGTATTTGTTGACCATTGATACAATTTTCAAAGAGTGTTTTAATAATATTGTGAAGTTTTGGTGTGCCACATTTTATTAATTCATTGGGGATTCCTCCTGTGCCGGCTGATCTTTTATTTTTAAGTTGGGTAATTGCCGTTTTTAATTGATCTAATTCGATGTTAATTTTTTCACCTGGGAGGAGAATATCAAAAACTTTAGGTTGAGCGCGATGATGGGGACCTAATATAGCAGACTTAAATTCCGGTTTAAGGTTGATTCTCACTATACCTTCCGTTTCCATTCCATATCCGTTCCGTATTTTTTTATGCTATTGACGCTATACGTAAGCTTCCGTTCCGTATCAGTTCCACACTTTTTATTGTACAATATATACCATTACGAAAGTTTTATTTTAAAAATTTGTCCTTTTTGAAAAAGGTAATAGATTTAATTAAGAGGTGAAAGAATAAAAAATATCAGCAAAATGTTAACAGAGCTGGTACAAATGTAAGAACTTGACAACGCCGTTTCCGACACGCTTCAGTCCGTCCGCCAAAAAAATGTATGGAAGGAAAGGATATGGAACGGAAGGGAAACGGAACGGATAGTGTGCATTGTCCTATTCATTTACCTGATATAATATTTTACGGAAACTGAAGGGAAACGGAATGGAGCTGATACGGAAGGTATAGTGAGAATCAACCTTTATCAGTGCCATTTTAATTTCATTCAAAACGTGTAAAAATATAAGGTAGGGTAGACTCAAATTTGTTGTTTTATTTTATAGTAAAATTTGTTGTTTTATTTGTTAGTAGTTATTAAAATTGTTAAGGATTGCTGAGTTTTTTGGAAAAAAACGGACTAATTTGAAAACCTAAAAATACTATAAGGTAGATTTAATAAAGTGGCTATCAGAGAGAATGCGCAATTAGTTTTTTTGATTTTCTAAAAAGTAACGACAGGAAAAAATAAAATTGATTTTCAAAAAAATCAGTTTTTTCCAAAAAACAATCCTTGAAATTTTTAAAACTTTTCTGATGGCATCTTGGTGAAGATCCCAAGGCGGCAACTTTGCCCCAATTTTACCATCTTCGTATCTATTACGGTTTTCAAGATACCAATTCTCGTACCTCGAATTTGTAGCACCCTGTATAAATAAAAGCACTAGTTTCAAATGCTATTTGAAAATAACGGTTTTGCTCACTACTAACGTCTTCCTTAAACTTTTCTTTTAAATATAAAATAGCAGGTAGCTAACACTTACCGAAAGGTCCATCATATCCACAACACTCGTAATAATTGTGGAACTTGTGTACGTACGGTTCGAATTTACTTTTATCCTTCGTCGCGTAAAAGGTTCTTAAGAAACTTTTGATCGAATATTCCGAAGTGGTGGTCAGTCCTATAACTCCCAAGGCCACGGCGGCACCAAACAGGCACATTATTATAATTCCGTTCAGAATGATGAGCCACACTTGTCCAAGCTTCGATGCTAACGCTCCTACGACGGCCGTGAGGCAGGCGATGAACCCCAAAACTATGGCGCCTTGAGCGATGGGCACAGGCTTCTCGGGCATCATTTGGCAATGCACGCCCATTCCAATAAGAATTACGCCAAATACAAACAGAACTACGCTGGTGTTGTATACTAGGTATCTTGGACTGAAGATATTTACACAATTCATACTTATAATTGAGCTTTCCTGGTTAATGGCATTTGGACTGTCTGTCAGTTTATAAATCTGACAGAGAATGTCAGTTCTCATGAAAGTTTCTACGTATTTTGTCATAAGATTATTAAAGCCATATTAAAGCCTGTTATGAGTCTGTCTAACTCTTTGAATAAAAAGACTAAGGAAGGAGTATTTTAAAGTATAGGAGTATTTTTAAAGGATCACTTTAGTTTTCCGTTCAGTTTCAGATCAGTCGTCAAAATAGTCTAAATAGATCGTCATTCAAAAATTACGATCTATTTAGACAATCATAGAGCAAAGACTGGCTTCTATAAAGAGAATATTACTGTCTCATGTAAATTTAATAGGCCAGTAAGCGAGGGTTTAGGTTAGGTTCGAATTCTGAACACCTGCACCGATTGACGTGAAATTTTAACAGTGAATAGAGATATATGTAACAAAATTTAAAGAGTAGCGATGTGTGTTTACACTCTGGGGGTGAGTACCTCTCGGGGGTGAAAAATAAATCACCCTTTTTAATTACAAAAAACAATAAAGGGCTGAATACTAAGCAAAAAATGTTGTATAACATTTTTTCAGAAAATTCATATTTTCCTAGTTATTTAGGATTGAAAATGTTGATTTTTCGTGAGATTACCGTATGTGTATAATAGCCGAGTTATGATTCTGTAAACGTGATTTTTTATTTTTCGAAAACTAAATTCCAACCTTTTACCGTAAAATAATGGCGAAAGAATACATTTTTCGAAGAAAATGAATATGACCGTTTTTAAAGTGCGTGAAAAGACCTTTTAAATGCTTTTTTAAAAAAGTTTGTTGCTCAAAAACTCTCGGAGTTATGATAAAAATAATATAGTCACCTCATTACTTCGGAAAAAAATAACAACAAAATTTATGACTAAAATCATAAAAATAAAAATTAAGCGTAATACACGTACAGTTGGCTATATTTAGGTACTAACAATTGACTCTGCAAGTTCGAGCGGTTTAGAATGCCTAAATTTGGAAAAAAGTTGAAAATAATGAAAAAAAAATTTTTTTTTTGACATATCTCAAAAACTAAGCAAGATACGTTTTTTGCAATATTTTTGCTCCCTTTCAATTTTTCTGTAGATCTCTTTATTTCGTAGATATTACGTTTTTTTAGTTTGACTTGCATGTAAGGGCCACCTTCTTTGAGCCCTTAAAACCCAAAAATCTCGTGAAAATAAAGAGTAGACTGTTCAACTATAGAGGTTTATTTGTAGCTTGTGTAATTTCCTACAAATTGATAGTTTTTATTTTTATGATTTTAGTCATAGATTTTGTTGTTAATTTTTTTCCGAAAAAATGAGGTGACCATTTTATTTTTATCATAACTCCGCGAGTTTTTGATTTGGTTTGGTTTGGAAAATGAAAAATCAACATTTTCAATCCTAAAGAACTCGGAAAATTTTAATTTTCTGAAAAAATGTTATAGAACATTTTTTGCTTAGAATTCATCCCTTTAGTGATTTTTAATTGTAATTATAATGAGTGATTTATTTTTCACCCCCCGAGAAGGGGTGGCTATATAACTTTTTTTCTTACATACATCTATTAAAGATACATATATATCTATCTATTCACTGTTAAAATTTCACGTCAATCGGTGCGGGTGTCAAGAATTCGGAGGTTGTGACCCTACCCTATTTTTATCCTCGCTTACTGGCCTATAAAGAAGAACTTCACTTTGAACCTTCTGGTTGGTGAAACTAATTACGAATAAATGAGGATGCTAATAGAGAATTGCTGCATTTTAGTGACCACAATTATAAAAAAACAAAACAATCGGCACACTAAAGGCTAAGTGCAGTGTGTAGGTACTTTTCGACGGTCAGTTCAGGTTTCCGTTCAGTTTCACTTGTTAGTTATCGTATGTCTAAACACAAGAAAATGACTGAAAAATGATGAAAAAATGAAACTGATGAAGAACTGAAAGGAGCACTGGCTCGTCTTGACCTTGGTAAAAACCGTAAGTTTTTTGGCAACTGGGAGTGCCAAAAAACTTACGGTTGCACTCAGCCTTTAGTGTGGCGATTGCTTTTTTTATAATTGTGGTCATTAAATGCAGCAATTCTAAAGCCATAATGCTCCTACCAGCTCCTACCATAATGCTCCTAGACAGTTCTGTTTGATGATCCCTATGTATGATCCATTTGATACATTGAAATTTGATTTTAAATTTTGTGGATTTGTCTGTCTTTACTGAACTTATTTTATTTTATTTATTAGTTATTCTACGACTGATAGATGTATAAAGGTAGTAAATCTAGAAGGAAATTGTGGCAGAACTTAAATTAACAGTGGCACTATTGAGATTTATCGAAAAAGACTGTAAAATAGTTGGTTGTGTAGCGTCGTAGCGTGCGGTAGATCTCCGTCAAAAATCGAGGGAAATAATAGAATAACTTTTCACTAGTAAGTGTCTATATAAAATACATACATCTAGTAAACCGATCATTTATGAAATTCACTTAAAATTAACTAATTGTATATTTTTTCTTGCATTTTTGCTTTTATTTACTACTTGTCAAAGAATTTCGATACGTCTGTTTGACTTAACTGCTTCAGTAGCATGTAAATGTGTGCTGCACCCACATGGACAGAAACCGCTCTAAAGCTGGCAAAGAATGTTGACGCTCTAAACCGGGCACAGAGGACGGCGCTCCTATATGTAAGCAGGGCAAACAGGACAGTGTCCACAGAAGCACTACAAGTGCTCGCTGGGATAATGCCTCTAGACCTACAAGCTAGATATAGGAGCGAATCTTACGGGTTAGAAAAAAGTGCCATCAAGGCAAAAAAAGAAAAATTCCTGGAGCTGTGGAATAGAAGATGGCAAAGCAGCGATCGGGGCGGATGGACTCGGCGCTGGATATCAGACCTGAGACCATAGCTACGGAGAGACCATGGGAGACTGACCTACTGCTTGGTGCAGTTTCTGAGCGGACATGGTACGTTCGCTGCCTACAGGTATCGCATCGGAAAAGCTGCCTCTCCTCACTGCGGAGCTTGTGGCGATATAGAGGATGCCGGGCACGTACTATTGGAATGCGACCGACATGCGGCACTGAGAACTGAGACGGAAGCCATCACAGGACCTCTGACTGAGGGAAGCCTCATCACGGTTATGCTGCGTGATGAGCACTGCTGGAAAGCTGTTGACCAGCTGTGTCTCGACATTTTTATTGAAGTCGACGAGGTAGTGGCCGCAAGACGTAATGGAACTATGTAAATTGTCCTGCATGGGCCCCTGTCAGTGATAATCGATTCTGTGATAATAAAGATTAAGTTAAAGCGAGCTACTAGAGCGATTCAACGTCGACGGAGTGACTAGTAAAGGTAGGAGTGGATGCATCCGTATGCCTCACGGCGATCGACATCCACTCCTAGCATAGGAGAGAGGTTTAGTGGGTATTATGCGGCTAATATGGCATTGTCGCATCGAGCCCCACACTTCGGCGGTAAATCGCTTCTCCTCTTCTCTAACAAAAAAAAAGTAGCATGTAAATAATTAACATATTTTAACTTATATATTTTTATTAAAATTATATATTTTTATAACAATTTTAATAACTACCAACATTTATTGACAACGTAAAATAAAACAACAAATTATTGAGTCTACCCCATGGTACCAAGAATACAAGGTATGATATTGCGCAGGTTGGTCGCTACGTCACAGGTGATAACAGGCGCTATTGGTCAGCACGCTCCGCGCGCCAATTCAAATTGTCAAGGTGTTGTAATGAACCTGTTTTTTTGCGAGAGACCGGAGTTCGAATCTCGGCCGGTGCATAACTCTTTTATTTAATTCTTTAAATACTGTTGTATTCTATAATTTATTTTTGTAGTATACAAAAAGAACTATTTTTTTATTCTGTTGTTTTTTAATCTCTGTATTAATATAAATTGATTGTTGGTACAATACCTCATTTAATATAAAATAATATTCTACTTTTTGAAATGTATCGGGCCCTAATTGTACCTATAAGTAATATATTTTTACAGTGATATACCATATTGTAAACTATTTAATATTTCAGTCACTTAAAAAGTTAATTTGTATTGAATAATTGCATACCATTAAAGGAAATTTGAGCTATAATCCTTGATGGGCATATTCTGGGTATGCAAGTACTTCCTGTAAATTTTGAGTTTCGTTCAACCAATTTATTCTCAAAACCTGAAACATCTACATACAAAAAGAAGCACAGGTCACTAATTATAATAAACTTCACCATTGGAATTGCTTCCACTAATTATAATAAATTTCACCCTTCGAATTACTTCTATTACAATTACAATACATTCATCTGCATTGGCATTTTCTACTTTTCGATGGGAAACAATCAACTTCCCAACATTTTTTAAATGATGTAACAATTCCTGTTATGGTTACTTTTCCATAGATATCCTGATATCTGTCCCCATAAACATTGCAAACTAAAAACCTAATAAACAATTTTATACCGAATATAGAAATAAATTTAGTATTTTTACCTATTATCGTCCAAATCCATGTTAATAGATAATTAATATTTCAGATTTTTGTCTTTTATTTTTAAATATATTTTTGGAACTGCTGGTTTTAGTAATTATTAAATTAAACGAATTAAAAAGTCAGAAACAATTAAAGAATTCTTAACCATAACCCTAAAAAAATACAAAAAAATCTCCTGTCAACTTTCTTTTTTTTTATTTATTCATAATTTTCCTGGTGACGTCACAGGTGGTATGCGCGAACTTTTAATAAATTAATAAATACGTTTAAATAAAATATACGACGGCCTCCCCATAAGAGCAATGAGAGGATTTACGTCCCAGTATTGAAGGAGGACAGAAAATCGAGTCGAATGGTTTCAAGACATAGGTTCATCCTTGTTTAGTCAAACCTCCTACAAACCAAGGATAGACTTATGTAGGAAATGCATTGAAATTCTATAGCCATCCTTCAATATCGGGACAGGAATTTAAGCGGTACCCTCCGTATACTTTATTTTAAACGTATTTGAGTCTACCCTACATTATATTTTTAGACGTCGAAAAACGGCTGTGTTATGTCTGACGCTACTTTAACATAACTGTCTAATTAGTTTAACTTTAAGAAATATACATTTATTTATTTACTCATTACAAACACCTATTGAGGTAGCTACATGCAAAGGCCCAAAGAAAACAAATACAATTACAATTACTTAAAACTAGACATGTACTACAAAAGTACATAAAAATAATATAAAATAAAGTATATATAATAATAAATAAAGTAAATAAGTAACAAAGTACATAACATTTAATTTATAAAATGTGCAATAAAAAAACAATGAAACCTATCACACCAGATTTGTCTCCTGATGCACCAACAAGATGCGCCTAAGTTCGCAAACCTAATGCTAAATATATGGGGAATTGTGTTCCCAGACAACATATCATTACAAATGGTGAGCATAAACGTGAATGGCGAGGGGCTTCCACCCTCAATGTAAAAAAGATTAAACTAACTCACTCTCAACCTAATCTTTGGTACCCTAAATTTGATGCTATTAATCAGACCACAGTCAGCATATTTTAAATTATTAAGAATGTTATATATAAAGATGACAGCATGTGTCCTTCTCCTAGAGGCCAGCGAAGTTAAATGAAATGTTTCCAACATTGATCTTAAGAGATCATTGTTGGATACATGTTGTTTCTTTTAATGTAAATATAACGAAGGAAACGTTTTTGAACCTTCTCAATCTCGTTACTGTGAGTGTAACAATTGGGAGACCAGATATTTGACGCTTATTCAAGATGCGGTCTTACAAGAGAGGTATAAAGTCTTGTAGTTGATTGTATATCGAAATCTTTACTATTACGCATAACAAAACCAAGAATCCTATATGCCTTATTAATCAGGTAGTTGTAATGATTGTTAAATTTAAAATTGTCCTGAAAAATCACTCCTAGGTCTTTAACTTCCTTACACCTCACAACCTTACAATTTCCAATGTAATAGTCTTCAATGACTGTATTAATCTTCCGGGAAAAAGAAACAACACAACACTTTTTAGTATTAACAAGCATCTTGTTCTCCTTAAACCAGTCCAGAGCCAAGTTCAAATCAGTTTGGAGAGCCCTAGTATCATCAATGTTATTAATTGGTTTAAATAATTTAAAATCATCCGCAAACAACAGCCCCAAAGACACCCTCAGACTCTCAGGCAAATCATTAATAAAGGTTAAAAACAAAAGAGGGCCTAATATACTGCCCTGGGGTACCCTGGAGGTGGCAACATATTGATTGGAATACACATTAATCATACATTAATTTCCGTCAGTTAAAACAAAAAAAAATCTCAGAAATTTGCCAAAAATGGAAACTTATCCTACATCACAGAAAATTGATATGATTCTATTACTTGGTGACTACAGATATTCCTTTTGCTAATTTACGTGAAATATACTTTCGGCAAGATGGGAATTCCCCTCACAACTTCACAACATAAAAATATTCGAATTTTGTTAAATTATTATTTCTCAAATCAATGAATTACTAATAAACCCTCATGATGGCCTCTCTGACTCTCGTATTTGTCCGTTTTCGATATCTGATTTTGGGGATTTTTGAAATATGAAATATATCGTGGCAACTACAACAATGTCGAACACCTGGAAAATGCTTTATTAATACAAGCTTTTAGATATCTGCAAACCCATCCCGTTATAATAAATTCCATTATATAAAAAAAGAAAAATATATTCAGCGATTCAGTGGTAAGAGTTCAAAAGAAAAATATAACAATCCCAAATAAAATTTTAATATGTGTATGACTATTTTAGTAAATACCATTTTGGATTTCTTTGTTATTTATCACTGCCTACTAGTAAGAAAATGATATATTTTAAATATTGCGGTAAATAATGAAAATAAATATACAGTAATATATACTTCTAAGAAGCTCATAGCAAGACAGGTCAGATGATTTATAAATATACAGTGTGTTCCATTTGAAAAAACATAAATATAGTTCATATCGAGGGGTAAACCGCAGAGGAATTATGGTGTACACTATGAAGGAATTCTACAGGAATTCCAAGGAATTCCAAGGAATTACGAGGAATTCCAAGGAATTCCATAGGAATTACTAGGAATTCCAATTATTTCCGTAAGAATTCCAATGAATTCCAAGGAATTCCTTAGAAATTTAGAGGAATTCCACAGGAATTAAGAGGAATTACAAGCAACTTTATAAAAAATTAACGAACATTAGTAAACCATGAATACTATAATAGGTAGTACTAAATTTAAAGAAAAACGTTTTGCAGACGATTTTTTACTATCCGTTTTTCATTTTCGCTTCCAAAATTTCCCAATATCAAATATCTGCAGGTTAGATATTCTTTTAATTTAATATTGTACCCTCGATTATATATCTAAAATATTTTCCAATAGTACGGCCGAACCACCCCCGAGAGATCTACTTATAACGTTCCCTGATTTCGCCATTTTAAAGAAATCCTCATAAGATTTTTTTATTCAGTACTCAGAAAGTGTAAAGTTGATTTTTTCATTTCCTCGGAATAATACCTAGGTATATACTATAGGAAATTAATACAACTTTAGGTGCACTTCATCAATGATACCATGCGTAATCTTATGGAATTTACTGGTGATCGTATTATGACGTGCAACTGAAGTTTTATTAATTTCCTTTCCTATAGATACGAGTATAACTAGGTACCTATCATTTTCAAAAAATCCCGAGAAAAATTAATTTTAATAAGTAAGTGCCGACATATTTCCAGTATTTTTACCTCATGATCCCCTATTAGTCCTAAAATTTAACTTAAAAAACGTAAATCTCGTAATAGTACTTTTTATTGTTAGATCTAGTACTTATAGAGACATTAGACATTTATAAAAATCACGAGAAAATTCATAGCGGAACTGCGAAACCGAGGTGGCAACGCTGGTTCAGACTGAAAGAGTTAACGAGTTCGTACCAAGGAATTCCAAGGAAGATCTTGAATGATTGACCTTGACCTTGAAGACCAGGAATTCCAAGGAATTCCGAAGGAATTACGAGGAATTCTGAGGAATTATTTGAGTAAAAGGAATTACGGTGTACACTTTTCCCTCTGCGGTTTACCCCTCGGTTCATATTTTCAAAAATATTTTTTTCGTAGAAAAACAGACTACGCCACTGTATTCTACGTAAAAAGTGCTACAAGAATCAGTTTTCACCTTCTCGTTATCATTCACAATAACGGAGATACGGGAACTGTCCCAAATTGCAAAATTTTCGAAAAGAGCCTGTTGCTCAGAAACGAAGAGGGCTATGAAAATTTTGTTAACAGCATCTTCCGTTTGAACTGAGATACCCTATGATTTCAACTAAAATGGGACACCCTGTACAGAATGATAAGTGCTTAGACAAGGAAAGAGAGGGGAGAGCTAACACGCATATTCTTCAGTGAAAAATTTTTGAGGCCAAAATTTGATCGGCGGCCATACTTTGGTGACAAGATTTCGAGGTGACACCAAGCGAATTTTTATGCTTTTTGTGAATACTGTTTGGTTTTAAATTTATAAACTGTGTTGTTTAGTATGGTGAAATGTTCAGCGTATGGCTGCAAAGGTCGAAGTGAGAAAAAAGTGGCTGGAATTACATTTTACAGGTAAAAATCGACACACAACTTTTGTTATGTGGTCATAAAATATACATTTTTTTCATTATAAAAGTAAAAATATGTAAAATGCTTTTAATATGTCTTGTACCACATCCTAACAAAACTATTTTTAATAATTCCAAGTAATATTTTCAATATCCTGTATTATAATTAATGTTTGAAACTATAAATAATGCTACTCAGCATGGATTTCTCCAGTGGCGTAGGGAATTATAATTAGAGAAATACAATTTCTGCAATAAACATTTTTTTTACATATTTTACATGTAAAAAAATGTATAAAGTATTGTTATCAAATAGTAAAATAATTGAAAACTATAAAAAAAATGAAAAATTCTGGTGATAAAAAATCTATATGTATAGTTGTTATATAAAACTTAAATTTACCTGCCAAGATTTGCTGGGGGTGGACAAACTTGTGGTGGGCTACTTGTTACTATATTTTTTTAAATAATCTTTCAAAAAATTTGCTAATTTAGGTGTATAATAACTAGCGATGGGAACTATCGAATGAATTAGACTATCGAATGGTTACTGAATGAATGATTTCAACTATCGAATGGTTTCATTCGAATAAAATCATTCATTCAGTTGTATACTAAAGCATATGTGACAACCTCGCCGTGCGACTAAATGGTTATCGTTAAGCCACGACTATCGAATGCTTTTGATAAATGAAATTTAGTATTCGTTTGATTTTTGTCTGCATCAGTGCATTATTAGTTCTTCCAAATTTTTATAACTTGCCTTCTAAATACTGTGCTATTTTTGCGTTTATTAAAATATTTAAAATACTAAAGCAGTAGTGTTTTTTTTAATTAACGATTGTGTACGTCTGCAGGTGGTCAATATTTTTCCGAAAATTTGTGTGATTTTCCGATCTTTCAATTATTTAATTTTATACGGTATATGGTCTATTTTTTTAATGGGAAATTTTGAGAAGTAACAATTTTTAAGAGAGATGAGGTGAACTTACAATTAATTTTAAAAATACATATGTATTTGTATTTTAGATGTTTTAGTAATATGAATTAGTTGAACTTAATAATCATATAATAAGTAATGTGGTAATGTGGTTAAGTAAATGGTTATCGAACTCAAATTTTGGGATGAGAAAATTAAATTGATTGATTAAAGTTTTACACGTGCCAATTTAAAAAAAAAGTTAACGATATTTG
Organism: Sitophilus oryzae; assembly: GCF_002938485.1. Lineage (NCBI taxonomy): Eukaryota > Metazoa > Arthropoda > Insecta > Coleoptera > Curculionidae > Sitophilus > Sitophilus oryzae. Next base: position 777,783 of record NW_022146169.1, read on the forward strand.
TATTTTGTTTATGCTAATTCTCTTACATGTAGATTTTTGCGGAGAAATATTTCATTTATTTTTTAAAGTAAATGCCAGTAAAAGCAAATATTATTTTTAAATACTAATACAAAGTAATAAAAAGTAATACACATATATAATTTTGATTTCTAATTTTTTATTTATATTTTTCTTCTATTACACTGCATGCTTAGAAACTTAATAAATGTTTATATTTCATGATTTTAAAATTTGTTGTTAATATAACAAATTAGTTCTGTAATTATTATTATTTAATAAACCAACGTTGCCAAAAAATTTAGAGACTATTATTTTTAAACAGGATCTAATATAAATAATTTTGACTTCTAATTTGTTGTTTATATTTTGCTACTACTTAAAAAAATGTTTATATTAAATGATTTTAAATTTTGGTGTTAATAGGTATAACAAATTATTACTGTTATTATTATTTATTAAACCAGTTTTGCTTAAAAACATTAAAAATTATTTTCCTATATCAAAAATAAAAAGTATTATTGCAGTGTAACAACAGAATATTAATAAAAAAACATGCAAAATATATATAACTATAATACCAAAGAATAATATTCTTTGCTAATACCCACTAATACGAATATACGGCAACAGCGCCGTTCATAATGTATTTTCTGTGTAAATACTAGCACCTCAATAAAAAAAAATAATGTGTCCTTATCTTTATCTGACTCAAAATCAAAGATGCCGGCTTTTTTCATACCATTGCCACCGACCGCCGGCCGACCGCTGTCGGGTTTCTAGGAAAGAAACCTACGTCGCCGGGCGACAACTAAAATACAGTTTATATTTTATTATAATCGATCCTGACGAATAAATGAATTTTACAAATTAATGAATTTTACAAATGAATGAATTTTATAAATGAATGGTTTTTGCTGCCGAATTAATATATTTCAAGGCATATGACGCATCTATTCGATATTTTTATTCGAATAGTTTTCGACGAATGTTTTCTTACTAGCTATCGAATTATTCGAATGAATTGCAACTATCGAATGTTTCGATAGTATTCATTCGATAGTTCCCACTACTAATAATAACAGTTTCAGTAAGTAATTAATAAAAATTTAAAAATAAATAAAATAATACAAATCTTCTAGAATTGTTTATTTTTTTGTGGAAAATTAGAATATTCTTATGATTGAAGGTAACAAATATTAAAAATTACATTATTCATTGAATCCGTACGCAAGTGTGAAGGGGTTTGGCTAGATTCATTATTATACCGTATGATCGAAAAAAAACCGACGTCCAGTTGGCTTGTAAATGACGATCGACGACATTCCCCATATAATTTTACATATAAAATGACAGCGATCTTCATTTCATAGCCATCGTTGACGCCGTCTTTTTTCGATGTCGTTTTGTATAGTTTTTATGTCATTTTATATGTAGAATTATATGGGGAATGTCATTGATCGTAAGTTATACGGTATAATAATGAATTTAGCCAATCCCCTTCACACTTGCTTACGGATTCAATCATGGGCGCCGGAAGAATGAAATTTAGGGGGGGGCAAGGTAAAAATGAATAAAAAATTGACATTTTTGGTAATTATTGGGAAAACTGGAAATCGTCCGATGTTCACCAAAATTGGTATACACCCTATTTTGAAGTCGTAGATTACGAATCTGAACTTTTTTCTTGGCGGTCTCTTACCGTTTTTCAGAAAATGGAAAATAATTTCAATATCGAATTTTTCTTAATTTCTCATATTTTTAAGGTTTTCTAGCACATATTTTGTTAGGTATTCAATAATCAATAATGTTTTTGCTATTTTCTGTTACTTTTTTAACCAATTCTATGCATAATAGAGGAAAATTTGCTAAAATAAATTTGTAAACAATCTGAAAATGTTAGGTTATAGCTTTGTTCGTTCTTAGTTATTACCGATTTGAACCGTCCAAGAACTCTGCAGCTCATGCGCAAATGAAATAATGTCTTCATATTTTCTTCTGCGCATACGCATCACAGTTCTAGGACGGTTCAGAATCGGTAATAAGAGAAACCCGAAGTAAGCTTACATGTTTCTGGCATTTAAAGCAACGCTGCTAATGCTAAACCTAAATTTAGCGTGTTTTTTCGCTCATTCTCGAATTACGAAAGGCGGTCGCCAGAAGAACGGCTCCTTCCAATAACTGATATTTTACCAACAAGATCTGACTATTTATACCCACGAAGTTGCACAAAAGAGTTTTGATTGCATTGGTTACAACTTCCATGCAGAGGGTGTTAATCTTTTGTTGTTATATTATATCAAAAAAAGATTAACCCCCTCCGCAAAGAAGTTAAAACCAATGCAATCAAAACTCTTCCGCGTAATTTTGTGGATATAGGTGTATATTTAATTATTGTCGATCTCATAATAGGTAATTTATTTAAAATCCCTAATCACCCGAAAAAATAGAAGATATGGCAACGTTGTAAATTTTCAAATTTCTAGATTAGGTCTAGAATATATTTGTCTCTCTTATTACATAGGATAGAGAAAGAAGGATATATCAAATGTCAAACTTCCATCTGGTCTCAATTTTCTTTGCTATTTTGTGAAATCTGTGCTATTTTGTTAAGAAAAGTGTTTTTCAGTAAAATGTTGGACATTTTTCTATCCCCAATCAAGTGTGGCTTTTAGATAAACTTTTAGATAATATAATGAAAACATAGTGAAATTATTACTTTATAGGGCCGAAATAAAGAAAAATTCAATGTTGAAATAATTTTCCGTTTTTCTGAAAAACGGTAAGAAACCGCCAAGAAAAAAAAAAGTAGATACGTAATCTACGACCTCAAAATAGTGTGTATACCAATTTTGGTGAAAATCGGACGATTTCCAGTTTTCCCAATAATTACCACATTTTTTATTATTTTACAGGTAACACCTAAAAATTTCATAATAATAATTATTTTTTTACAGATGGATGTAATGATGGAAGATAGCTTTTATTTTTATTGTTTCAGTGATCCAGGGGGGGGCAAATGCCCCCTCTTGCCCCCCCCTGTCCGGCGCCCATGGATTCAATGAATAATGTAATTTTTAATATTAATTTGTAAAATTGTCATTTCCAAACAAACAAGACGCCGGTTTTTTTCAATCATACGGTAATATGTATATACACATTTAAAACATATATATTTACATTATTTTTTATTTAATTATGCATTATACACACGTTAATAAATAAATAATTGTCTTGATAATCAGTCCACTGTGACTGTTAAATAAATTTTGCATTATCTACTTAGATATTTTAATATTATAAAGGTGAGACTATAAAATACAAAATTGTATATGAATTACTCAAAAATGAACGATATATTAGTTTACGTTTTAATAAATATTTTGTATCGTCTGGGTACAAGCTAATTTCTGATGCTACGCCATTGGAGAATTTCGTGTGGTGACAAGTGGCCTCACTTTCAGCTGCCGTGTTACTTGTCCCCTCTCTTTCCTTGTCTAAGGATAAGTGATGTTTTTTCCGTTTAATCTTCGTTATTTGTAACCGATTGACATCTCATCTACCTTCTACTTTCCTCCAAGTTTAAAAAGGCCATTTCCCATTCCGATCACAAGCACCTAAAAAGTTAATCTCCTTATTTTGTCGATAACATTTTCCGATTTATTCGGGCACGTATCCCACTGCTACACAATACGGGGAGCTTTATCAAATTTGCCCTGTAAAAGCAAAAAGTATTTTCGGCAAAGTAATAAAAGCCCACGGGGAATATTCGGAAAGAAGCGGTAATCAGTACTATTACGTCAGAAGCAGTGACAGCTTTGATGGAAAGAAATTGAACTGTGTTTATATTGTTGAGCTTTATTATGAAAATCTGTTATACCTAGAAATCGAACTATTTTGGTGAGGTGGTGTTATACAGAGTGGTCCGAACTGTATTCCGGAAACTTCGGCAACATATTCTGCAGATAAAGATGATTAAAAAAGTTCATATAAATGTATGAATATCGGCGATTTTTACAAGAGAAATTTTTTACGTAAAAAACGTCGTAAATGTATATTTTTTCACTCAGAAGTTTTATACAGGTATGAAGGAAAAGTTATTACCTCTCGAAACAGTTACAACACATGTAGGTGGCGCTCCCCTGCAAATAGTAGTCATATGGACATCAAAATCAAATTTCTCATGTCAAAAAACAACCAGACACCGATTTTCATCCAAATATTGACGTTACCTCAGAAATTATTTGGAAAAAACCGAAATAAAAATGAAACTTCTACACCCTGTATCTCCTCTATGGATGTTGGCAATCATGTTGGTCCATATAATCCTATTGACAGCCGCGCTGAATAAATGTACGGTCGTCATTCCCGTCCACTGTCTAATATTTTTCACTCATGATGTTCGTCGGCGTCCCTGACTCTTCTACTATCTATTTTGCCCTGCAGTATTAAGGTTGATTCTCACTATACCTTCAATATCAGCTCCCTTCCGTTTCCCTTCCGTTTACATAAAATATATTATATCATGTAAATGAATAGGACAATGCAAACTATCCGTTCCGTTTCCCTTCCGTTCCATATCGTTTCCTTCCATACATATTTTTGGCGGACGGACTGAAGCGTATCGGAAACAGCGTTGTCAAGTTCTTATATTTGTACCAGTTCTGTTAAAATTTTGCTGATATTTATTTATTCTTTCACCTCTTAAATAAATCTATTACCTTTTTCAAAAGATACAAAATTTTAAAATAAAACTTTCGTAATGATATAAATTGTACAATAAAAAGTATGGAACTGATACGGAACGGAAGCTTACGTATAGTGTCAATACAATAAAAATACGGAACGAATATGGAATGGATATGGAATGGAAAAGGAAGGTATAGTGAGAATCAACCTTTAGTTGGCTAAGTTGGTATTTATCATTACGCATCACATGCTCATAGTGATGGGCAAAACTGTTATTTTTAGATAACAGTTGAAACTGTTATAGTGATTTATAAAAAAACAGCTTAAAATAACAGCTTAAAAATAACAGGTTTATTTATTTTATTGCTAAATATCTGAAAGAGTATGAAGCGGTCACCGTCAGACGTATTAACGCAGTTGCAAGTTGCAACAATGACATGCTCGGTGGTAGTATTTCCAGGGTGTCAAAACATTTCTAAATATCGATTGTTATCTAAAATACCTCTCTAAAAACGGTCGTTGTTTACAAATAAGCGCTGTTTACAAATTGCGATATAAAAAAGCCAAAATTCCGCCACTCGTCTATACGTATACATTCCGATCTACCTACGCCTTGCCCCTCGATCGGCGTAGATCCTGAATTGCGTAGCAGTGTACAGGGTGCATCTCACTCGACGGGCGAGAAGCTCTTAGTTATAATTTTACCATTTGCGGTCAAAAAATAGCAATATAAGAAAATGTGTAGTATATTCTTCATAAGTAAAAACCAACTACACACTAGAGTTCGAATTAATTTTACACTTAAACTAGCGTGACTTCGTTCGCGTCGAATTAATAATTTGTAATGGTGATGATAAAGCAAAGCAAGAATTTCTATTAACATACAAACTGGATAAAATTTTCTCACATTTGCCAAAAATAAGCTTTAAACGTCGAGCAGTTTAAGCAGAATCGTGGTTAATCAATTACTCAACTTTTTGGAACACCCTGTATTATTTTTTAAAAAATTTCAAGATATGTAAAAAAACAAAATAAATTATGCGTGTCCAAGCGTTTTCCCGAAAGACTAACCGTTTTTTAAATAACAAATATTGTAATATTTGAGGGGCTTTTCACCCTCTTGGAATTTAAGATTCGAGAAACCCCTCCTTATTGAACCTCAACCCCACAGTCAATCCGTTTGCCAAAAATCAGCTTTAAACGTCAAGCAGTTTAAGCAGAATCGTGATTACTCAATGGTCACATTTTATGAAACAGCCTGTATATATTTTTAAAAAATCTTAAAATATGTAAAATAACGAAATAAAACATACGTGTTTAAGAGTTTTTCCGAAAAACTCACCGGTTTTTAAATAAAAAATATTCTAATATTTGAGGATGGTTTCACCCCCTTAGAATTCGAGTTTCGAAAAATCCCTTCTTATCGAACCTCTACATCCTAAAGTCAATCCGTTTTCCAAAAATCAGCTTTTTACGTCAAGGGCTTTAAGCAGGATCGTGATTAATCAATGACCAGATTTTTCAAAACACCCTGTATACATTTTTAAAAAATCTTAAAATATTATTCTGAAAATTTTTCAGAATAAATAAATACCTAAATATTGAAACTTAATAACGTACTGAAACATACAGCGCCATAATATCTCGATCTCCGCCCGTTATGCTCGTAACAGGTTGAAAAACAATATATCTAAAACAACTGATGCGTTATTCTCCAACCTGTTTCGAACTTCTATCGACAATCGACCGATGCAGCAGCGTTCCTTTCCCACTCCGATTATCTCGACCCTCACCCTGTTATGCTCGTAACAGGTTGAAAAACAACGTATCTAAAATGACTGCTTCTCCAACCCGTTGCGAGCCTTCATCGACAATCGACCGATGCAACAGCCTTCCTTTCCCACTCCTGTTATCTCGACCGCCAGGCGTTATGCCCGCAACTGTTTCAAAAAACCTGCTTCTTTTATATCCTATTATTTTTAAGCTGTTCTAAGCCCAATACGACCGTCGACGGGATCGACCGAAGCAGCTACGTTCGCCGTAGCGCATTCCTACTCCGTTGTCCGTTGTCTCGCCGCCTGTATCGATGGTTGATGTAATAACATGTTTTCCATCCATACTAGTTGTTTTTTGGAATTGCTTCGAGCAGCATAGAATTTTGGGGCGGTGCAGAGCGCCGACTTCGTTTTTCGTTTCACGAGCGGCCGATCTCTACGTGTCGTTATTTTATATCTGTTATTTTTTAGAAGTAGTAACGGTTGCGTTATGTTATTTCTAAATAATTGTTATAAAATAACAGATAGTTATATAACAACCCATCACTACATGCTCAAGGTATGCCATTTTTCTCACTTTCACGCTATGTATAATTTCTAGTTCCTTTTGCATTCTTTGGATCACGGTGTTGTTTGTGACATAGTAAGTGTATGAAATTTTTCACATTTCAAAGGCTTCCAAGCATTTAGATGTAGCATCTGTCAAGGTCCAAGCTTCCACTCCATATAGGAGCGTGGAGAATACGTAGCACCTTAGGACCTGTGTTCAGCAATATTCAGGTGCATATTGCATAGGATCTTTCTAAGACGGTTAAAGACGGTTCTGGCTTTTTCTATGCGGCAGCTGATGTCTCGTGAGTGATCCCATTCCTTGTTCAGGCTACAGCCAAAATACGTGATTGTATCTGTTGTTTCCAAAGTTTCCTTATTGATCCTAAATTGGTGGTTGGCCCTAAACTGCCTCATAATTTTGACTATTAGAATTTTGGTCTTCTTGCAGTTAAGCCTCATACCATACATATCACATGCCTCTACTATTATTTGAAATGTTTTTGTGTCAAAAGTTCAACAGAGACTATTTTATCGTCACTTTTTCGCAGAAATATTTATGATTAATTTAAAAAAATAAACATTTCCCAAATTTATTATGTCAGTCAAATAATTATCAACACATTTTTTGTCAGTAATGAAATGTATTGACTATTTTCACTCTAAATATTTTGAGAACGGTTGCTCGTAGCGATTTTTCACGGAAATGTACATTTTTTCACTCAGTAGTTTTATACAGGTACGGATAAGAAGTTATAACTTTTCAAACCAGTGAAAACACATGCAGGTGGCGCCCCCTACAAATAGGATTCATTATTAGTTGACATTAAAATCAAATTTCTCATGTCAAAAAACTTCCAGACACCAATTTTCATTCAAATATTGACGTTATTTCAGAAATTCTGTGAAAAAAAATCGAAATAAAAATGAAACTTTTACACCCTTATCTCCTAAACTAAGCATCTTAGGACATACATTTATACGAACTTTTTTACTTATTTTTATCTGCAGAATATGCTGCCGAAGTTTCCGGAATACAGTTCCGACCACCCTATATATCAACCAAGGTGTAAAGGAAAAATTTAAGATCTTTTTAAAACTATAGAATTTCTCCAACGATTTATCCTTTTTAACTAATTTAACTAGAGTATATCCACAGAAACAATAGAAGCAATAATTTAAAATGCCACACGATATAATATAATGTTACTATTAGGTAGCAACATAATGATATCATATCGTATAATTAAACACTTTTGAGATGCTTTGATAAGCGTCCTATAGAATGTATTTAATTAATAGTGTGGCTTGTATAGTTAAATGAACTAATAGCAGCCACTTAATGCCCAATATTACTAACACTAACCTAATTATCGTCGGATCTGAATATTATATCCCATAACCTAGTTAATTGAGTAGTTTCACACTGGAAAGTATTCTACAGAATGCAGCGATGAATAGACCGTTTGATTTGGGTTATTAGTAAAAATAGATTGATTAACTGTGTTAATATTTTATGATTATCAATTAATATAATTATTCTTATTATAGACTTGCATTTTCATAATAAATTTTCTAAATTTTCTTTTTTTAAATATTTTTTGTTGATATTATTTTTTTTTGTTTCCTTTATTTTGTTATTTTACAAACGTTTATTTAACTAAAATGCTCCTATAGGAGGCTATTATTACTTTTTTTGGACCAAGATGATCTTCAATAATTTTGAAATTACAGGTACACAAGATTTCGGTCAGATGTATCAGAGACCGTTATCAAGTGTGATTAGGCTAGAACTGACTGTGAAGATGGCAACAATTTCAACTACTTCAAATTTATACTATTACGTCAAAAGCAACTTTTTTCCAAAGCCTGCCATGACTTCACTGAGGCATCGTTTCTTGTTCACTCGTATTAATATCTTAATTGTTAGATATTAATGCATCTGGTATTATGGTATCCTGGTATATCGTCGATTTTAAAATAAACTAACTGTTTCTATCTTATTTTTTTGTTAGAATGGGCATAATCAAGAGGGCTACTGATACCGTGTTGTAAAAATAAGGTAATTAAGGGCTTATTTTTTGGTATTTATTATAATTTTGCTAATATCTTCGGTTTGAAAGAAGATATCAAGATGCGGTTTTCGCTGACTTTTTAAGCTTTTACCACTCTTTACTATCAGCTAAAATTACATATATTATCGTATTTAATTATTTTGAAAAAAGGCGCTTTGTCTGTTAAGTTGTAAGAAAACGCCCCCTAGCGTCTACGTTCAAAACTTTATTATTGTTATTTTTATGACATAATATAGAGTAAGAAACGCGCTTTTAAACGAGTCTTCGTTTGTTGGATTCTGATCATCCAGTCCGGAGTTATTAACATTTATATAAAGACATATCTAACCTTCCCCCACCACTTTATTTTAACAGATAGGGGAAAATAGTTCTTACAAAAAAAAAATTAAAATTTACTGAAGATTATGAAGCTATTATTTGTAGTAGTCATTATCTAGGCAAAATTATATAAACATTCTATTTCCTTATTTTCCATAGCAGTTGCGCCCTCTAGCGGCCGTTTTACAAACTTGAAATTAATTTCCAGCAATTTGTCATAGCCCCATTAGTCATAAATATTTTTCCGTAGGCTTTACGGCTAATACTTTCCGAGATACAGCCGAGAGCTATTCTTAGTGGGACACCCTGTACTATCTCTATAACTAATAATAATAATAAAATATACTAAAATACATTTCTGAAACAAGTTAATTTCGTAAAGACTACAATAAAATTGAATTAAAAAAGAGTGTGCGATATCCGTTAAAAACAAAGAATAAATGGAGAACAAAGGTGTAACTTAAATCACAAAAAGGTAAACAAAGGGAGAACCATTTAAGATTTTTCTCCTTTGACTTGAGAAAGGGGCTTCTGGTTTGTTTTAATTGCTTTCTTTCCTTGACTTTGGAGTGGATCGAGTGCAAGATAAACTGAGTCGAACTTTTATCTAACAGTATTAATTGGCTTTTATATATCCGAGGCCAAGTTTCGTTTAATTTGGTCATTTCCTTTGTGTGCTAGGTTAGGTTAGCTTTAAGATCCAACTTTTTAAATATTACTGGTCACTTATAAGGTCTATATGGTTCTAAATTATACTTTTTTGATCAACATTTTCTTGAATCTATTAACCAATTTTTTTATACTATGCTAGAGAATCTTGTTACTATAAATATCGAGATTGAGAATGATAATGTAATATAATTTCTACACAATTGTTTTTTAACTTTCTATTTCCGGTAATAGATTTTTAATTTTTAATAGAATTTTGCCAGTGGGTGAATATACAGGGTGGCCCATCGAAAACGTTCCGCAAAACATAACGGCCAGGGTTATTTTTTTTCAGAAAAATTCAAAAACACGTCAATTTTGTTTGTGAGGGACAACTTTTGCCCCAAAAATGATTGCAAAATCTTTAACCCTCTAAGCGGGGGTGTCATCCCCCAATTTTTTTCAAATGGGAAGGGGGGTCAAGTGGTACCGCAATCAAAAGGGCTTTCTATTCTCTATACTTTCCTGCTTCGTTTTTGAAAATCGGTGGAGACATTGAGAAAATATGAAGGATTGAAATTTGAAAAGTTTATTTATATATTTATCACAGTAAATGATAAGGATAAATTCCTTCGACTAATTTGCTGTTTTTTCTTATTATTTCTAGATGTTTACGCTTTTTTTCACTTGCCGCAAGGTTGAACGATCAGGTGCGGTAGTTGCTAGATAGCTGTTCTGTGACTTGTGCGTTGAAGTTCTTCTCAATATCGTTAAACTTTTTAAAATGTATGGTGTACTCACTTGCAGAAAAAGCGGAAATAATCGAACTTTATTTTGAAAATAATGAATATGGCAATCGGGTTGCGCAGATATTCAATGAACCTGACAAACACCCTTATGGCAAAATTGTTCGCGAGTTAGAAGCAACATTTCGCGAAACTGGTTCCGTTATGAATAAAAAGAGGCAGAGGGAAAATCCTATAGTAAATGAAGCTATGGAGGTACTCGTACTGGGCCAAGTTGCTATGGATAGTACGCTGAGTACAAGAAAATTAGCCAATGAGACCGGCGTGAATCGTACAAGCCGTCCAAAGGATATTAAAAAACACAAGTTCCACCCGTACAAAATTCAGCTGGTACAAGAACTCAACGAAGAAGTTTTAAAATAAAGTAAAATAAAGTTTATTTTTAAAATAAAGTTCGATTATTTCCACTTTTTCTGCAAGTGAGTACACCATAATTGTTAAAAAGTTTAACGATATTGAGAAGAACTTCAACCTTGTAGCAAGTGAAAAAATGCGTAAATATCTAGAAATAATAAGAAAAAACAGAAAATTGGTCGAAGGAATTTATCTTTATCATTTACTCTGATAAATGTTTAAATAAATTTTTCAAATTTTAATCCTTCATATTTTCTCAATGACTGGATCGATTTTCAAAAATGAAGCGGAAAAGTATAGAGAATAGGAAGCCCTTTTCATTGCGGTACCACTTGAACCCCTTTCCCATTTGAAAAAAATTGGGGGATGACACCCCCGCTTAAAGGGTTGAAGATTCTGCAATCATTTTTGGAGCAAAAGTTGTCCCCCTCACAAACAAAATTGACGTGTTTTTGGATTTTCTGAACCTGGCCGTTATGCCTTGCGGAATGTTTTCGATGGGCCACCCTGTATACAGGGTCGGTCCCTATAAGTGGTGGCACATAAAAGTTTCATTTTTTAAAATAGAATCCCCTGTATATTATTGCATATTTCAATTATTCCTTCAATTCTAAGCAAAAATCGAAATACACACAATGCACTTTAAACCAACCGTTTCCGAGTTATTGACTTTTGAAAATATCACTTAAACAATTTGATTTAATTAATTTCGATATGTTCAGTTTAAGTATACAGGGTAAAAAAATAAGACAAACAACCTACTCTAACTTCTTTATAAGAGAAAAAGTACGAGAAGTCGTGGCTCCAATTAATATACAAAATTAATCCCATATATTTTCTTCCTCAAAAATAATGCCGTATAAATTTAAAAATCAACGAGCCAAAAAGGTGAAAAGTATTCAAGGAAGTGGTCGTTTCTCATTTGTGTATAATGGATTCCGGACTGGAGCTGAAGAATGACTTTTCTGTTGGCGTTGTTCGTAATTTTTAATTTGCTACGAATTTCTTGGAGAAGTTCGAGGCGCTGAGAAAATAATTTAAGAACATTATGCGGTAAGAAAACAAAGGGCAAATTTTCTACTGACTGCATAAATATACTATGCATTTTAGCTCCATAATTACATTATATCTTGGTATAATGTTTAACTGAATCCTGATAAATTATTAAAAATATTTTTAAGTAATTAACTAGATATATAATTGTTTTAAAAAGCCAAATTATACTTCAGAACAAAGTTTACAAACATATACGGGTTTGCTATAACCTGTAATGTTAATATTAAATGAAAAAAAGTTTAAAAAGGGAGTCAAAATTTAAATTTTTATCTCTGACATTAGTATATATTTTTATATACAGGGTGGCCCATCGAAAACGTTCCGCAAGGCATAACGGCTAAGGTATTCTTTTTTTCAAAAAATCCAAAAACACGTCAATTTTGTTTGTGAGGGGGACAACTTTTGCCCCAAAAATGATTGCAAAATTATCAACCCTCTAAGCGGGGGTGGCATCCCCCAACTTTTTTCAAATGGGAAGGGGGGTCAAGTGGCGCCGCAATGGAAAGAGCTTTCTATTCTCTATATTTCCCCGCCTCGTTTTTGAAAATCGGTCGAGTCATTGAGAAAATATGAAGGATTAAAATTTGAAAAGTCTATTTAAACATTTATCACAGTAAATGATAAGGATAAATTCCTTCGACCAATTTGTTGTTTTTTCTTATTATTTCTAGATGTTTACGCATTTTTTCACTTGTGACAAGGTCGAACGATCAGGTGCGGTACTTGCTAGATAGCTGTTCTGTGACTTGTGCGTTGAAGTTCTTCTCAATATCGTTAAACTGACCCACAATAGAATTTCCAAAAATACCAGCCCACACGTTCAATTTCTGAGGGTTTTGTGTGTGCACCTCGTGAAAAACCCTGGGGTTGTCCTCAGCCGAATACCGACAGTTGTGCTGATTAACTACACCGTTCAAAAAGAAAATACACTCATCTGAAATACACACATTAAATAGGAAATTATTATCATTCGCCACTCGTTCACTCATAGTTTCACAAAATTGCAAGCGACGATTAAAATCGTCTTCGTTGTGTTCTTGTACCAACTGAATTTTGTACGGGTGAAACTAGTGTTTTTTTAATATCCTTTGGACACTTGTACGATTCACGCCGGTCTCATTAGCTAATTTTCTCGGCAACTTGCAATACGAATACCTCCATAGCTTCATTTACTACAGGATTTTCCCTCTGCCTCTTTTTATTCATAACGGAACCAGTTTCGCGAAATTTTGCTACTAACTAGCGAACAATTTTGCCATAAAGGTGTTTGTCAGGATGGTGTTCGTTGAATATCTGCGCAACCCGATTGCCACATTCATTATTTTTAAAATAAAGTTCGATTATTTCCACTGTTTCTGCAAGTGAGTACACCATAATTATTAAAAAGTTTAACGATATTGAGAAGAACTTCAACGCATAAGTCACTGAACAGCTATCTAGCAACTACCGCACCTGATCGTTCAAATTTGTGGCAAGTGAAAAAATGCGTAAACATCTAGAAATAATAAGAAAAAAACAGCAAATTGGTCGAAGGAATTATCCTTATCATTTACTCTGATAAATGTTTAAATAAACTTTTCAAATTTCAATCCTTCATATCTTCTCAATGACTCTACCGATTTTCAAAAACGAAGCCGGAAAGTATAGAGAATAGAAAGCCCTTTTCATTGCGGTACCACTTGACCCCCTTCCCATTTGAAAAAAATTTGGGGATGACTCCCCCGCTTAGAGGGTTGAAGATTTTGCAATCATTTTTGGGGCAAATGTTGTCCCCCTCATAAACAAAATTTACGTGTTTTTGAATTTTCTGAAGAAAAATTACCCTGGCCGTTATGCCTAGCGGAACGTTTTCGATGGGTCACCCTGTATATACATATACATTTTTATAATTTAATTTAATTTGTTTAAATACGCCGCCTTATAATTACTTATTTATTATTTAATTTGCTAATACTTTGCATACTTTGTATATTATTCTATAAAGAGGTGTTATATCTATTATTCTCATAACTAATTAGCTTATGATTCACCATTCTTTAATTTTGTAATTTTTGGTTTAAAGAATTAATTAACAAATAACTTTTTTATAGTCACTAAAAAATACTTGCTAGTTCATATTTAATTTGATTTTTAAACTCTCATCACATTTAATTACTTTATAAAAACCAGGATATTTTGAGAAATTAGTTTTAAGAACTCTAAGGGTCGTTCACGTAACACCTAACCTTCTTGGTGCTGTTGCTAAATTAGCACAAGGGCATATATTATACATATAAATATTAATTAATTTATATTACGCCTACATTTTGTCGTGAGTGGGCCCCAGGTAGACCCTGTGTCGTAATGTTTATATAAATTTTTAAGTATGAAGAGGGTTTACTTGGGTATATTAAGAATACTCCTTTATCTTGATGAATTTAAACGAATTTTCAAATGTAAAAATTACTCAATTATGTACTCTTATATTTGAATATATAAGCGATGCTACATAAACTTTTAGTCACGTGATTAAGCTTGACAGGTACAGCGTTGCCCACTTTTACATATTTTCATTTAATCAAAATATTTTAAGAAAGAAAAATAAGTTAATTACCTATAAATACAGGGTGGGCCACTGAAAACTTACAATGGCTATAATTTTTAAACCAAAAAAGGTATCAAAAAAATAAAAAATTCCGGTTATATAATATCGAGGGGGAATACATATGACGTATTTTTTGAACCACCCCGATCTACCCCTTAGGAGGCACCCCTACTCACTTGAAAATCTTAAATGGCAACACTCCACTTGTGGCGTCTTTTTGGAAAGCTCATGAAAAATGCTAAATGACGATCATAAAGTTTTTAGGGTGAAATTGAAAAACTACCCTTACACGTACAATTAGGTGGACATTAATGAAAAAGGTGATTTTTTCAGCATAAGTTACAAATTGGGACCCAGCTAAATGACGCAAATGAAGTATTTTTCAAACCACCCCAACCCACCCCTAGGTGGCACCCACTAACTTCTAATCTCAAGATAGCGATACCCCACTTGTGACACTTCTTTGGAAAGCTAATTGAAATTTCTAAACGTTCGTCATACAGAGTTCAACTTAATTACTGGTTAGTGACAAGAAATGTAGGTGTGACAATTTGAAAGAAATTTAAAATGATAATTTATTTTAATAATTGCTCAAAATGACAGCCGTTTTGTTCCATACAACAATACAAACGATTTTCAAATTCTTCTCTCACTTTTTGGAAAGTCTCTCTCGGAATATTTCGACATGCTTCAGTTCTCCTCTGCCGCAATTCTTGCAACGAACCTGGTTTTGTCTTGTAGACTATGGATTTAGTGTAACCCCACAAGGAAAAGTCTAAAGGAGTGAGATCAGGTGACCTTGGCGGCCACTCGATTAGACCCTTCTGCCAATCCATTGCCTTGGATAATATTTATCCAACCACCGCCTTGTGACAATAGAATAATGCGAAGGGGCTCCATCTTGCTGAAAGTGTATGAGGTCTTCATTAAGAGTTATAATAAATTTCTTTGTCCAAGCTTTTTTTTCTCGCAATGGTTCATGGATACAAAAATAATTCATTCTATTGATTTTAACACGTTTTGACATTTTTGTTTTATTTTTAGGCTCTATTTTTTTCGTTCTTTTTTATGACAGTCGTTCAGCATTTTTTATACGCTTTCCAAAGAGGTGTCACAAGTGGGGTATCGCTATCTTGAGGTTAGAAGTGAGGGGGGGCACCTAGGGGTGGGTCGGGGTAGTTTGAAAAAAACCTCATTTAGCTGGGTCCCAAATTGTAACTTATGCTGAAAAAATCACTTTTCTCATTAATGTCCACCTAATTTTTCGTGCAAGGGGTAGTTTTTCAATTTCACTCTAAAAACTTTATGATCATTTTTAGACGATGAATCTCTAGGGCGTTAAACTCAATGATTGCACAAAAATACAGTAAAAGGGGTTTATTTGGCGTAAATCGAGAACAAAATACAAAACAGCTGTTTACGCCAGGCGCACGCGGAACAAGTGAATGATCGGCGGCTGACAGGCTTCAGCGAGCATTGTGCGTCGACGGTGGCGCCCTCCCACCGATCGTCGCTGGTCACTTGCCGAACTACGGCCAATACTCGCGATCCCTATTATGCGAGCGACCAGGAGCGCGTGTGTTGACTGGTGATGCTAACAATCATCATTTAGCATTTTTCATGGGCTTTCCAAAAAGGCGCCACAAGTGGGGTGTTGCCATTTAAGATTTTCAAGTGAGTAGTGGTGCCGCCTTAGGGGTAGGTCGGGGTGGTTCAAAAAATACGCCATATGTATTCCCCCTCGATATTATAGAAACGGTATTTTTTATTTTTTTGATATCTTTTTTGGTTTAAAAATTATAGCCATTGTAAGTTTTCAGTGGCCCACCCTGTATATAAACAGTTATTATTTACACCAACAAAACTCACCCCCTTAACAGCACTTAAGAGACATAAAGAGCTATTACCACCGCTTTCATGTTCAAAATATTTTAATAAGGTTGTGATAAGTTTTTTGCAACAGCTATTAAGCTGTCTTATACACTTTGCACTAAAAGAGGTTTTAAAAAGCACAATGTTCAATTGCAAGTCTGTTGTTGTTACATTTTTAAGCTTAAAGTATCACAACACAATTAATTTAAACCAAAAACTCGTAATACAAAACTAAAGTGTCAATAACAAGGCAGATAAACAAAAATACAAAATATTGTTCTTGAAGAAATACAAAACAAATAAACGTGGGTGAAGCTCTCTCTTTTTACTGATTATTTTTAAGACGCTACACAGCTATATATTTCACTTTAAAAGATAAAAAGTGGCAAAGAATTAAATAATCCGCAGATGGAAATCATTCCCTCTGAAGCTTTTAACCTGATTAATATTCTTAAGAACTTAAGAAATTTATTTTTAGCTACCTATTTAGTTCAGCTCCCTCACTTTGCTAACGTACCGTAAATTCGAAAATAATTTTTATGATGGTAAATAGGTTGAAATGTAAAGAAAGCCACGTGGCATAAGTAATAAAACGCTTGAGAGAAATAGTCAAAGATTAATCAAACATTCTTAAGTTTATACTGTGTTTATATTTTCCGACATTTGAATTAAGAGACAAAAAAAAATTAAACAAATTCTAGGTATTTCACCACAGAATGTAAAATCTAAATATTATTAGAAAGTTACTTTTTGAAAAACACTACATAGAATCCAAATGTAAACTAGCTGGTCAATGACTTTTTACCAGTAAGGTGTTAACAATATTCTACCGGTTGTATAATTATATAATCACAATATTAATATAACTGATAAATGTAAAGAATGCAAGGTCGTTGAAAATTTGTGGCCAATATTAAGGAATGTGATAGAGTGAGACCCGTTTAGACATGGCTAAGAAAAATTTTATTGTATAAGTTTTAAAAGAATATTGAATTTTGTAATAACGTTTTGGAAATAACTTATACAAATAACTTTTCAAAGTAAGACAGATACAAATGTTTGGCAGTTCTACATCGCGGCAATAATATTTTTAATGTACAAATGAGAACACAAAATTTGGATAGTTTCAAAAATGTTTTACAGGAGAAAAGATGGCAAAAGATAAAATTTGATAAGGGAGATGTTTTTTTAAATAAAGTTTTTTTATGGGAGATTTTTTGATTTTGTTCTGCTGAGGCGCTCTTTCGTGTTAATAAAATTTATTTTACTAACACAGAGGAGAGTTTATTGAAATACATACTTACTTACTGCCATTACTCGCTGACGAGTATTTGACATGCATCAGAAGATGGTTACGCACGCGTTTCCTGTCGTGAGCTTTTCTGTGACTGAAAAGCCCGATACGTGATGTTATCTCTCTTCCACACTCCAGACATTCAAAAATCTCATTACTTTGTTGCCTCTTTACTTTTTGATTGTCGTTATTAACTGAATTTACAATTCTCCTCCATTGCGTTCTATTGTGCGCTGCTTCCTCCCACTGATGCTGCATACTTATCCCCTTTAAGTTTTCATGAAAAACATCCTTGTATCTTTTGAGTTGACCACCCGGTTTCCTCTTACCCTCTACAAGTTCACCGTAAAGAAGAGATTTCGGTAGGCAGTTTTCTTGCATCCTGCATACGTGGCCAGACCATCTTAAGCGAGATTTAGTAATCATGACTTCAGCGCTCTCGCTGCTTGCTTTTTCAAAGACTGATTTTCACGTTTGAGACGTGGTGGTACCATTTGATTCTTAACAGTTGTTTAAGGTGCCTCTGTTGCAACTTGTTTAATGCGCTCGTGTGCCGGCGGTACGGCATCGGCACCCAGGTTTCGCTTCCAGGTTTCGTATTGAAATACATACAGTTTTTTAGCTTCTGTTTTTTCGATTTAGTATTAAGTACATTAGTTAAGTGCATTATTAGTTAAGTTAATTAGTGTAAGTCTGTGATAATGTATATGTTTTTAGTTAATAAATGGTTAAAAAAAGAAAACTAGTAAAACAAAATTAAAAGAATAAAAAATGACAAAAACTATTTAAAATGTCCAAATATTCAATAAACACTTTAATTAATTATATATATTATTATTTTAAATTATTTCCAACTACGTATATCAATAAATAAAAATTTAAAACAATGTGTATATTTTCAATGCTTATAAATGTCTCCTCTGTAGTTTTATTATACAGAATTTAATCAGTTAAATATCAAAGACACAATGATGATATGCAGAAGACTGGCGGGAAATAGGTAGGGCTGCCGCCCTAATATTTTGCGCTGGATGTATACCATGATAGTAAGACCCATGCTTACCTATGGAGCAGTTGCTTGGTACACAAGACTAGAGCAAGGCACAGCAAAGCAAAACCTGTGAAATTGGATACCTGTGTATTTGGCCGAAAACTCAATACTCCGAACCATTTATTGGTACTTACGTATCCTTCAGGCAGAAATCTAATCAGGCACTAATCTAAGAAGAAGCATAAAATTTAACTTAGATACATAGAAACTATTGAAAATAGAAAATAGCTATCTTATTCGACAGTCAAGCATCATTAAAAGCGATCAACTTGGTAACCATCAATTCAAAGTTGGTCAAGGAATGTCTAGAGAACTTGAACAAATTAGGTAAAGAAAATACTA